>NC_052162.1:75279405-75579845 GCF_902713615.1 Scyliorhinus canicula | reverse complement strand
CCTTGCTGGGCCCCCTATTGTTTGTCATTTACATAAATTACATAGATGACTATGTGGGGGTAGGATCAGTAAGTTTGCAGATGACACAAAGATTGGTTGGGTGGTTAACAGTGAGGTTGAATGTCTTGGGTTACAAGAAGATATAGACAGGATGGTCAAATGGGTGGATAAGTGGCAGATGAAATTTAACCCTGAAAAGTGTGAGGTAATACACTTTGGAAGGAGTAATTTAACAAGGAGATATACTGTGAAATGTTTGACACTGGGAAGTTACGAAGAACAAACCGACCTTGGCAAGTTTATCCATAGATCTCGGAAGGCAGAACATAGAATATACAGTGCAGAAGGAGGCCATTCGGCCCATCGAGTCTGCACCGACCCCACTTAAGCCCTCACTTCCATCCTATCCCCGTAACCCAATAACCCCTCCTAACCTTTTGGACACTAAGGGCAATTTAGCATGGCCAGTCCACCTAACCTGCACATCTTTGGACTGTGGGAGGAAACCGGAGCACCCGGAGTAAACCCATACAGGCATGGGGAGAATGTGCAGACTCCGCACAGACAGTGACCCAGCGGGGAATCAAACCTGGTATCCTGGCGCTGTGAAGCCACAGTGCTATCCACTTGTGCTACCATGTTGCCCAAAGGGTAGGTTAAGAAGGTGGTGCCAAAGACATATGGGACACTCGCTTTTATCAATCGAGGCACAGATTGCAAAAGCAGGGAGGTCATTTTGGAGCTGTATAGACCTTTGGTCAAGCCACAGCTGGAGTACTTTGTGCAATTCTGGTCACCACATTACAGGATGTAATTGCAGAGAAGAGGGTGGAGAGAAGATTCACCAAAATGTTGCCTAGGATGAAGTAAGCTATAAAGAGAGGTTGGATAGCAGAGCCCCTTGTGGTCTAAATTAGAGGTCTCCCCAAGTAGTCTAAACAACTAAAGTGAATTTTCATTCAATCTTTTGAGGGCAGTTGACTGCAATTTTGTGACTTTTCCACCTTAGCATTGGGGTTCCACTCTAGTATGAGCAGCCAAATTGTCAGTGGATAACCCTCATCACCGAGGATCCATCTAATGGTTTTTGATTCTCTTGCCCAAGCAGTATCCATTCTCCAACCAAAGGGCACTATCTAACAGTAACCCATATTGAAATTAATTTGGCAATTGCATGCCCATTCTGCAAGGTTGTTTTCTTGTATTTTGTTGCATTCTTTTGTATCAACTGAAAAGTATGGCAAAGCGCAAAAATTAATGGCCAGATGATCTACTTTTGGTGGTGATGGCTGAGACAGTACTATTGTCCAAGACACAGAACTTTATTCTGGTTTGAAATGAAATGAAAATCGCTATTGTCGCAAGTAGGCTTCACTGAAGTTACTATGAAAAGCCCCTAGTCGCCACATTCCAGCACCTGTTCAGGGAGGCTGGTACGGGAATTGAACCGTGCTGCTGGCCTGCCTCGGTCTGCTTTAAAAACCAGCTATTTAGCCCGGTGTGCTAAACCAGCCCCTAAAAGAATAGTAAAAACAATTGTCACAGACGGAATTTATGCCTTCTTAGTGCCTGCGATCAGTACATTTTGCACGCAAGGGAGAGATATTTTCTTACCCTAAGAGTGATTGTGCCAATTTAAATAATTCCAGCAG
Organism: Scyliorhinus canicula; assembly: GCF_902713615.1. Taxonomy (NCBI): domain Eukaryota; kingdom Metazoa; phylum Chordata; class Chondrichthyes; order Carcharhiniformes; family Scyliorhinidae; genus Scyliorhinus; species Scyliorhinus canicula. The sequence continues at coordinate 75,578,193 of NC_052162.1, read as the reverse complement.
CAAGTTATTTCAGTGAAGGTTATTCGTTATCACGCCCCGGAAGTTTAAAATGTGACATCCCACTCAGTGGATCACCCATGTTATCACTCACAAGAAAATTCGATAAAGGAGGAATAACAATGCATGGTTTGTCTTTTGCAGCAGGCCTGTAGCTTCTTAGATAAGTTGATGGTTTAGTAGAAGTAATGGTCGTGTCCTCCAGAGGATTTTCAGTAAGCTGAAAAATGTCTTTTGTAGTCAACTTTCAAAGAGGTTGGTTCTCAGATGAACTTGAAGTTGGAGCAGATTCAGATAAGTCCTTCTCCCACCTTCAACATATGGTTGTTTTGTACCTTGGCTGCGTATTTGACATGCAAGAAGTCCTATAGCTGCTATCTGACAGACGTTTGTCCGTAACACAGCTTCTTGCTTTTTTTTTAAGTGGTAAACATAGCCATCGTACCATGTGACCTGTCACAAGTCCAAAATCTGCTTCCAAATAAGGACAATGTCTAGGTTTGATTTAATGTCTGGTGATTGTCACACCTTGTATTTGAATGACACATTCAATTTGAAATTAGCCTTCTGAATTAGTTCCAGGAAAAATCACTAAGTCTGGAAAATTCATTTTGTTCCCTCTTGAGACAGGTGGGTTTTTCAATGCACAAGAGAAGCCATGTGATTGTGAGGCCATCATCATTTTGTTGTTTTTAAAAATATTAAGTATTGGCAAAGCCTATAATAGACTGGAATATGAAACTTTTCCACTCATCTAATTACGTAGTACAGTCTCATCCAAAGATGACATCTCTGACAATGCAATCTTCATTCAGTAATGTATTAATTGCCATTGTGGATTTTAAAAATTGTTATTGGGGTGTAGGTTTCGCCGGCTAGACCAGACTTTGGTGCTTTTTCCTAATTGAACTGAGTGGCTTGCTAGACCATTTCAGAGGGCAGTCAAATGTCAACCACATGGATGCGGCTCTGGAGTCACATTTGTTTTGGGGGGATGGGGGAGAAAGAGAACTGGAAAGGACTGAAGGAGTGAACCATTCATTTATCCACCCACTATTCAATTGTATGCAAATATGTAGACATCCCAGTTCGCCAGCCCGCAGGTAAATTTAGGATCCCCTTAGAATCATAGAATAGTGCAGTATGAGGCGCAGGTTATTCAGCTCATCGAGTCTGTGCCAAACCTTTTAAACAGCAATCCAGAAAATCCTACACACCCCGCTCCTTTTCCATATTGCTGCAATTTTCTAACGTCAAATATTTCTCCAATCCCCTTCTGAAGGCATTAATTGAATCAATATCCACCACCCTATCAGGCAATAAATGTCAAATCTAAATCATTAGTTGTGTAAAAAGGGTTTATCCTCGTGTACAGCCAATGCAAACAGTTTCTCTTCATTTACTCCTTTATGACTTCAAGTACACCTAGTAAATCTCTTAGTCTTAGGCAAAATAATGCAGATGTTGAAATCTGAAACAAACAGAGAATGTTGGAAAAACTCGTAAGCTCTGGCAGCATCTGTGGGGAGAGAGAGTTAACATTGAGTCCATTGGCTCTTTGTCAGAACTGACGGGGGGAAATCTGTTAGATATACTGTAGCTAAATGAGATTGCAACAAAGTATAGCAATCTTAGATTGAAAGATAGATGACTAGGTGCAGGGGTGGGGGAGGGAGGAGAAGTGCATACAATATATAAAAATGGAGGAAAAAAGTTTAGACTGTTAACTTTCTCCTCCAACTTTCTCCTCCATCTTAACCTTTTCTTTATATCCTATATATTTTTGTCACAATACAAAAAAAACTCCTCCTCTTCCCCACACCTGGTCATCTATCTCTTGTTCTTAGGATTCCTACACTTTTGTTGCAATCTCTTCCAACTACAGTATTGTAGCAAACAGATTTTCCCCCTCTTTCAGCTCTGGTGACAAGCCAAACGGACTTGATATGTTAACTCTGTTCTCTCTCCCTACAGATGCTGTCAGACCGACTGAGTTCTTCCACATTCCCCTCTTACTCTTCTCTACTCTAAATTTAGACAAAAACCTGAACTTCTATCAAACTGTAATCCGTCATCCCAAACGATTCTCATAAATCTCTTCTGCACCCTCTCCAAAACCTTCACATAATTCCTAAAGTGTGAGACCCAGAATTAGACACAATAATTCAGCTGGGGCATAGCTGACTGAGGTAATTGAGTAATTTGCATCAGTGTTACCAAGGAAGAGAATTTTACAACCAAACAAGAAGCTGGCTGGGATACAGAATTAGATATAGAAAAATAGATAAGAGGGAAAAGGCCAGGAGCACCTAAAGCGGATATGACTGCACAAGGTCTAGTTAAACAATAATGATGCCCACATCCCATGAATGAATAAAATAAAACATAGACGCCTTGTGACAAGTATTAGATACTGTGATCTTGTATATGTGGCTATATGGCAGATTCAAAGCACTCTAGTGAGATGGGGCACAGCAATAAATTAAATTAAAATAAAGATGGAAAATTCTGGAACTACTCAGCAGGTTTGGTAGCATCTTCAGAGAGAGAAACAATGTTAATGTTTCAGCTTGATGGAATTTCATCAGAATGGGAAACAATTATAAATGTTACATGCTTTAACAAGTAAGGAGACAAGAAAAAGAGCAGTAGGAAAAAGAATAGGGGACGGTCTGTGATAGGATACAGTGCAGGCTAAGATTTTCACTATTAACAGGAAGTTCGAGTTAGGAAAACTCCCGACTTGGAAAAGTATCCGCATTGTAAATGACACATACCCCAGACATCATTTTCACTCTGGGTCAGTGGGAGCATGGTCAAGTTAGACCCACTGCCTCTGGAGATACTTTGGAGGCTGCTCTTGAGCTTGGCAGGTGCCAACGATCGGCTGGTTAGACCTCAATTATCTTAGACTTCAGACTAGTTGTATAAAAAGCCTCTTGATGTTCTCACTCTCACCCCTCACATACACTGTTTCCCCCATCATACATCCATGTCACCTCTATACTCCCTCTTAAGCCCATAGCACTGCCCTCCCTCATACCCCTATGCCCCTCAGATTCCCATATCACCATGCCCAATTATTAATGCATGCCTCCCGTAGCCCCCATGCATCACCCATAGCTGCAGACAAAGTATCTATTACAAGTAGACCTCAGAAACCATGTGGAAGGGAAAGGAATTAAACCTCTAATAATCTAAGAGAGTTATCACTGATGCATTTGATACTGAAAAAAAATAATTTCTAAAACCCATTTAAAAATGTTAAATCCCTCAATTGGCCAATCTGTTGTAAAAACAACACACAACTGTTTCACCGAACATATCAAAGACAACTAATCCTTTAATAGCCACTTAAAATGTAAACTCAGCATTCCTGCTCAGATTAGTGGTTTTGGAGTTTTTGAAACTCAAACAATATTTCATAATGAGCTCCGCTATAATAACAGCTCTTGTAAAATATCAACAATGAAATCTATTAAAATTGGAGGAACAGAAGACTAAAGTATTTCTGAGATACAGCAGAAGGCTAGTCGATCAATACTTTATCTACTCTGACCGCTACTGCCTGTTTTTCTTTCCATCTTTAAAGGTCTGGGGATTTAAATAAGTTCAGATCTAAACTCTTATCTGCCTTTCACAAATGTTTACACCCCCTCCATAAATTTGTGTCTCCCACACTGTGGATTAATGTGCTTGGAACAGCAAAAATGGGCCCACTTGAACTCACACAAATTTCAAATGGCCCTGAGTTTGAGTTTTCTGCTGGTGTCATTCACGCCCCACCTTTCTCCCTCTAGCAAAAATTAAAACTCCTGGAAATTGTGATGGAATCCTCTCATCCGTGCCCTGCCCCCACTTTTAAGGTCTCTGGAGTCAGCCCAACTCAGTGAAATTCTGGCCCTAAGTATTACATGGGGCCATGGTACGAAGAAAAACAAAATACTTTAATTTAATTTTTTTAATGCATTCCTGGGATATGCACATTGTTGGTAGCATTAGCATTTAATGTACACCACTAGTTGCTCCCTCACCCCAAACACACAAAAATGGGCGGCATGGTAGCACAGTGGTTAGCATTGCTGCCTCACAGCACCAGGGACCCGGGTTCAATTCCAACTTCGGGTGACTATGTGTGGCATTTGTACTTTCTCCCTGTGTTTGCGATGGTTTCCTCCGGTGCCCCAGTTTCTTCCCACAGATGCAGATTAGGTGGATTGGCCATGCTCATATTGCTCAAAAGGTTAGATGGGGTTACGGGGATAGGGACAGGGAATTGGGCCGCGGTAGGGTTCTCTAACAGAGCAAGGGCTGGTGCAGGCTCGATGGGTTGAATGGCCTCCTTCTGTACTGTAGGAATCTATGATTCTATAATGCACAGCAAGAAGTCTTACAACACCAGGTTAAAGTCCAACAGGTTTGTTCCAAACACCAGCTTTCGGAGCACTGCTAGTGTTTGAAAGAAACCTGTTGGACTTTAACCTGGTGTTGTAAGACTTCTTACTATGCTCACCCCAATCCAACGCCGGCATCTCCACATCATTCTATAATGCTGCAGCCTAGATGTTGTCGGTACACCCACCGTGCTGTTCGAGAGAGTTTTCCAGGACTTCAATCCAGTGACAGTTAAAGAAATGTAATATATTCCCAAATCAGGATCATGAGAGATTTAGTGGGAACTTGCAGGTGATATTTCCATGTGCTAAATGCAAGGATGTCAAGGAAGGGAAAGAAACTTTCAAATCAGAAATGAAGCTTGTGGAAATTGTTAAAAGTGGAAGAAGGTTTCAGAAGAACCGCAGGTTCTGGGAAGATTGGACCATACGAAAAAAATAGAGCAAGAAAACAGCTCTCAGATAAGAATAGGCTGAGAAGATGCATTTCACGACAGCAGTCCAGCTTGTAGACCTTGGGAAGTAGGTGGAAGCTGGCTCGGTAAGGTTGGAAACATTATGTATGGAGGCCAAAGTAGAAGATGAAGTCAGTGGCAGTCTGAGAAATAATAGTTTAATATTCAGTGGTGGGATTATGAGGAAAGTAGATGTCAAGGGAGTTGACTTACAGTCTCCATTAAGTAGAAGCTGGTTCATCAAGCAATATCACCACTCCTGCCTGAAGATTAGTGTTGGCCCAAAAGGGATTGAGTGCTGCAAGTCATTTTTTTTGTACCCATTCCATTATCGGCATGGTAGCACAGTGGTTAGCACTGTTGCTTCACAGGGTCTTCACTTCGATTCCGGCTGGTCACTACCTGTGCGGAGTCTGCACGTTCTCCCTGTGTCTGCGTGGGTTTCCTCCAGATGCATCGGTTTCCTCCCACAAGTCCCAAAAGACATGCTTGTGAGGTGAATTGGACATTCTGAATTCTCCCTCAGTGTACCCGAACAGGCGCCGGAGTGTGGCGACTCGGGGATTTTTACAGTACCTTCATTGCAGTGTTAATGCAAGCCTACTTGTGACAATAATAATGATTATTATCTTCTCCTTTTGCCTGACACCATCATCCCATTTGTCACTTAATTTTTCCAGCCTTCCACCGTGTTACAGATTCCCTTTTGTTCTCATTCTGTTCCCACATTTCCCTGCGTCTGCACTTGCTCAAACCTTTTCTAGTTCTAATGAAGGGTCACTGATCTGAAATGTTAACTCAGTTTCACTTTCCACAGATACTACCCAGAGTGCTGAATATTCCCAGCATTTTCTTTTTTTATTTCAGATTTTCGGCGGCTTCAGTATCTTGCTTTTATAAGGACTACATAAAACCTGCGAAGCAACAGAATACAATTTATACAGTGAATACCAAATATGCGAATACACCATTCTTAGAAGTTCATTTACAGGTTTGGTAGCTGAGGAACACCAATATACTATTAGAAAGGAATGAAAATATATTATAAATGATTTCAGTGATATAAATTTCAAATAGTACTGTGGTTTTTAAAAAGGATGTATATTATATAACAGGATTCCATGCTCAGTGTTCCTGTGCAATAATCCACTGCATCGGTGGTGCCGTGAATCATTCAATGCATCTTATTGCCGCTATGCAAATGGTACAATTTCCTTAAGTAGTTTAGGCCAGTTTCCTGTGAAAGATGTCCGTTCCACACCAAAGATGACTGCTAACAGGCCAGTTCTTTTTTAAACCCTGCCAGCTGTAATAAATTGGTATTGATAGGTTAAAAACACCACAAAACCGTTAGTTTCCCCACACAATTCAATTGGTACAGCTGTAAAAATCAATAAGTAAGCAATTCCATCTGTTCCCATGACATACTGGGGCAATTGAACACATTCACCCAAATATAAAAGTGTGAACACATTCCAATTAAATGCTCATGACTCAAAGTTAATTCTGTATATATCTCTCCATCTACACGAGAGAGAGCCTGCTTCCAATGGCTATTTCTTTTATTTATAAATGGTAATTGATATCTACATGCAGTTGGCTGATCCACCCATGTAGAGAGGGTGGATCAGGGAGATTAGTTTTGGACTGCTCAAGCAAAGCCAAAGGCTAAATTGAATAAACAATTAAGCAAGCAAGAATATATTTTGCAATGAACCTTTATGTACAAGTATCTAATATATAACCATTTGATATTCATAATAACGTATAGTTTAGAAAAGCTGCAATGGTTAGATAAAACTGCTCTCCCAATAAACTCTGCAATGCAGTATTTTATCATTTTCTTCTGACTTCATTGCTATCTTACATACTGGCTCTTTAAAAATTATTGCATTATAAGATAAAGTAAAAATAACAACCACAATGCAAGTTTATGATTGGGAATATCTTGCAGATATGTTGTGCACACAATCATCCATTGTGGGCAAATGTTTCAGAAGCTGCTATTCTGCTCAAGAAGTCGATCTTGAAATCAGCAAATTAAGAGAAACTGCTTTGCAAACCCCTTATAAATATTGACAATTCTACCATTAGCAGCACAGAATAATATTTTGACGATGTAAGTAATTCTAAATATTTCAGTGTCAGTGGCAAATAGGAATCCTCAATCCACCCCCATAAACTTGCTTAAATTGAGAAATTCAACAAGTCAATTTGTAGCTCTTTCTTGAGAAGTTTCAAATAAAGGAGAACTCCCAAAAAAACATTTTGACAAACTCATTGAATTATAAGGATCAGTCAACCAAAGACCCAACCAAAAAATGAATCCAAAATATGTAACTGATATAACGAGCCAAGTGAATAATGGGGATCTTATAGATATAGCATATCTCGACTTCCAGAAGGCATTTGAGGCATTTTATTTTATTTGTTCATGGGACGCGAGTGTCGCAGGCTGGGCCAGCATTTATTGCCCATCGATAACTGCCCTTGGCTGCTGTGGATCTGGAATCACATGTAGGTCAGACCAGGTAAGGATGGCAAATTTCCTTCCCTAAAAGACTAGTCAACCAGAGTGGTTTTTATGATGATCGACAATGGTTCATGGTCACCATCGGACTTTTAATTCCAGATTTTTATTGCATTCAAATTTCACCATCTGCAGTGGCGGGATTTGAACCCGGGTCCCCAGAGCATTAATCTAGATCTCTGGTTTACGAGTGCAGTGAGAATACCACTACACCACCGCAACAATGTAAGATCACATGGCATTAGGGGTAATTTATTAGCTAACCGACAGAAGGCAGAGTTCATAAATGGGTCTTTTTCTGGTTGGCAAGATGTTTAACACTTGTGGGGTGCCACAGGGTTCTGTCCTCAGGTCCCTACTATTTACCATATATATTAGTGACCTAGATGCAGAGACAAAAGGTACTCTAGCCAAATTTACAGATGACACTAAAATAGGTGGGTTTTAAGTTACACTGAGGAAATAAGAAATTTAGAAATAGATATAGATTAGGTTAGGTGAGTGGGGCAAAATCTGACAGATGAAGTTTCACATGGATAAGTGTGAGGTCACCCACTTTGGTCAGGAAAATTTAACGGCAACTTATTATCTAAGAAAAACGCCATAATACTTCAGTGCAGAGGGGTCTGGGTGTCCTTGTGCATGAATTCCAGAATACTAGCATGCAGGCACAGCGGTAACAATGAAGGCAAATGGTATTTTGGCCTTTATAGCTAAAGGAATAGAGTATAAAAGTAGGGAATTAGTGCTGCAACTGTACACGGCATTAATGAGACTGCACTTGGAGTACTGTGTACAGTTTTGGTCCCCTTACTTGAGGAGGAATGTAGTTGCATTAAGAGGCAGTTCAGAGGAGGTTCACTAGTTTGTCTCAGGAAAAGAGATTGAGCTGTTGAGACCAGGACTTTCTCAAGTTTGGAATCATCAGAGGAGATCTAATTGAGATACATAAGATGGTAAAAGGTATTAACAAAGTAGATGTACAGCGGATGCTTCCTTGAGGGGCAATCTAGAACGAGGGGTCATAGTTTTAGGAGATTTAAAACAGAGATAAGGAGAAATTACTTCTCTCAAAGGGTCGACAATCTGTAGAATTCACTACCACACAATGCAGTAGATGCCGGGAGATGGAGTAAATTTGAAGAGATAGTTTTTAATTTAGTAATGGTGGGTTGAAAGGTTATGGGGAACGGACAGAAAAGTGGATTTGAGGCCAAGATCAGATCAGCCATGAACATATTGAATGGCAGCGCAGGCTCAAAGGCTGAATTACCTCAACTTGCTCCTAGTTTTTATGTTCTTATGTTCTACATTGAGCCTAGGAAAGAGAATCAAAGTAAAGCTTTAAAGATTATTTATGGAGACCTGGAGGAAATGAGTAACTTAAAGAACCTGGGCAGAAGATGGAAGTTTGGGAATAGAAACGAAGCAACAGATTAGCTCTGGGTTGAATATCTCGTAGAAGTGCTGCGGAGTATTATGCAATGAAAATTATCTTAGCAACTAAAAGGAATAAATAATCTACCAGACAGTTGGAAGACTAGGCTTGATATGTTGTGCAGAAAGACTTTTTTTCAGTTAATTTAATTGATATTTAATTTTGTTAATTATTCTCAAACCAGAAACAGTGCAAAATACTCGCAGTACATTCAAATCCGACAAATCGAAACGAAACACTGGATTCCAAACCCATTACCTTAACCACTCGGCCATGTACACAGGCCCTCGGACCACAACAAAAAGAGAGGAACGGGTGGATATGTGGAGCGACGAGGATATGATCAAAGCTAATACATCAGGAAGCCTGTGCAGATTTATTTTAAAAATAAATTTGATCTTCCAGTTAATGACAGAAAGAATGACACATTAAAATGTCATGTTTTGCAACTTTTACTGTAACAAATGACTAAACACCAGCAACTAAACATTTCATAGGCAATTTATACTTTGAATTACAGAAAGGAACATTCATCATAGGAAATTAGAGTCTTTTTATACTTTGCGGATCCTTTGTATTTTTTGTACTTTAAGAATTCCTAGAGATGAAGGATTAATTTCAGGTGTGTGAGGAAGTACTCCCCTCATGGCTTGAGTTTATCACAACACGTATGGACAGATAGATTGTTTACCTGTTAAGAATGAGTCATTAACAAAGATTATTACCATAATTGATACAGTAACAGAGCAAATAGTAGACTATTTGGCCCTTCAAGCCTGCTCCACCATTCAATATGATCACAGTTGATCCTCTATCTCAACACCATACGCCTTGATAACTGTAGTCTGGAAATCTATTTCCTTCTTAAATATATTCAGTGACTTAGCCTCCACAGCCTTATGTAGCAGAGAATTTCAAGGATCACCACCCACTATGATGACATTTCTCCTCATCTCAGTCCTAAACGGCCAACCTCGCATCCTGAAACTGTGGCCCCCTTGTTCTAGACCGCCAGCCAGAAGAAACAAAATCCCTGCACCCACCCTGTCCATCCCTGTCAGAATTACGTTTCAATTAGATCCCCTCTCATTCTTCTAGATTCCAGTGAATAAAGACCCAGTTGACTCTCTCCTCATACAACCCTGCCATCCCAGGAAATAATATGGTGAAGCTCTGCTGCATTCCCTCTATGTCAAGCATATAATTTCTGAGATAACACCAAAATTACACACAATACTCCAGGTGTGGTCTCACCAAGGCCCTGTGCAGCTGCAGTAAGACTTCCTTGCTCCTGTCCTCAAGTCCTCTTGCAATGAAGGCGTTCCTAACTGCTTGTTGTACCTGCATGCCTGCTTTTAGTGACTAGTGTACTAGAACACCCAGATCCCTTTGTACATCAACATTTCCCAATCTATCTGCACTCAAATAATGCTGTGCCGTTCTGTTTCCCTATCTGAAGTGGATAACTTCATATTTATCCACATTATACTGTATCTGCCATACATTGTTTGCCCACTCAACTTGCCTACATCACCATGAAGTCTCTGAATATCCTCCTCACCACTCACATTTCCACTAAGTTTCATGTTGGTCAGTAAACTTGGAAATATTGCTTTTGGTTCCTGATACAAATTATTGATGCATATTGGGAATATCTGGGGCCCAAGCACTGATTCCTATGGGACCCGCTAGTCACTGCCTGCCACGTCCAAAGTCCATTTCTTCTTACACTGTTTCCTGTCTGCTAACCAATTATCAATCCATGCCAATATATTACCCCCAACTCAACACGCTTGTATTTTGCACACCAACCTCTTTGGCACTTCATTAAAAATCTTTCTGAAAATCCAAATACACCACATCCCTTATTTATTCAACTAGTTACGTCCTTAAATTAACTCCAGTAAATTTGTCAAATATGGCTTCCCTTTCATAAATTCATGTTGACTTTGTCTTACCTTGTTGATATTTTCTAAGCGTTGTGTTATCATATCCTTTATAAGCAACTACTTTCATTAAGTTAACTGATCTGTAATTCCTGTGTTCTCCTTTCCTCCTTTTTTAAATAGCGGGGTTACATTTACTATCTCCAATCTGTCAGGACTGTTCCAGAAGCTAAAGAATTTTGGACAACAACAACCACTGCATTTCTTTAGCCACCTCCTTGAGTACCTTGGGATTCAGATTATCAGGCCCTGGGGATTTGTAGGCTATCAGTCATGTAAATTCCTCCAGCATTATTTTCCTAGTAATACTAATTTCCTTCAATTCCTCCTTCTCATTGGACCCTTGGTAGGGTCAGACAGATAACACAATCTCGACATGCCAACTCAAGAAAATTCCCAATCAACAAGGGATAAAAAGAAAGATCTTCAAGAATTTTGTGGCACAGACTTGATGACAATATAAGGAGACAAGAGAAAATGTGCCATGAGCCATCCATAGCCATTAGGATCACTGGAAACAAGGACCATCTTGCTAGGAGTCCAATTGTCTTGATTTGTTAAGTGTAACTTCTTATGCTTAATAAGTTGCTCGAAATTTGTTTGGCCTCAAACTGTTAGTATTACTCTTCTACACAATGTGCACATCACACTCTCCATGTAATTAGCCTTATAGCAAACAGTCCACAATTGTTCCCAGCATCCATTGGGTTCACATTTCCCCATTTTGCCAAGTCATATCTTCGAGTGACCCCTTCCAGGTGCTTTCGGTGGGTTTTGGCAAGTTGTTTGAATCCATTACCAGCAGTAAAGCCTACCCTGCTTATTCCTCCCCTCTGGTCATGTCAAGATGATCTCGCAGAAACCTGAAAGAGCTGCAGATGCCTCTTTTCATCAAGGGACCATCTCCCTCCTGTGGTAGTTCGCAGAGTTAAGCAGAGTCTTCTCTTTGCTAACTGCATTAAAACAGCTGCCAGTGATATTTATTGATTTGGAGGGAAGCTTGTCATTTGGATCACAAAAATTGCTGCCTCTGCAGCTTCTCCATGGCAATAGGTAGGAATGCGGATTAATTATTCTTGACCCCCCCAACTCTCATTCATCGTTGGTAAATGGACAGTTTTCAACAGTGTTTTTCAAACCTTTTTTCCTGGGACCCACTTTTACCAACCGGCTGACCATCAGGACCCACGCCAGCCGACCTTCATTACCTACCATTAATGAGGCAGTTGAGCCTGCTTGGGCCTCACGATCTCACTTGTTTTGTCATTCAATGGTACATTTCTGCGAAGGACGTCAGCTGACAATTAACATTCCCACTGCATCCTTTGAAAAAAATCAAGAGGTTTGTTCTCAAATTCACCATGCTTCGTCTTCAAAATGCCTTTCACGTTTTGAGGGTTCTAAACTTTCATTTGCCAGGACTTCCCTACATATAACACACACATGCTTTGCATCCGGATATGCATTGGCACAATTAAAGCCATACGTCTAGAAATCATCTTCGTCCTTCTTTGTTCCCAATTTCAATTTCTTAATGGGCTGTTCACCAGAGGGCCTGGAGCTCTGTATACAGCTCACACCAGCACTGCTTTGTTCTGTGTGGACTCTCCCAGGAAGCTCTCTCCAACAAATTCAGTCATGATATTCTGGCCTGTTTTGTGTCTCTGGCCCTCTTTCTTATTACAAAATAATCCATCTTCAGTTCTTCACACAGTCCTGTTGCTTGCTTTGCACCTACAAAATGGAGGAATCTCTCCAAAGCACGGATGTACAGAGCACGTGACATCTGCTGCTGCTTCTGGCAGAAGGACTCCATTGTTCATATTTAAAGGCCAGTCACGGCTGGCATTCTCTTTTTCTTTAAACTTTGAAACTTTATTTCAAATGCATGATTTTTCCAAGTTTATGACTTTTTTAAAAATATTTTTATTCTCCTCCTGTTTCACACTCACAGTAGCTCCAATATTCCCCCTATCGACACACTTAGTTCCGACACATATAACAGCAGGTTGTCGGCATACAAGGACATCCTATGCTCTATCCGCCCCCCCCCCCCCCCCCCCCCCCCCCCCCCCCCCCCCTCCCACTATTCCTTTCCATGCTCCCGAACTTCTTAATGCGATGGCCAACGGCTCAAACACAAGTGCAAACAGCAGGGGGGGGACATAGGACATTCCTTCCTCGTCCCATGGTGGAGAGAAAAGTATCTCGAGCTGATGTTGTTTGTGCGGACACTCGCCTTCGGCTCCTTATATAGTAGCTTTACCCAGTTCACAAATCTTGGTCCATCCCAAACCGCTCCAGAACTGCCATCAAGTACCCCCAATCGACCTGGTTGAACGCCTTCTCGGCGTCCAATGCCACAACCACCTGTTTCCTTCCCTTCCGCAGGTGCCATAACGACGTTCAAAACCCTCCTAATGTTCGAAAAAATTGCCTCCCTATCACGAACCCCGTCTGATGCTTACCTATCACCTTCGTGAGGCACTCCTCCAGCCTACCTGCCAATACCTTTGCCAACACTTTTGTATGGAAGAAAAGAAAATGAAATGAAATGAATTGACTCCACGTTCAGAAGTGATATGGGCCTATACAACCCACACTCCGTCGGATCCTTATCTTTTTTTAGCAACAGTGAAATCGATGCCTGCCCCAAGGTTTGTTGTGACACCCCCTTCCCTATCACTTCTTCAAACATCCCCACCATCAGGGGTGCTAATTTATCCTTAAATTTTTTATAATATTCCAGCGGAAACCCATCCTTTATCTCCTGCTCCTTCTAATGTAGCCCTATCCCCCACCCCTAGCCTCGGGTACTCCAACCCATCTAGAAATTCCTGCATCTCACGGTCTCCCCCGGGTGGCACTGACCTACAACTTCTCATAGAACTCCTCAAAAATCTTGTTAATCAGCTCCGGAGCCACCACCAACTTCCCCGCCCTATCCCTCACCTGAAGAATTTCCCTTGCCACTGCTTCCCTCTGGAGCTGACCTGCCTTATCTCCTTGCTCATAAACTGCACCCCTTGCACCTCAGTTGGTGCACCATCTTCCTGGTAGACATTCGGTCAAAGCTTGCCTGTAGTTCCTTCCTTTCCAGCTTCGCTGGGTCCCCATCTTCTGCATAACTCCTATCTACCTCCAACATCTCATCTATTACCCTCTGCCGCTCCAACCTCTCCTCTTTGTCCACCCTGGCCTTAAATGAAATTACCTCACCCCTCACCACCACCTTTAGAGCGCCCCAGACAACTGCCTTCGACACCTCACCCGTACAGTTGAAACCTACATATTCCTTAATTACCTTTTCAATTTTCTCACAGAACACATGGTTCCCCAAAAGCCCCACAACCAGTTTCCACCCCGGCCTCTACGCTACCCCCTTCTCCAGTACCACATCCAACCAATGCGGTGCATGGTCTAACACTGCAATTGCTGAGTATTCCGACCCCTGAACCCCAGCCAGCAAAGCCTTCCCCACCACAAAGATGTTGATCTGCGAGTATACCTTATGGACTGCTGAGAAAAACGAGTGCTCCCGTTTCCTTGGGTGCAGGAACCTACAAGGGTGCAGGAACCTACAAGGGTGCAGGAACCTACAAGGGTGCAGGAACCTACAAGGGTCCACCCCTCCCATTTCCACCATTAGTCCAGCCAGCGCCTTGCCCCCCCCCCCCTTATGGGACCAGCGAGCGCGGTCGTGATCTTTCCAACCTTGGCTCCTGCACCACGTTCCAGTCCCCCTTTTGCTGACCAGCACCGCTACCTCTCAAGCCCTTCCGTCAAATCCAGAGTGAAACGCTTGACTGACCCAGCCCTTTTTAAGTCTCACCTGGGGCAAAAGTCTCTGACCCCCCGCAGGTGGCCAGGCCCGCGATCAGGGCCCACCGATCGGCGGGCAGGCCAGTGCCGTGGGGGCATTCTTTTCCTTCCGCCGCCGCCACAGCCTCCACCATGGCGGAGGTGGAAGAGAACCCCCCTACTGCGCATGCGCCAGTGGTGACGTCAGCGGCAGCTGACGCACCGGTGCATGCGCGAACCGGCAAAGGCCTTTCGGCCAGCCCAGATGCCGTGGGGCGGGCGTCAAAGGCCGTTGGGGCCGGTTTTGGTGCCAGTCTATGTGGCACAACCACTCCGGCGCGGGCCTAGCCCCCAAAGGTGCGGAGAATTCCGCACCTTTGTGGAGGCCTGAATCCGGAGTGGTTGCCGCCACTCCGCTACGCCAGGACCCGCCGGTTAGGGGAGAATCCCGCCTCTGGTCCTTCACCCTCAAGTGGGCTGGTTTAGCACAGGGCTAAATCACTGGCTTTGAAAGCAGACCAAGGCTGGCCAGCAGCACGGTTCGATTTCCCGTACAAGCCTCCCCGAACAGGTGCCGGAATGTGGTGACTAGGGGCTTTTCACAGTAATTTCATTTGATGCCTACTTGTGACAATGAGCAATTTTCATTTAATTTTGTCAATTTCATTTCAAGTGAGTCTCCTGCAGCATTGCCACATCGGCTTTTCGATATGTGGTTGTGACAGGGGCGCTGGAGGGGAGATTAGTGGTGCTGTTAAGTGTATACGGTCCCAATTGGGGCGACGTGGGATTCGCGAAGGTGGTGTTTGGGGCCATCCCCGACTTGGACACACACAAACTGATTGTGGGGGGGAAACTGGAACTTGGTGCAGGAGCCAAGGTTGGACAGATCATGGCCCCGCTCGCTGGTCCCATCGTGCGGCGGGGGGGGGGGGGCGAGGCGAAGGCGCTGGCTGGGCTAATGGTGGAAATGGGAGGGGTGGACCCTTGGAGGTTCCTGCACCCAAGGGAACGGGAATACTTGTTTTTCTCAGCAGTCCATTAGGTATACACGCAGATTGACTTCTTTGCGGTGGGGAAGGCTTTGCTGGCAGGGGTTAAGGGGTCGGAATACTCGGCAATTGCAGTGTCATAGAACAGAGAACAGTACAGCACAGAACAGGCCCTTCGGCCCTCAATGTTGTGCCGAGCAATGATCACCCTACTTAAACCCACGTAACCCGTATACCTGTAACCCAACAATCCCCCCATTAACCTTACACTACGGGCAATTTAGCATGGCCAATCCACCTAACCCGCACATCTTTGGACTGTGGGAGGAAACCGGAGCACCCGGAGGAAACCCACGCACACACGGGGAGGACGTGCAGACTCCACACAGACAGTGACCCAGCCGGGAATCGAACCTGGGACCCTGGAGCTGTGAAGCATTGATGCTAACCACCATGCTATGCTCCTCATTGGGTGGATATGGTAATGGAGAAGGGGGTAGCGAAGAGGTCAGCCTTGAGCGGTTCTCCAAGTCCTCAAACTTTGCTCAGAGTTCTCTGTTGACCTCCACCACCCTCCTCCACTTCCTTCATCTTATCACCCTGCTCTCTCACCTCGGCCGATGTCTTTGCCACAGCCACCCTCACCTGGGCGATTGCCTTCTCCACCAATTACGTCAATGCGACCGCCGTCTCCTTCCTCAAGGCCTCCATGTGCCTCGTAACTGTTTTTCCAGCTCCACCGCCATCACCTCGGTCATCTTCTCCACCATTAGTAGTGCGGCCCCACCATGCGGTTCGGCTTCCGCCATCTTGTCAGCACTTTTGCTCGGCCTCTCATTCAGCGGTGAACCCGCGTTTCCTCCTTTCTTCGACGCTGCTCTTCGCATCATAGAACATAAAACATAGAACAGTACAGCACAGAACAGGCCCTTCTGCCCTCAATGTTGTGCCGAGCCATGATCACCATACTCAAACCCACATATCCACCCTATACCCGTAACCCAACAACCCCCCCCCCCTTAACCTTACATTTATTAGGACACTACGGGCAATTTAGCATGGCCAATCCACCTAACCCGCACATCTTTGGACTGTGGGAGGAAACCGGAGCACCCGGAGGAAACCCACGCACACAGGGGGAGGACGTGCAGACTCCACACAGACAGTGACCCAGCCGGGAATCGAACCTGGGACCCTGGAGCTGTGAAGCATTTATGCTAACCACCATGCTACTCTGCTGCCCCTGACTGCATCCTTTAGCGGCTTATTGTTTTTCCTTTCTTTTCTTCCCCCTTTCACCCTCCTGTCCTTCATCAATCTGATTTTTTTCACACAAAAAAAAGGGAAGGAAAAAAAAAACTTTCACCAAACATCTTTAAAACTTCTTCCTCTTCTCCCCTACAGAGCTGCCCTGGGACCGGACTTCAGCTTTATTTCATCTGAGGTGGGAGCCATCCGATGTGGGACATCCCACCTACATCGCGCCCTGGCCTCGGGCCTGCCGCCTTGGCCTCCTTTTGGCTCCGCGCCCGCTGCTCCGACCTCCTCACCGGGCAGGGCCCAGCGCCTCAGCCCCTGCCGCCCGACACCCACACGGAGTTCTTCGCCGGTCTTTAAACCGGCCCCGCTGGCTGCCCCCGACGGCCGACGATAGTCGGTGAGTGATCGATGTACCGGGAAAATCCCCGAAAGCGCCGCCATTCGTGGCCACCGGCGGGAGCTCTCATTGCTGCGGTCGCCCCGCTCGCGCACGCCACCAGAAGTCCAAGTTTTTGACTTTTTACGACATTTACACAAAACTGTTTTAAATATATTCCCTTTTTTTTTAGAAATTTAAAGTGTAGAAAAAAGTACAATCTAGTTTTTCCTTTACAAACTATGACTTTAGTCAAGATGAAGTAACTTGTCAAACACACACAATGTCACAATATTACTTATTGGTTCCACTACATTACACTCTCCAAACATCCAAGTTATCTCCTTCTTCATTCTCAGCAAAATCACTTACATCCTGGTTTCCAGAAAACGAAGACACAAAACGATGACTATGTAGGCTTCTTCCAGAGTTGACAGTTGTCAGCCACATTGACCGACCACATTTGATCAGTATTCCTCACTGATAAACCTGAGCTGGCCTCAATTTCACTGTCCAGTAGCGGTTCCTGTTGTCAGGTGCATCCACCCCAGTCCCAGACGGATGACCACTTCAGAGCCCACATTTCACATCATGGGAGTGCAAGCGGACGTTGTGCCAGCCGTTGAGCAGCTTGACCACGGAGCTGCAGGTCACATACTGCCGACTGGTGGTGGGGGAAGAGTTGAGCTATCGTGCAGAGTACCAGAGAGGAGCTCCGAACTAGGGCAACAACCGTTAGCATCACGCGCCCAGTTGGACAGCCATCGGCACTGCATCCTACGTCGCCCAACTGCGCGCAATGGCTAGCGCACACCCAGCCTTGCATCGCCCCGCCCCCTTGAACGCCGCAGCCAATCGGGGTCACCCGCCCATGCGTCGAGACCCTTTGTTTGAAAAACTATTTATAACTCGATATTTTCAACACCATTCTGGCACTTTCATACACTTTTTTTAAAATTTAAAGTACCCAATTATTTATTTTTTTCCGATTAAGGGACAATTTAGCGTGGCCAACCCACCTAACCTGCACATTTTTGGGTTGCGGGGGTGAAGCCCACGCAGACACGGGGAGAATGTGCAAACTCCGCACGGACAGTGACCCAGGGCCGAGATTCGAACTCGGGTCCTCAGCGCCATAGGCAGCAATGCTAACCACTGTGCCACATGTCAGAGACTTTGAGCGGGATTCGCCCATTCGGCGGCAGAGTATCCACGCCATCGGAAACGCCATCGCGTTTCACAACAGCGTGAACGAGACGCTGAGTGTACCGATTCTGGCCCCTGGCGCTGGAGCGGTTCATGCCGTTCCAGCTTCCCATCCTGGCGCGAACTGTGCGTCGTGGGACCCGCACATGCGCAGTGGCGCCGCCGCCAACCCGCACATGCACGGTGGCCTCCCTCAACATGCCGATCCCGACGCAACTTGGTGAGTAACTTCAGGGGCCGGCGCGTAAGAAAATAGGCCCGGGGAGCGAGAGGCCGTCCCGCCGATCAGAGGGCCCCGATCGCGGGCCAGGCCCCATCGGAGGCACCCCATGGAGCAGAGCCCCACCCCGGCACAGGCCGCCCCCCCCCCCCCCCCCCCCCCCCCCCCCCCCGACCCTGCGTGCAGAGTTCCTGCTGACTGCGACCAGGTATGGACGGCGCCGGTGGGAGTCTGCCTTTTTAGAACGGCCATTTGGCCCAACTGGGCGGCCCATCCGCGTACAGCCGCACCGACGCCATGGCGCTGATTCTCCTCGTGCGCCGGCATCGGGACAGCGTGGCCCCGTTGCGGGGATACTCCGGGTGCGGTGAATCCCGCCCTTTGAGTCTACCACCAGCATCATAGCTGCATTTACCATTGTCTTCAACACTAAACACCTTACATCTTCCCAGTAAAACAACCTTTGATCTCAAGCAATCAAACCATACATGCTTCCGCTCAGGCAAACTTCACAATAGGTCACATGACCAACATCGTTGTACCTTCTAAACAGTCCCAAAACAATCTGACAAATCTTATAATTATAATAAAAGGCACCAAAGAAAGCAGCAGCTTGATCGAAAAGGCACGGTCTTCTATTGCGGAGAGTGAGAACATAAGCGGGATTCTTCGGTATTCCAGCCATGTTTCTCAGCGGCGCGCTCACTGCCAGTGGGATTCTTTCTTCCATTCACTTGTCAATGGCATATCCCATTTAAGCCACCCCACGCTGCTGGGAAACCCATAGGCAGGGATGCGCTGCTAGCAGGAAAAGAGAATCCCAATGGCTGGAGAATTCCAGCACATGTGATGAGACAAGTGACAACGATTAAGACTTGCAGAGTAGGCTTGCATACAAATTAAAGTTTGCTCTGCAGAAAGCCACTAGTGGCAACCTGCAAACTAGTAACTCACGAGTTCTAACTATGAAAAGTAGATTCATAAATCACATGTAATGCAATCACAGAACTAACATTGGATCCTTCTTTTTGGGCCTTCTTCAGTAATGATTAATTGCTACAAACTGCAGAAGACATTAGCAGTGCGCAGATTCTGCTAAAATAAAGGGACTGGACATGGAGGTCAGCGGTCAAGCAATAAAACACCACTGACCATGAAGAAAGGCGTCCACGGCATGGATTCTTCCTTTCCCAATGTTAATTTAAATAAGGCACCAAGTGAAGGAGATCTCCAAGTCTCAAGCAAGAGATTTCGCTAGACAAGAGATATTGTCAGGCAAGATAAACAGTCAAACCCACTGAACAATTATCGCAAAACAGCAAACTAGGAAATAAAATTCACTATCTGTCATATTTTATCAAATTTAAAGAGATTGAAATAAAAATTAGGAAATACCCATTAGAAGCTGATATATCAAACAAAATTAATTCAAAATTTATGGTATCCTTATCACACTCTTAAACCCTAGTTAACACCTCACTAACAAAGTATATTTTTGGGGGGGGTGTTTTAACAATAACATTAGAGCACAAAATGTGACATTCTTGTCAGATCAATGATTTCTGAAGATTTCCACCTTCAACGCATCCACTGAAAGAGCAGAAAATCAGTGACAGCAACATGTCGATTTATGAACTTGCAGATACTGAACGTTGCTGTCAGTTCCACAAGGTAATGATGACAATGCTGACCATTTTGCCATCATTACAACTGCAAAATTCAAGCCAATGTTTAACTTTGGATATTAAAAAAATGTGCCTGATGAATCAAAAATAGGAACAAACATTTTTCAAGTAAGGTGACTCACACGCTGCTGTAATCACATTGCCTTTGGTTCTGTTGTCATTCACCTTAAAAAGGTGAACCAGAGCACACCACACCACTTTAAAGTCAATGGCAAAAGAACCAAAGGGAACGAAAGGGAAAATCTTCTTAATGCAGGTCTTAGGGTCTGGAATGCAGTGCCTGAGTTTGTGTGGAGACACTTAATCATGGCTTTCAAAGGAAATGGGATAGTTGTCTGAAGAAGACTGCAGAGAACGGCAGGGTGGGGTGACAAGTTAAATTGCTATTGCAGAATGCAAACTTGGATATAATGGGCCGAAGAGAGGCCTTCTGTGCTGTTAACCATTCTATGATGCCATTCAACTTGCTTAGAAATACACAGACTGCACAGAAACAAATGATTTTGCCCAACTGCTCATGCCTCCAGGTGAGCCTTCATCCACCCCTCTTCATCTAATCCTGACAGCATAACCTTCTGTTCCTTTCTCCCTTATGCTTATTTAGTTTCCCCTTAAGTGTATTTGTGCTCTTCACTTCGACCACTCATTGTGGGAGAAAGTTTCACATTCTACTGAACCCGTGGTAGAGATTGCAAACCAGATATGCAGTACATAATTTCGCAAATGTAATATGAAACGAAATGAAATAAATTAAGAGGAAATGGGCTGATGTTGTAAAAAGGAAACAGCGCCTGGTGCCAATTATCAAGAGCAGTCTTTGAAAATTCTGATGTAATAAAATGCTTAACTGAAGCCTGGGAACAAGGGTCGGAAAACTCACAAACATTTAATGTTTCATGCTTCTGGAAGTAGTGCTCTGTTCTGGTTATGTCAAACCAAAAGATGATAATTCTACTCAGATACTACAGTTAGCCCTCGTCAGCCACTGCCAATTGGAAACAGAGCATCTGCACTGATTTGGTAATTTAATGTTCTTAAGATGTATTAGACTTTTAATTATAGAAAGTTAAAGCACAACAGCTAGATAATTTAGCAATCTTAGCAACCTCTCAGCTACACTGAAAAAACACCACTTCCAGATTTTATATAGTTACAAGAATTCAAAATTTCTATTATGATCTCGATCTACTATAAACCATTGATCTACTTATTTGAAATATTGTTGGACAAAAATTATTAATACCAAATAAATCTTAGTTATCTAATGGAAAAAATAATTTGCTTTTGCCATTCTTCACCATTTGCAAGCATAAATGGGTAACTGCAAGTACCAAAATATTGTGTTTTCAGCTGCTTTTTGGCTTGCCCAAAACTACAATTCATGTTGTTAAAAGGAAATCCTATTTTATTGACAGTGCTTTAAATTCTGACAATTGCCCTTCAATTACTTTTTGGGCATTCCTCATGAATACTTTATCTTCTCTATGATCAAAGAACAATACAGCACAGGAACAGGCCCTTCGGCCCTCCAAGCCCCTGCCAACCATGGTACCTGCCTAAACTAAAATCATCTGCATTTACGGAGTCCGGATCCTTCCATTCCCACCCTATCCATATATTTGTCTAGATGTCCCTTAAATACCACTATCGTACCTGCTCCCACTACCTCCCCAGGCAGCGCCATCCATATATTTACATCCTCTGTGTAAAACAACTTGCCTCGTACATCTGTTCTAAACTTTTCCACACACACTTTAAACCTATGCCCCCTAGTACTTGACTCTCCTCCCTTAGGAAAGAACATCTGACTATCCACTCTGTTCACTCATAATCTTGTAGATCTCTACCAGGTCGCCTCTCAACCTCGGTCGTTCCAGTGAGAACAGACCAAATTTATCTAATCTTTCCTCACAGCTAATGCCCTCCATAGTAGTAAACCTCTTATGTACCCTCTCCAAAGCATACACAGCCTTCTGGTAGTGTGGCAACCAGAACTGTACACAAGTAAAAAGTTCATGATTAATAGCACAACTGCTGGGTGTAGTCTTTCAATACTGACCACAACTTCATCCATTTTTATATAGGAAGCACACAAGTATTAATAAAATAAGGAACATTCAAGAATACATTTCCTTCTGCTGTTGTTGGGAAATATATTTCTCTAACTGATGCAACCACACAAAATGAGATGCATCCACTTCGAATAAGCATACTGTTAGCAGACTGATATTCAAAATACAAAAGTGAAATATTTAAAATGAAAGACCCTCACATGACAAATTGAGGCACGATGGTTCACATCCATTACTCCCAATATCATAGAATCATAGCATTTACAGTGGAGGTCATTCGGCCCATCGAGTCTGCACCAGCCCTTGGCAAGAGCACCCTGCCCATGCCCATACATCTACCCTATCCTCACACCTCCCTATCCCTATAACCCCACCTAACCTTTTTTGGAAACAAAGGGAAATTTAGCATAGCCAATTCACCTAACCTGCACATCTTTAGACTGTGGGAGGAAACCGGAGCACCGAGGAAACCCAAGGAGACACGGGGAGAACGTGCAGACTCCACGTAGACAATGACCCAAACCGGGAATCGGCCCTGGGACCCTGGAGCTGTGAAGCAACTGTGCTAACCAATGTGCTGCCATGTTACCACTATCATATATTCTGAATAATGGTCGAACCACCCAAAGAAAAACTAAACAGAAGACATATTGACCAGTATGAGCGGGGGGTTTAATACGTAAGCACAATCACAAATCTGAATTCAAGGCTTTTTAAATATTCTGAGCTCAATTTAAAATCACAACAAAATGTAGATCAGATTATATTCAACGACGGAGCACGGTCGGATACTGAAATGTTCTATTTCTGCTCCGAATTATGGTTAAGATCAAGCATCAAATAATAACATGTATTGAAAACAAAGACATTTTCTACTTGCATTCCACATCTACAACAGGAAGCAGCACATCAGCTGAATTTCCTCCTGGAGATCTTGGACACTGTCTTTTGCCAATGGCCTCTTCTTTACAAGAGGAAACATTTTCTCCGTCTCCACTCGGCCAAAACCACTCATAATTTTATCGACCTCAATTAGGTCACCCCTCAGCCTTCAAGAGACAATCAATCAGGTCTCTCAATCCACTGCTGACATATGCAGCCATGCATTGCCGTTATCATCCTTGTCGTTCTTCACAACAACCCCTCCTATGCCTCTACATCCTTTTAATTATATGGCAACCAGAAGTGCATAGAATCATAGAATTTACAGTGCAGGAGAAGGCCATTCGGCTCATCGAGTTTGCACCAGCCCTTGGAAAGAGCACCCTCTTTAAGCACACACCTCCATCCCTATCGCTGTAACCCAGTAACCTCACCTAACCTTTTTTGGACACTAAGGGCAATTTAGCATGGCCAATCCACCTAACCTGCACATCTTTGGACTGTGGGAGGAAACCAGAGCACCCGGAGGAAACCCACGAAGACAGTGGGAGAACATGGAGACTACGCACAGAGTGACCCAAGCCGGGAATCGAATCTGGGATCCTGGAGCTGTGAAGCAACAGTACTAGCCACTGTGCATGTAATCATCTAAGTGTGACTTAAACAAGGTTCACTACAGATTTAAAATAACTTCCAATCTTTTTAATTATTTCCCTTTGATTGGTCTTGCTGACACTCTCAGCAGGTCTGACAGCATCTGTCGCAGAGTCATCCAGAATCCAAACGTTAGCTCCCTTCTCTCTCCATAAATGTGAGTAATATTGCCTCTTCAAGTTTCTTTTAAAATACATGGGTGCATGTTGTGACATAACATTTGTACTCCGAGATTGTTTTGTTCCTCCACCCAACCTAGACTGTCACCTTCAACAAAGTGACCTCCCTATTCTTCCTGACAAAATGTTCTATCTCACATTTACCTGCGTTGAACTGCATTTGCCAGTTATTTGGCCATTCTGCAAGTTTATAAAGTCCTCCTGTAATGTGTTGCAAACTTCCTCAGTATTAACTACCACCCGGCTCCTCCAACACCAATTTTGTGTCATCCACAAACTGAGAAATAATGTTTTGGATACCAACATCCAAACTGTTAAACGCAAATTGTGAACAACAGTGGTCCCAGCACTGATCTTTGCTGAACACCATCCAACCTTCTGCCACTCTGAACAACTATCTTTTCTGCCCATTCGCTGCTTTCAGTCTTGAAGCTAGCCAGCAATCCATTCTGCCAGTCGGTCCTTACTCGTTGCCTATTGTTGGGTACTATATCGATTTTGAAAATCCAGATAAATTATCATTGCATTATAATAATTGCTCAAAAATGTAATAATGTTGGTCATGCAAGATTTTCCTTTTTGAAATCAATGCTGTTCATTATTAAATATTATTTAATTTCTAGATGTACTCCTATTCTCTAATTTAGTAATAATTTCATTATTTTTCTTGCCACTGGTGTTAAACTGACTGGTCTATAATTCTCCAGACAAGTTCAGATTCCTTCTTAAATACAGTAATTACATTAGCTATCTGCCAGTCTTCTGGTACTACAGGTTTTTCCAAAAAATGGTTAAATATGAGTAGTTAAAAGCAAATTACCGTGGATGCTGGAATCTGAAACAAAAACAGAAAATACTGGACACTCTCAGCAGGTCTGACAGCATCTGTGGCAGAGTCATCCAGAATCCAAACGTTAGCTCCCTTCTCTCTTCATAAATGTGAGTAATATTGCCTCTTCTCAAGTTTCTTTATGTATTTTAAAATACATGGATGCAATCCATCCAGAGGATGTATTCAATACATTGCTTTTTTATTGTAAAGATTCTTATCTCATTGAATGATGAGAGATGAGCAATGTAATGTCTACTATTCAGTTTCCCTGTGTTCCTGGTAAAGTGGACTCATTATTTAATATTTCTACCACCTCTACCATTACATGTGGTGTTATCATACCATTCCTTCATGATCCTATTCTCATTTACAGCCTTCTTTACTTTATTGAGATGCTGTAAAGTATTTTACTGTTTTGTTTTATAGTCCTTGATAATGTAATTCCATGGTTTCACTTTGCCTTCCGAATGTAATTTTTTTATTTCACTCATAACTTCTTTATATTTTCTCTTATCATGTACTTCCCTCTACTGTCTAAGCATACATTAAGTGCTCCCGTATGTCTATACTCGTCCATGGAACCCACTAGTGTATAGTTTGTACTTCCCTTATAGCAGAATATATTTTTCCTGCAGTCAGCTGAACAATGCTTTAAATATTGCTGAAAAAGAAAGAGACATACTAGCCAAGCCTTTTCGTCTTGCACTCATTAGATAGCTTGCCAACTTATGAGTTATCCTGATGAGTGCAAGACAAAAAGTTTTGGTTGTATGTCTTTTTTCCAGAAATACTCGTTTCTCTGTTCTACCTAATATTTTAAATGTTTTCCATTGTTATTCTGTACAGGTATTGTTGTTTGCCAATGTGGCTGCCTGTTTTATTTCCCCACCACCTATTCTCAGCCCCTGAAAACCAACTTTTCTTCAATCTGTTAATTCATCATACTTACGTCCTTCTCTATCGTTAACATAGAACATTACAGCGCAAGACAGGCCATTCGGACCTCGATGTTGCGCCGACCTGTGAAACCCCTCTAAAGCCCATCTACACTATTCCCTTATCGTCCATATGTCTCTCCAATGACCATTTGAATGCCCTTAGTGTTGGCGAGTCCACTACTGTTGCAGGCAGGGCATTCCACGCCCTTACTACTAGAACATAGAACATAGAACAGTACAGCACAGAACAGGCCCTTCAGCCCTCGATGTTGTGCCGAGCAATGATCACCCTACTCAAACCCACGTAACCCGTATACCCGTAACCCAACAATCCCCCCATTAACCTTACACTATGGGCAATTTAGCATGGCCAATCCACCTAACCCGCACATTTTTGGACTGTGGGAGGAAACCGGAGCACCCGGAGGAAACCCACGCACACACGGGGAGGACGTGCAGACTCCACACAGACAGTGACCCAGCCGGGAATCGAACCTGGGACCCTGGAGCTGTGAAGCATTGATGCTAACCACCATGCTACCGTGAGGCCCCTACTCTGAGTAAAGAACCTACCTCTGACATTTGTCATATATCTATCTCCTCTCAATTTAAAGCTATGTCCCCTCTTTATCTCAAAGCTCATCTTATATTGGTCACTACTGCTTAAATGTTCCCAGCCTTTATTTTTCTCATCTGCTCTCATTCATTCCGACACTGAGATTGAATAGCAAATGTTCCCTTCTTTGTTTCTTTACATTTTGGGTTAAAAATAATTTCTGGACACTTTGTTGGAACTCCATTTCCTTATCCCCTTACCTACCTCCTCTCTAATTAATATCAGAGTTGATGAAATCCCCCATGATTATTGTTCTATGCTTCTTTTACTCCACTCACTCATTTTTATGCATATTTCTTTCGCCACCTCTTCGGTAGTCTATAAACCACATCAATTAGTGTGATTGATCCTTTATTACCTTTCATCTTTATCCAGATGGATTCTATCGTTGAGCATGACTGAACACAAATGAAAAAGAGTCCCATGTCGAGCACATTTAGCCGGGTTTTTCCTGGCAATGGCAGTGGCAAGAACAGCCCCGCTAATAAATTGGACTCTGCTTCATTTCTGGGCCTCGGCGAGGAACGCCCAGGTGGCAGCCTGCCCAGCACCTGACCACCAAGGGCCCCGATGAACCAATGCTTATTTCAATAGTTCTCTCCCAACGTGACACATTTCAGGTTTTGATTCAGCCGGCCAAGCAAAAATCCAGCCTTTGCTGTCACTTAATTCTGTTGCATTTTATTTTGAGGAGGGAGGAAAGCCCATTCCAGGACAGTCACGTATCATGGAGTCACCACCATGAAACACATGGTCAATGCTGCATACATGCACAACACACAAGGCAGGTTTAAATGTGCTCAAATGCCCTGAGAATATAGTACATACTGTTCTGGAGCAGAAGCAGACTCCACGGGGACATATTACATTTCACTCTGAACTGAACTCCTGAAAGCCTGTGGACAGACAAATCTATTTTGAAATGTGTCATTTCATGTGAATCATAGTACTATTATGTTGCTGTGAAAACAGAAACTCTTCAGAAAGGACAAGAGTTATACAAACTTAGAATCCCTACAGTGCAGAAGGAGGCCATTCGGCCAATCGAGTCTACAACGGCCCTACTTCACCCCACAGCTGCACCCTGTCCCAGTAACCCCACCTAACCTTTTTGACGTTATGGGGCAATTTATGATGGCCAATCCACCAACCTGCACATCTTAGGACTTTTTTAGAATTAGAACAGTACAGCACAGAACAGGCCCTTCGGCCCTCGATGTTATGCCGAGCAATGATCACCCTACTCTAGCCCACCAGTAACCCAACAACCCCCATTAACCTTATTTTTTTTTAGGACACTAAGGGCAATTTAGCCTGGCCAATCCACCTAACCCGCACATCTTTGGACTGTGAGAGGAAACCGGAGTACCCGGAGGAAACCCGCGTATACACGGGGAGAAAGTGCAAACTCCACACAGTCACCCGAGGGTGGAATTGAACCCAGAACCCTGGAGCTGTGAGGCAGTAGTGCAAGCCACTGTGCCACCATGCCTCCCTGTAGTGGTTGCATAATTGTAACTTAATTAAAAGCCTACATAATATAACTTGTAATATCTCTACAAAACAGCTTCAGTTTACCACTACATTAAAACTGTAGCACAAGTCTCTAGAATCAGAGGCCCAGCTGAAACCAGAGAGCAGTGATGAGAGATTACTCCTCTTCTTATCACCAGTTGCGTTCAACAGCTTGGAACATGGCCATACTTCTTAAGAACATATCTGAAGTTCATTTAAGTGATTAACTGGTGAAGCCATGGGAGAGAACCTCTGCAGATGCACTGTTGCAAAGAATTCTCTCCTGCATTGCAGACAGACTACAACAGACTGCCTGGTTGAAAACAATATTCATCCCACTAGTTTTACATTCAGCTGTGGTATAAATGTGCTATTACTAGTTCTATACTACACTGACTTTACATGATCAATCGTAGTGAAGTACAAGTGAGTATAACCATTTGTGAAGCTAGGTAATAAATTATTTCCACTCCTTAAGCAGTCCTTTGGGATCAAAGAGGACCTGCTTCCACTCCAGTTCCCTGGATTTTGAGATGGCTCTCAAGTCCAATGCATGATCTGCAGACTCTGCCACATGCATTCAAAGGGTGATGCAGATTAGGTGTTTGGAGGTTTGTGTGCTCTCTGCATGATGTTCAATGCCTTCTCGAATAAACCTTTTCCATTTTGTTGGTTCACAAGCCAGGTTCTCCACTCAGTCAGTGAGGATGTTTCTGATCTCTTCAAGGAAACATTTAAGCTGTCTTCCAGCAGGGGAATCCCCTGCTGCGATCGAAGTCCAAGTAGAATTTCCTACTGCACCTTCGCATATCAATACACAAAACTACTCCACAGTGAACTGTGGGGTCAAAATAGAGGATATTTGATAGAGATGTTCAAAATCATGAGGGGGTCGGAGAAAGCAGTTAAGGAGGCAGGCAGTTCCAACTCATAAAAGGATCGAGAACGAGGAGGCATATTCAAAGTGATTTGTAAAAGAAGAAAATACATTGTGAGAAAAAAAAGTTTTCACACAGCAGGTAGTTTGGGTCTGAAATGCACTGCCTGGAAATGTGGTGGAGGTAGGTTTATTGGAGGCATTCAAGAGGGCATCATATAAATATTTGAACAGAAACAATGTGTAGGATTATGGGGAAAAGGCAGGAGAATGGCACTAAGTCATAATGCTCATTCAATGAGCCGATGCAGACATGAAGGCCAAATGGCCTCCCCTTTTACACTGCAATAATCTGTACATCTGTATTCTCATTCACAATTATTTTTTTCACCAATTCAGCTGGCAGAATTGTTTCAACTACTTAATACTGAGAACGACTAGTCAAGAAAAAAAAAATCAGGGTACAGAAGTTGTATGGTAGTATGAAATATTGTTAATAAATCATAAATTTAGTCAATCAATATGGACACAAAGACAGTGTCAAAAATATAACTTGGCATTTCAGTCCAGATTTTCTGGAATTCCTTCCATTTACAATGGTTGAAGTTATTTTGATCTACAATTTAGAGAGGCAGAGTCAGAGCAACTGTCTCCTCTTGTGTCCTTAGTGAAACTCGTGACATTGCAGCATTCATTTAATTGGAGGAGCAAAGAAAGTATATGCACCCATTCATTTATAGATAACCACAGAGTTGTCAGATGATAGCTAAATATTGATCGCAACATTTGTTGCACTATGTTTAATTCAGACAATGGTAACCACAAGAAACAGATTCTCAAATTTATCATTAGCCATTATTCTCATTATGCTTGCCTCCTAATCAATTCTTGTGCAAAAAAGGAATGCTGCGATCAGTTTCTTTTTATTTAGCAAGAATGGTGAGTGAATGAAGACGAATCACTAGAGAATTGACACAATACTCTGTGGAACATAATGGGAACATGGAATGGAATCACACTGAACAGAGGGGGGGGCCATTTGGCCCTCTTTGAAAATTCCCAATTCGACACACTCCCCTTCTTTTAGCTCTAAATAAGCATTTGTTCAACAATTCTGGACATCCATCGGTTGCACAAAAGCCTATATTTCAAGTCCGGAACCAAAATATTTCATTTAAAACATTAAAATAGAAAATGGAATAATTTTCACAAAAGCTTATACTTGCACATCTACACGAATTGTAATACTGAGTTTACCTATTAAACACTGTATCCAGCCCCAATATGAATTATCTAGCTATCACATCTAAATTTTGGGTGACTTACAACTATACTTTCTGTAGAAGGTTGATTTTCATTTCAGTTGTCTGGAATTTTTAATATTGAGCCTAAAAATTTTAGCCTAGCCCAAATTAATTCCAAATTAACTGCCAAGTTCAAAAATTGGCAGCCGAGATACAAACATGGGAACAGGAATTGACCATTCCACCCCTCAAGCCTGTCCCTCTTTCATGAGATGCGTTGATTTGCAGCATCGCTTAAATAACTGCCTTTGCCCATATCTCTTTATAGGTTAAAAGGTTAACAAAGATCTATCAAGCTCAGTTTTATAATTAAGCTGGCATAGATATCCACTTCAGGAATGAGTTCTAAACATCCACTACCCTTTGGGAGAAGTGTTTGGCTTTAATTTTAAGATCATGACCCCTAATCTTAGACTTACCAACCAGCGATGAGTTTATCTCCCACGAATCTTATTTGTTCCCTTTGATATCTTTTTGGCTGCATAGTTATGAAAAATTCGAAATCGGTTACAACTGAAACACACTAGTGGTGTTTGAGGGAAAAAATGGTGATTAAGTCCTGCTTAGATTTCTGAACCACTGAGACCGTTTCTGGGGAAGGTGGGACCTGTACAAGCTGGGCAGTCTACATCTAAACCAGAGCGGGACTAACATCCTTGCCGGCGCTGCCGAGGGAAAGTGAGTTCAGGAAACTGCAGGTTCGAAACTTTGCGCGAAAGGTCAGGAGGGGATTCCCTAGGTTGCCGGGATACACCCTGTTGGAGCGACTACTGCTTCCGGATGTGGAAGGGGAGGGAAGAATTGGGAATATATACACAAGTGACTGGGGGAGCAGCGAGCAGCTTTGGCGAGCGGGTGCTGAAGATCAAGGAGAAATGATAAACGGAGTTGGGAGGGAAGAAC
This sequence comes from Scyliorhinus canicula, assembly GCF_902713615.1. NCBI lineage: Eukaryota > Metazoa > Chordata > Chondrichthyes > Carcharhiniformes > Scyliorhinidae > Scyliorhinus > Scyliorhinus canicula. Next base: position 75,547,121 of record NC_052162.1, on the reverse strand, counting down.
AATTGAGGAGTATAGAGTGAGGCACTGCATAGGCTAAACGGGACCGCCTCTTGTGCAAGATGAGCCTGACAGTTTAAGGTGTGGGTGGGGGGCCAGTAAATCACACGCACATGTTTTGGGGTTGCGGAAAATTGGGAAGATTCTGGGTGAGAGTGTTCATGGTCTTAGCCAGGATAGTGGAGGAGGTGGACCCTGACCATTTTGTGGTGATATTTGGAGTTTCAGAGAAGCCGGAGTTCATGGAGAGGAGGAAGGCCGATGTCATGGCCTTCGCATCTCTGATTGCACAGCAGCGAACTTTACTGGAATAGCGGTTGGCATCGCCATCGGGGGTAGCGGCTTGGTTGGGTGACCTGTATGACTTCCTGCAGTTGAGAAGATAAAGTATGAGTTATGGGGCTTTGCAGGGGGGTTTGAGAAAAGGTGGGGGATGTTTGTGACCATGTTTGAAGAGTTGCTCATCGCAGAAGGGATGGGGGAGAGTGAAAAAGGAAAAAAAATTGTAGACTAGATAGTCATTGCTGGGAAGTATGTTTTCCGGGGTGTTTATTTGCTGCAACCTGTTTTGATAAATGTTTGTCATGAAATAAATTTTGGAAAAACATCCTTTTTTTTTAAATAAATTTAGAGTACCCAATTATTTTTTCCAATTAAGGGGCAATTTAGCATAGCCAATCCACCTATCCTGCACATCTTTGGGTTGTGGGGGTGAAACCCACGCAGACACGGGGAGAATGTGCAAACTCCTCACGGACAGTGACCCAGGGCCGGGATTCAAACCCGGGTCCTCACCGCCGTAGGCAGCAATGCTAACCACTGTGCCACCATGCCGCCCGGAAAAACATCCTTGCCGGCGGGTTTGCTAGTACTGTTGGGAGGAGTTTAAACTAATTCAGCAGGGGGAGGGGACATGAAGTGTGAGCAGAATAGGGACACAGCACAGTACAGAAAAGCAATCACGTCAGAGAGAATACAGTAATAGTAAGTTTCATGGAAGCAAGACAAGGCTGGATGGCCTTTACTTTATTGCCAGGAGTATTACAGGTAAAACAGATGAGTTAAGGGCAAAGATTGAAATGTGGAATTATGATATAGTAGCCATCACGGAGACGTGGTTGAGGGAGGGGCAGGATTGGCAGCTCAACATCCCAGGATACAGAATCTTCAGGCGAGACAGAGGAGGGGGTAAAAGAGGAGGAGGCATTGCATTATTAGTTAAGGAGTCAGTTACTGCAGCAAGGGGAGATGATATCTTGGAGGAAGAATCAAATTAAGCTTTGTGAGTAGAGCATAGGAATAAAAGCGGGACATCCACATTGCTAGTTGTTTATTATAGACCCCAGATAGTCAGTGGGAAATTGAGGAGCAAATATGTGCGCAATTCACAGAGGTGTGTAAAATACTAGGGTAACTAAATTAGGTGACTTCAACTTTTCCAACATTAATTGGGATAGTGATAGTATTAAGTGTTTAGATGGAGTAGAATTCTTAAAATGTATACGCGAGAACTTTTAGCTCAATATGGAGAGTCCAACAAGGCTCAGTGTGAGACCTAATTCTAGGGAATTAATCAGTACAGGTGGTTGATGTGTTGGTGGAGGAGCATTTTAGTGATAGTGATCACAACATGGTACAATTTAAGTTTGTTATGGACAAAGAAAAAGACAAGTTGCAAAAAAGGTTTTGGATTGAGGGAGAGCGGATTTTAGTAAAATAAGGCAAGAAAGAGTTACTTGTGGGAAATTGACAGAAGAGCAGTGGGGGGTGTGGGGCGTTCAAAAGGAAATGGGGAGAGTACAGGCCCAACCTGTTCCCTCGAGGGTAATAGGAAGGACTAACAAGCCCAGAGAACCATAAATGACCAGAGATATTCGGGATCCAACGGGAAGGAAAAGAGAGGCTTTTAGCAAGCACAAAGGGAGCAAATCAGCAGAGGCATTCGTGGAGTACACCAAGTGCAGGATGGTGCTTAAGAAAGCAATTAGGAGAGCAAAGAGGTGATGAGAGAAAGCTCTGGCTGGTAAAAGTATGGAAAATCCCGAGATGTTCTATAAGTATATCAATGGGAAGATGATAACCAGGGAAAGAGTAGGGCCCATTAAGGACCAAGGGTGATCTGTGGGTGGAAGCAGAGGACATTGATTGGGTGTTGAATGAATACTTCACATCTGTCTTCACCCAAGAGAATGAGGAAGTAGATATGGAACTCAGCGAGAGAGACTGTGGGGTTCTTGAGCAAATTAACATCAGGAGTGACAAAGTACTGGAGGTGTCGGCAGGCTTAAAACTGGACAAATATTCGGGTCTGGATGAATTGTGTCCCGGGATGCTGTGGGAGACGAGGGAGGAGATTGCAGAGAATCTGACCCAAATTTTTTATTCCTCTTTGGCCATTGGGAAGGTGCCAGAGGACTGGAAACAGCTAATGTGGTCCCGCTATTTAAGAAAGGTTGTAGAGATAAGCCAGGGAACTATAGACCAGTGAGTCTCTCTTCTGTGGTAGGGAAACGATTGAAGAAAATTCTGAAGGAGAGAATCTATCTCCACTTGGAAAGGCAAGGTTTGATCACGAATAGTCATCATGGCTTTGTCAGAAGGAGGTCATGCCTAACAAATTTGAATTAATTTTTGAGCATGTGATCAGGTGTGCAGATGAGGAGAGTGCAGTTGATGCAGTTTACATTGATTTCTGCAAAGCCTTTGACAAAGTCCCACATGGATGACTTATAAAGAAGGTAAATGCACATGGGATACAGGGTAACTTGATAAGGTGGATTCATAATTGGCTTAGAAGTAGGAGACAGAGGGTGATGGCAGCAGCTGCTTCAGTGACTGGAAGCCAGCGTCCACAGGGATCTGTGATTTGTCATTTATATAAACAACATAGATGACTATATGGGGGTAGGATATGTAAGTTTGCAGATGGCACAAAGATTGGCTGGGTGGTTAACAGTGAGGTTGAGTGCCTTGGGTTACAGGAAGCTAGAGATGGGATGGTCAAATGGGCAGAAAAGTGGCAGATGGAATTTAACCCTGAAAAGTGTGAGGTGATACACTTTGAAAGGAGTAATTTGACGAGGAAGTATTAAATGAATGGCGTGGCACTGGGAAGTTCCGAGGAACAAAGGGACCTTGGTGTGTTTGTCCATAGATCTCTGAAGGCAGAAGGGCAGGTTAATAGGGTGGTGAAAAAAGCATATGGGACACTCGCCTTCATCAATTAAGGCATGGATTACAAAAGCAGGGTCATGTTGGAGGTGTGTAGAACTTTTGTGAGGCCACAGCTGGAGTGCTGTGTGCAATTTTGGCCACCACATTGTAGGATGTGATTGCACTGGAGGGGGTGCAGAGGCAACTCACCAGTATGTTGCCTGGACGGAACATTTAAGTTATGAAGAAAAGTTGGATAAGCTTTTCGCTGGAGAAGAGAAGATGGAGGGGTGACCTGATCGAGGAGAACAAAAGTACGAGGGGCATGGACAGGGTGGATAGGGAGCAGCTGTTCCCCTTAGTTGAAGGGTCAGTCATGAGAGGACACAAGTTCAAGGTGAGGGGCAAGAGGTGTAAGGGGGATGTGAGGGAAAACTTTACTTTTTACCCAAAGGGTGGTGACGGCCTCGAATGCACTGCCTGGGAGGGTGGTAGAGACGGGTTGCCTCACATCTTTTTAGAAGTACTTGGATGAGTAATTGGCAGGTCAAAACATTCAAGGCTATGGGCCAAGTGCTGGCAAATGGAATTAGGTAGGGAGGTCAGGTGTTTTTCATGTGTCAGTGCAGACTCAATGGGCCAAAGGGCCTCTTCTGTATGGTATTATTCTGTGATTCAACAAGCTAGCTAAAATTTAGGATGCAACAATCTTTAAAATCCATTATATGATGAGCCCATTGGTGAGTACAGTAACCACTTTGTGCCTTCAAGCACACTAACATCGAGTCACATCATGTACTCAAGAAAGAACTGTTTCTGTTAGGCTTGCTCATTTCCTTGAAAAGGTCAACTGTATAAAATAAATGAACAAAAGGATAACTTACAAGGTTTAATCACATTGTTCACAAGCAACTGTGCAACCCCATAAAAAGTAATAGTAAGAGTGGTAAAACTACTATATTGTTTTTACTGGACCAACAATACACGAATGTTCAGAAAGATGCCAGACTGAAGTCAAATAACTCAGTTAAAGGTCACAATATTTGCAATGGAATGCACAACTCAATGGGTGGCTGTAGCTGCCAAATGTAGGTTTGTCCTTACAACTATTAAAACATTGATAATAGACCAATGACAGCATTTCACCTCTTTTTGCTCCAATGCACTACCTGGAGGAGATTTAAGAAAGGATTTCAATAGTTAAACCAGTTCATTAGGCAAGGATTTGAAAGAAGGAAAACTTCAAAGCAGTGTTAGATATGTGAAATGTGCATGTTTACATTTGGCATCCACATGTTTATGTTTGACATCAGTAAATTGTCAATGTAAGATACGGATTCCTAGAAGAATGAACGTAGGCCCAAGCAACACGTCTGAAAGTTCACTTGAAATAAACCAAAACTACTCTATACAATGCAAGGCACCCACTTTGGAACACTAATAAAACAAATTATTGTATTGTATTGTTACATGTTTTTAATAACACATGCAATACAAATGGGAAGTTTTAAAAATGTGCCTAATTGTTTGTTTCAATATCTCACAAAAAAATGATAGATACATACTTTAAAATCATCAGCAATCGGTTACCTAATTTGATGATATTAATTACAGGAGACAAATGCAAATCATCCTTTCAATACCAGTCATTAATATCAGCACTCTTTGGTGATGTAACAGCTCATTCTAGTGTTAGAATCACTTCCCCTTAAATAGACATCAGCATGTTAAACTGTCACATCCAGGTACTTTCTAGCTAAAAAAGTTCTTACAAGATACATATTTAGGGTTTTTTTCATGGTGATTTAACTATTTTATTTACCCTTTCAAGGGATGTAGCATTTGTTGCCCATCCCCGATTGCCCTAGTGTGATATTTCATAGGGCAGTTAAGAATCAACCACGTTTCTGTGGGTCTGGAGTCACATAAGTCAGAGCAGGTAATGACAGATTTCCTTCCATAAAAGGGCACATTGAACCAGATGTTTTTTTTATGATAATTGATTATAGCTTCATTATCATGAATGAGATTAGCTTTATATTCCATATTTATTAAGTGAATTCAAGTTCCAGCTGCCATGACAGGATTTGAACCCATGACCCCAAAGTAGGGGCAGGGCAGCACTGTAGCACAAGTGGAAAACACGGTGCTTCACAGCGCCAGGGTTCGATTCCCACTGGGTCCCTCTCTGTGCGGAGTCTGCACGTTCTCCCCGTGTCTGCGTTGGTTTCCTCCGGGTGCTCCAGTTTCATCCCACAGTCCAAAGACATGCAGGTTAAGTGGATTGGCCATGATAAATTGCCCTTAGTGACCAAAAAAGGATAGGAGGGGTTATTGGGTTACTGGGATAGGGTGGAAGTGAAGGCTTAAGTGGGATCGGTGCAGACTCAATGGGCTGAATGGCCTCTTTCTGCACTGTATGTTCTATGTATTCTGGATTACTAGTCCAGTGACAAATTTCCCCATCTAAACTGCTTATGCAGACTCCAATCCAAAAATAAATTCATGAGCTGAACCAGTGCATTAGGTATGGACATAAAATAAAGAAGCAAAACTTCAGTGTTAGATTTGAAATCAACATATTTACATTTCGCACCCACATGCTTATGTTTGGCATGAGTAAACTCCTAGACAAGAATTGAAAAAAAGGTGCCAACTTCTTATTCGCTCTTTCTGTTCTGATTTAGTCTTACCATCTGGAGAAACTGCCCTGGCATCAAATGTCCCCAACCCATGTATCAATGTGGTTTGAATCAAATTATTACAATCTGGGGAACGGGTTGTGTGGCCGTTGTTCAGTGGATGTGCCGTGTGCTAAAATGTCAAAGTGCTTTTTTTTCTGGGAATAAATTTGAAGTGGGTGGTTCCTGCTCCGTAGGGAATAACAAAGTGATAGGAAATCAGAAATATGTTGGGTGCTTTTCGGATTATTTTTAAATACACAAATCATGGAAACTGACCGCCAAGCAAGAAATGTTCGCCCTCAGGATCTCACACAACGGTTGTACAACTTGGAGAGAATAGGCGAGTGATTCATTCAGCAACATGTGCGTGCGCCGAAAGAAAATACGATCAAGTTGCTGATCAATGCAATCCTGCACTTGACAGCAGACTATACATTTTTGAAATGAAGGTTTCTTCAAAGTGTTTGGAAGTGTAACAGAGATCACTGGTGTGCATTTGGCACTTGTGACAAGCAACCAGAAGGGGCCTGCGATTGCACGATAATCTGACTTTACATGGAGCAAGCTGTTGGTTGACTGTTTCGGGAAGAAGAGGGGGAAGGGGGGGAGAGCACAAGGAGCTGAAGCCTGGGTGTGAATGGTCGCAGGGCACTCACCAGCTTGGTTTTGTTTCTTGGGTCATCTTCGGGGGGTTTCTTCTTCGAGGAGGACCTGTCCCGGCTGCGGGGCGGCGACTCGCTTCCTGTCTGCGGCTGCTGCCCGTCCATGTTGAACAGTTCACAGAGAGTGTGAGGATCCGGGCGGGTGCAACACACTGTCTCCCCCGGGGGAGGGTGTGTATTTATCTACAAGTGTCGGTGCTGGGCGGCCCGGCCCAACATTTCCATCGCTTCTTCAAGCCTCGATTATGATTATTTTATTTTAAAATCCACCTTCCTGCACCCACATTAAAAAAACACACGCGACGGTTTTTTTTTCCCCACACTCTCTCTCTCTGGCTTGCCGGTGAGCTCAAGTTCAGCGCCCTCTGGCCATAACCCAAGCAGCAAACGCCTCCACCACCTCCTGTCAAAGCCAAAACCGTTTGCCGCCAACGGCGCAGGCGCAACCTCTATGCCACGCCCCTCTCCTGCTCCGCCGCGTTACCCCGCCCCCTCGTCGCCGTTCCTCCTACTCCCCCCCGACCCCGCCACGCCCCCACGAGCCGCGGGCGAGTGGTTACGTCACTGGGTTCCTTTGAGGTGACGTAAGGGGTGGGCGGACTGATTGCCACATGTGGATCCAGGCAGACTGGGTCAGGGATGACAGCTGTTCTCTGAGAAGCCGCCTCCTGCACGCAAACACAAGCCTTTTGGTTGAGATCAAGCGTAGCACTTCTTGGCCTTTTGGCTAAAATGAGCTTGGGATCAGGTGTAATGTCTGGATCTGGTATGTCTCTCTTGTGGAGACCATGAATTGGATTCAATTTGAATTGTTTTTTGGAGCAGCCAAGGAGCTGGATTCGGGGGTTGCCCCTGTCCACACTCTGAGCTCTGGCTTTGTAACTCTGATAAAGTAATGAATAGAAAAACCCACAATATTGTGGGCAGTGTGGTAGTCACCACTGTTGTATTGTGTATACTTACTGCATACAAGGGTATTATGGTAAAGCTCCTGTACTACAGGTACGGGGGTAGATCCCTGCCTGCTGGCTCCGCCCAGTAGGCGGAGTATAAATGTGTGGGCTCTCCGAGCTGTAGCCATTTTGGCAGCAGCTGCAGGAGGCTCCACATCTCTGCGTAATAAAGCCTCGATTACTCTCTACTCATCTCATCATAATTGATAGTGCATCAATTTGTTACGCAGAGATTTTAGAATGATGGATCTCCGCATCAAGCCTGATAGCCTGCAGCTGCACCCTCAAGCAGACAATGCCAAGTCGGCCTTCGCACATTGGCTAGCTAGCGTGCATACATTGGATCTGCGACAGACCCACCCTCAGAGGCACAGAAGCTCCAGATCCTTTACATGCGGCTCAGCTCCGACATCTTTCCCCTCATCCGGGACGCACCGACCTACGCTGAGGCCATGGCGCTACTGATGGAGAACTACACTCAGAAGACGAACAAAACCTACGCCGGGCACCTCCTGTCCACGTGGCATCAACTCCCCAGTGAGTCTGTGGAAGATTTCTGGCGTGCCCTGCGCGTCCTGGTGAGGGACTGCGATTGCCAGGACGTTTCGGCCGCTGAGCATTCTGACCTGTTACTTAGAGACACGTTCGTTATGGGCATAGGGTGGGCCTACATCCGCCTCTTAGAAGGGGCTACCCTCGACCTCGCGGCGACCAAGAATCTAGCGCTCTCGCTCACAGTCGCCTCACACAATATACAGGCGTATGCCCCCGACCACACAGTCCACCCCTCCTGAGCATCGTGGACCTGGCCAGCGAACACCCCACCACGGACCCCATCAGCGACCTCCCCCAGCCAACCCCAGGCCTGCGCCACGCGGCAGCCAACCAACCCCGGGGGATCCAAGTGCTACTTCTGCGGACAGTCAAAACACCCCCGACAGCGCTGCCCGGCACGGAGAGCGCTCTGCAAGGTCTGTGGGAAGAAAGGACATTTCGCTGCTGTGTGTCAGGCCCACTCGGTCGCTTCTTTTGTCCCTGCACCCCCCATGTGCGATTCGCAGGCGCTGCCATGTTCCTCGCCTCAGACCACGTGCGGCCCGTGGGCGCCACCATCTTGCTCCCCTCACAACACATGCAGCCCGTGGGCGCCGCCATCTTGCTCGCCTCACAACACGTGCGGCCCGTGAGCGCCACCATCCTGCCTGCCTCAGGACATGTTTGGCCCTTGGGCGCCGCCATCTTCCCCGCCTCAGGACCCCTGCTCGCCGGGCACCTCATCAGGCCGCTCATCGCCTATAACCGCTGCTGACCAGCCACGTCTGATCTCCATCACGATCGACCAGTCCCGACCTCACAACCTCGTGACCGCGTCGACAACAGTGAAGGTCGATGGGCACAAGATATCCTGCCTCATGGACTCTGGGAGCACTGAGATCTTCATCCATCCCAATACGGTAAGGCGCTGCTCCCTCACGGTACACCCCACCAACCAGAGAATCTCCCTGGCCTCCAGATCGCACTCCGTGGCGATCCAGGGGTACTGCACTGCCACCCTCACCATCCAGGGTGTACAGTTCAGCGGCTTCCGGCTCTACATCCTCCCCACCTCTGCGCTGCCTTGCTACTCGGCCTGGACTTCCAGTGCTACCTCCAGAGCCTAACCCTGAAATTTGGCAGGCTCCTACCACCCCTTACTTAAGGCCTCACGAGCCTTAAGGTCCACCCACCTACCCTGTTTGCGAACCTCACCCCGGATTGCAAACCCATCGCCACCAGGAGCAGACGCTACAGTGCCCAGGACACACAGCGAGGTAAGATCAAAAATGATAAGATCTTGAGGTGGAGGATCGAGCTCTCCACCTACAGATACGAGATTTTGTATCGCCCCGGTAAGCTCAACGAGCCCCCCCGATGCCCTATCCCGAGGTACATGTTCCAGCGCACAAGTGGACCGACTCCGCACCCTGCACAACGATCTCTGTCACCCAGGGTTCACCTGCTTTTATCACTTCATAAAGGCCCACAATCTGCCCTACTCTATTGAGGAAGTCAGGGCTATCACCAGAGAGTTCCAGGTCTGCGCGGAGTGTAAACCGCACTTCTACCAGCCAGACCGTGCGCGCCTGGTGAAGGCCGCCTGCCCCTTTGAACGCCCCTCCTCGCCACCAACCGCAACGCGTACTTTCTTAATGTGGTCGACGAATATTCAAGATTCCCCTTCGCCATCCCATGCCCCGATTTGACGTCTGCCACCGTGATCAAAGCCCTCAACACCATCTTCGCTCTGTTCGGTTACCCGCGTACGTCCACAGCGACCAGGGATCCTCATTTATGAGCGATGAACTGCGCCAGTACCTGCTCAACAGGGCCATTGCCTCGAGCAGGACGACCAGCTACAACCTACGGGGAAACGGGCAAGTGGAGAGGGAGAATGCGATGGTCTGGAAGGCCGACCAGCTGGCCCAACAGTCCAGAAATCTCCCGGCCTCCTGCTGGCAGGAAGTCCTCCACGACGCCCTTCACTCCATTTGGTCGCTCCGATGCACTGCGACTAAAGAAACTCCCCATGAACGTCTCTTTGCCTTCCCCAGGAGGTCCACCTCCGGGGTTTCGCTCCCAACATGGCTGACAACTCCAGGACCCATTCTCCTCCGCAACCACGTGCGGCTCCACAAGGTGGACCCGTTGTTTGAGAGGGTACAGCTACTCCACGCGAACCCGCAGTACGCCTATTTAGCATACCCCGACGGCCGCCAAGACAGTCTCCCTCAGGGACCTGGCGCCAGCTGGGTCCCCACACCCCCCCCCTTCTCTGGACCGGCGCCACCGTCCCTCCCCCCCGGCGCACACCACCACAGCCCCCGCTCCAGGACGAGCCGCCCTCCCCTTGGCCCCACCCGGGGATAAAGATGAGGTCGACACGCTCCCGGAGTCACCAACAACTGAACCAACGCCTGAATCGCCACCAGACCTGCGTTGCTCGCAACAACGGATCGAGGCGCCCGATCGTCTAAATTTGTAACCTCTTTCTTAAATTTTAAACAACCTGAATGTTTATCATAATATGGTTGAGTTCAGTCTGCAGTTTGAAAGAGAGAAGGCAAAATCGGATGTAATGGTGTTACATTTACAAAGGTAAATAAAGGTAAAGGTAATTACGAGGGCATGAGAGAGGAACTGGCGAAAATCGACCCTAGTGGAGAAGACAGCAGAGCAAAAATGGCAGGAGTTTGTATGCATAATTGAGGACACTGTACAGAGGTTCATCCCCAAGAAAAGAAAGATTATCCGGGGAGGGATTAGACAGCCATGGCTGACAAAGGAGGTCAGGAAATGTATCAAAGAAAAAGAGAGATCCTATAAAGTGGCCAAAAGCACTGGGAAATCAGAAGATTGGGAAGGCTACAAAAACAAACAGAGGTTAACAAAGAGACAAATAAGGAAGGAGAGGATCAAATATGAAGGCAGGCTAGCCAGTAATATAAGAAATGATAGTAAAAGTTTCTTTCAATACATAAGAAACAAACGACAGGCCAAAGTAGACATTGGGCCAATTCAAACTGATTCCGGAAGGCTAGTGATGGGAGACGAGGAAATGGCTGGAGAACTTAATAAGTACTTTGCGTCTGTCTTCACAGTGGAAGACATGAGTAATATCCCAAAAGTTATAGAGGGTCAGGGGGCTGAGTTGAGTATGGTTGCCATTACAAAAGAGATGGTGCTAAAAAAGCTAAAAGGTCTTAAAATTGACAAATCTCCTGGCCCCGATGGGCTACACCCTAGAGTTCTGAGGGAGGTGGCTGAAGAAATAGCGGAAGCGTTGGTTGAGATCTTTCAAAAATCACTGGAGTCAGGGAAAGTCCCGAACGATTGGAAGATCGCTGTTGTAACCCCCTTGTCCAAGAAAGGATCAAGACAAAAGATGGAAAATTATAGGCCAATTAGCCTAACCTAGAATTGGTAAAATTCTAGAATCGATCGTTAAGGATGAGATTTCTAAATTCTTGGAAGAGCAGGGTCGGATTAGAACAAGTCAACATGGATTTAGTATGGGGAGGTCGTGCCTGACGAACCTGTTAGAATTCTTTGAGGAGGTGACAAGTAGGTTAGACCAGGGAAACCCAGTGGATGTGGTCTATCTGGATTTCCAAAAGGCCTTTGATAAGGTTCCACACAGGAGGCTGCTGAGTAAGGTGAGGGCCCATGGTGTTCGAGGTGAGCTACTGGCATGGGTTGAGGATTGGCTGTCTGACAGAAGGCAGAGAGTTGGGATAAAAGGTTCTTTTTTGGAATGGCAGCCGGTGACCAGCGGTATCCCACAGGGTTCAGTGTTGGGGCCGCAGCTGTTCACCATATATATTAATGATCTGGATGAAGGGACTGGGGGCATTCTAGCAAAGTTTGCCGATGATACGACGTTAGGTGGTCAGGCAGGTAGTGCTGAGGAAGTGGGGAGGCTGCAGAAGGATCTAGACAGTTTGGGAGAGTGGTGCAGGAAATGGCTGATGCAATTCAACGTGAGAAAATGTGAGGTCTTGCACTTTGGAAAAAAGAATCCAAGCATAGACTACTTTCTAAACGGTGAGAAAATTCATAATGCCAAAGTACAAAGGGATCTGGGAGTGCTAGTCGAGGATTCCCTAAAGGTAAACATGCAGGTTGAATCTGTGATTAAGAAAGCGAATGCAATGTTGTCATTTATCTCAAGAGGGTTGGAATATAAAAGCAGCGATGTGCTACTGAGCCTTTATAAGGCTCTGGTTAGGCCCCATTTGGAGTACTGTGTCCAGTTTTGGGCCCCACATCTCAGGAAGGACATACTGGCACTGGAGCGTGTCCAGCGGAGATTCACACGGATGATCCCTGGAATGGCGGGTCTAACATATGATGAACGGCTGAGGATCCTGGGATTGTATTCATTGGAGTTTAGAAGGTTAAGGGGAGATGTAATAGAAAGTTACAAGATAATACATGGCTTAGAAAGGGTGGACGCAAAGAAACTGTTTCCGTTAGGCGAGGAGACGAGGACCCGTGGGCACAGCCTTAGAATTAGAGGGGGTAAATTCAGAACAGAAATGCGGAGACATTTCTTCAGCCAGAGAGTGGTGGGCCTGTGGAATTCATTGCCGCGGAGTGCAGTGGAGGCCGGGACGCTAAATGGCTTCAAGGCAGAGATAGATAAATTCTTGATGTCGCGAGGAATTAAGGGCTACGGGGAGAATGCTGGTAGGTGGAGTTGAAATGCCCATCAGCCATGATTGCATGGCGGAGTGGACTCGATGGGCCGAATGGCCTTACTTCCACTACTATGTCTTATGGTCTTATGAATGTAAATAGTTTTCCACCACCCCCGCTGGACTCTTTTTTTAACAGGGGGTGAATGTGGTAGTCACCACTGTTGTATTGTGCATACTGCATACAAGGGTATTATGGTAAGGCCCTATACTACAGGGCGGGGGGGGGTAGATCCCTGCCTGCTGGCTCCGCCCAGTAGGCGGAGTATAAATGTGTGGGCTCTCCGAGCTGCAGCCATTTCGGCAGCAGCTGCGGGAGGCTCCACATCTCTGCGAAATAAAGCCTCCATTACTCTCTACTCTTGTCTCGTCGCAATTGATAGTGCATCCGGCAGCACAAGTGCCAGGGTCCCAGGTTCGATTCCCCGCTGGATACTATCTGTGCGGAGTCTGCACGTTCTCCCCGTGTCTGCATGGGTTTTCTCCGGGTGCTCCGGTTTCCTCTCACACTCCAACAACGTGCCCTTAGTGTCCAAAAAAAAAGGTTATATGGGGCGATTGAGTTAAAGGGATAGGATGGAAATGAGGGCTTGGGTGGGTGGGTGCAGACTCGATGGGCCAAATAGCCTCCTTCTGCACTGTATGTTCTATGTTCTCCGATCTCTTATTTATTGCATATGTCATAAAACATCAGGGATGCCTTACAATGGCAGTGGAAGTCAATTCAATTCCAGCTGCAAAGAATATCGGAGCAGGAATTAGGCCAGGGGGTGCAAGATGGAGCCAGAGCATGGCGACTCTGCGAGCACTCCCAAACAGATCCTCTTTTTACTTATCTTATAATCGGTCTAATCTTTTAAAATTTAATTCTAAGACTAACATTATTACTAATCTTCCTTTTTCATCTTACCTTGCAGATTTGAACATCCTCAGAGGCCCCTATGATATATTTTCTTTTCTTTCATTTTCATGTACTTAATGATCTGTTGAGCTGCTCGCAGAAAAATACTTTTCACTGTACCTCGGTACACGTGACAATAAACAAATTCCAATCCAAATCCAATCCAATTTGAGGAAAGAAACAGTAAAACTTGGAAAATTACTGGTACTGACCCAAACTAATCTTGTCTACGTTAAAATGGAACTGCAGTTCAGACCAGTAGTAGTCAATTTCAAGTTTTACTGTTTTTTCCTTCCGCCATTCAATAATATGGCTGATCTTGGACCTTTGATCCCCACATCCCTTGATTTCCCCAGACCAAAAATGTTATCAATCTTAGCCTTAAATATATTCAACAGCTGAACATCCACAGCTCTCTGGACTAGAGAATTCAAATCATTCACGGCCTCCTGAGTGAAGAAATTCCTCCACATCTCAGGCTTAACAAGCCAAATCCTTATCCTGAGATTATGCACGCTTATTATAGACTCTCCAGCCAAGGGAAACAGCATCTCAGCATCTAGCCTGTCGAGCCTGTCTCCCCTTCCCCCACCCCCAGAATCTTCTATTCCTCCAGTTTCTAACCTCCACAAAGTGTAATGGCCACTCCACTCAACCTCTCATTATCGGGCAGTGCACTCATCTCAGGATCAGTCAGGTGAACCTGGAAATTTTCTGGGTTACGAGGAAGAGCATGGGAGTAGGACTAAATGGATAGCTGTTTCAAAAGAGCTGTCACAAACACATTGGGCTGAATGCCTTCCTTCTGTACTGTATATTCTTTTATTCGATGTTCGACAGACATATGTAGATGACATTTAATGGCACTGGGAATACACCAGACAAGCTGTAGCCAAATAATTAGATTTCCCATGCCTGAAGATCATAAGACCATTTGAAAAATAAAGAATTTCAGATTTCCCCCTGTGAAATTTCAACTCACAAAGGAAGCGTCAAACAAGTTGGAAGAAAATGTAAGATGAAATTTGGAATTCAAAGGGAAATTTGGATGCTAATGCCAAGTAACTCATGATGCAAATGAGTGGATTTCTCTTCACAATCTAGAGAAAGATGAGCAATGGAAAGTTAGTTTGTCTGCCACATGAAGCTTGATTTCAAACAAAGGTCAACAGTCAAATATATTGCCTTTGTCAAACATATGCTTGTTAAAATCATAGACCAAATAATTTGAACATTCACAAGATAGCACGACAAAACTAATTACTGATGGGGGATCTTGCTTTAAGAACCAGCCACTCTCAACATCGAAGTTACCCAGTCATCTCGAGCTGAGTTGCATCTGACCTGACAATTGGCAGTCATAGTTCTTCCTGTTGGTGAATGCGATGGCTGGTGGTTTTGAGGGCAGTAAAGGTTAACAGAATCACCTTCAAAACCAGTGCTCATGTTTTATTTTGAAGAACAAAGCATTACTAAATATTTACAGAGTACGCCACTTGGTCCAAAAGTTGATGCTGATGTATACATTCACTCCCTCTCAGATCCAGGCTTAGTCACATTAGAAGAGAAAATGTGCAGTTCTCCAAAGATCTATTATCATTCGCTGACAACCCTTGCAAGCACCAGCTCAGAATACTGACAGTGAGTTACAGGTGTCTGTACTGGGTGAAGCATTGAGAAAAAACACATGGAGAAATAGCAGGGCAGTGACCAATTGTACAAAGAAGAAATGAAATGAAAATCACTTATTGTCACGAGTAGGCTTCAATGAAGTTACTGTGAAAAGCCCCCAGTGGCCACATTCCGGCGCCTGTTCGGGGAGGCTGGTATGGGAATTGAAACGTGCTGCCGGCCTGCCTTGGTCTGCTTTAAAAGCCAGCGATTTAGCCCAGTGTGCTAAACCAAGAAGTTTGTGTTCTAGCTCTGCTACAGATGCTACAGATCCAGACATCCGACAAACAATTAATGGCTATAACCTAGCAACTACTCAGTGCCTTAGAGCTTTCACTTTTTTAAAGCATGTTTATTATGGTTTTATATATTAAAAAATGACTAACAAAAACACAAGACTGCAAATAATTCAAACAAAACAAAGAAAAAGTAACTGCCTTAAACATGATACCTAAAATCCTTAACAGCTCGGAAATAAAAGGTTGCCATCTCAGTCAGAATCTCTCCACTGAACTGCTGATGACGAATTTAATTTTCTATAAGTGCAGGAATGATATTAAGTCCCCCAACCAGACAGAGGCACTCGGCAAAACGGGAGACCTCCAACTGAGCAGTATCGCCTCTAAGCTATCAATGAGGCAAAGGCGATAACGCCCGCCTCTACCCCAGTGTGAACTGCCGGTGAGTCCGAAACCCCAAAAAAGGCCACCAGCGGACATGGGAGTAAATCCAAAAGAGAATCTCAGACATGGTGCTAATCACAGAAGCCCAGAATCTGGCACGACTGGGGTAAGACCAAAACATATGTGTATGATCAGCAGGGGCAAACAAACAGCGATCACATCTGTCCTCAACATTCGGAAAAAAACTCACTCATCCTTGCCCTGGTCAAGTGCACCCCATCAGTACCTTGAACTGAATTTGGTTCAACCGGGAACATGAGGACATGGAGTTGAACCAGTAAAGGGCCTCTCTCCAAGCCTTGCTAGTGAGTACAGGGCCCAATTCACCCTCACCCGTTTAGTGGGAAGAGATCAGGTGAGAGAATGTGGCCATATAGTTCTGAGATAGGCCCCCTGCTTGGCTACGCCAAGGATAAACCTTTTTCAGCAAGGAGGAAGGTGGAGCCAGAGGAAAGGAGTGGAGAACCGTACGAGAGAAGTCACAAACACTTGAAAGTAGTGAAAAAGACTAGAACTGGGTAGTTGAAATTTGTCCATTAACCTTCTAAAACTGGCAGACCTCCCCTCCATGAACAGGTCATCAAAGTGTCCGTGTCCCTTCAATTTCCACAAGTTAAATCTTGAATCCAGCCCGGAAAGTAAGAAAAGGTGATTGTTACAGACAGGAGCCAGTGAAGGCACGAAAAGGTTAAAATATAGTCGGAACTGTTTCCAGATTCTAAGATAGAGACCACCATCGGGTTCGAGGAGAATCTAGCAGGAGAAAAAGGCAATGGTGCAGTAACTATGGTAAGAACGAGTCTTCATTTGGCCCTAGATTGAACCGGCATCGCTGATCCACAATAGATGTTTTGGGATATCAGTGGCCTGGTAATACAACAATACATTTGTCAGGACCTCTGGAATAGAATGCTATGGATTCCGGGATTCTTACCCATCCAAATAAAGGCAGATATCAATTTATTAATCTTAATAAAAAAGGATTTGGGCAGGAAAATGGGGAGGCATTGAAAGAAAATGAAAAATCTAGGGAGTATGTTCATTGTTATTGTTCAAATCTTGCCCACCAAAGATAGAGGAAAGTTGTTCCACCTTTGTAAGTCAGTTTTGACATTGTTGACCGCTTGAATAATTCAATTTGTGACATGAGGCCCAATTGTGGGCCACCTTGACCCCCAAGTAACAAAACCTTTACTAGAGAGGCGGAAGGGTAACGTGCCTATACGGGCTCGCCTTCCAGGCAAGTTGACCGGAAAACATTTACTCTTGCTGAGAATTAATTTACAGCCAGAGAAGGAACTATATGTATTAAGTATCTTCATTATGCCACCAATGAAGGATTTGGGCCTGTAATGTATAAAAGTAGGTCATCTGCATAAAGAGATACCCGATGTTTCCAACTCAATTGATGCCCCTCCATTGTCTGGAAGCTCTCAAGGCAATCCTATTGCCATGGCGTATAAAAGTGGAGAGAGCGGGCAGCCCGATCTAGTGCCACTATTCAAGAGGAAGTAGTCTGAGTATAAAGTGTTCGTGTGAACACTGGCCGTAGGAGCATTGTATGACAAGCGGATCCAAGAGACAAATTTATGGCCAAATCCAAATCTGCCGAGAATCTCAAATAGCCCCATTTTGAAAGTTCAAATACTTTCTATACATTGAGAGATACTATCACCTCTGTCTTGGGTCCAAGGGATTGGGAAAATATAACATTTAAAAGGCGATGCATATTAGCTGATAATTGATGGCCCTTTACAAAGCCTGTTTGGTCCTCAGAGATTATCCTTGGAAGCCAAGGCTTCACTGGTGCGCAAAACCTTAGCAAGCTGCTTAATACCCACGTTTCAACGTGAGATGGGTCAGAAAGAACCGCACTCATCAGGCCCTTGTCCGTGTTAAGGAGCAAGGAAATAGAGGCTTGAGTAAGGGTTAGAGGCAATGAATCATGAGATAAGGAGTCAATAAATATATCCAGCAACAAAGATGCGAGCTGTCTGACAATGTCTCGTAAAATTCGATTGGAAAACCATCTGGGCCAGCGGCCCTGCCAGCCTGTATCAGTCCAATGCATCTTAAAATCTTGAAGCGGCATAACAGAGAGTCTAACTCACAACTCTTGACTGCTTCGACAGCTGGGAAAGGCATGTTATCCAGAAAATCAGACATGATCAACTTGTCAGCAGGAGGCTTAGATTTATACAAGTCACAGTAATGGGATTTAAAAGCCACACTAACCTGGAGAGGGGCGGAAATTATGTTGCCGTCCGGGTTGAGTATCTGGGGACCACAGGCAAGGCCGCGTGCCGTTTACGTTGGTGAGCCAGAAGACAACTGGTCTTCTTCCCATATTCATAAATTGTACCCCTGGAGAGTTATGTCTGAAATGTAGCCTTATTGGTGGTCAGTAACTCAAACTAGGAATCAAACGTTTTCCTGCTTGCATATAGCTCTGGAGTGGGGTCGAACAAGTACTGGTGATCCACCTGTAAAATAGAGTCCACCAGCCTCTGCTGCTCTAACTTCTTCGTCTTTAGCACCTGTACACTCTGAGAAATAATTTCACCCCTAAGGACAGCCTTAAGAGCCTCCCACAACATGGAAGGGGAAATTGAATTGGACCTATTTAATTTGATGTAGTTGTCAAGAGTTGGATAGGCGGAACTTCCGGTTGCCGTGATGCGGAGCTAAGCCGCACGTTCGGCAGCTCCCGCTATCAAAGGACTTTCGGGCCTGTTTTAGGGCCCCAAACAGCGCTGTTTCGACGATTCCCGTTGGGGGAAGGTGCTTGGAGGAACATTCCCCGGACTTTATGATGCGCACCCGGAGTGGGGCAAAGAAAAAGGCTGCAGCAGCTCTCCAGAAAAAGCGGGGGAAGGAGGACAAAATGGCGGCCGGCGGAGCACTCGAGAATTGGTGGCAGTGGGCGCAGGAGCAGCAAGCTGCTCTTCTGCACTGTTTTGCGGAGCTGAAGGCTGAGTTGATGGACTCCCTGAAGGCGACTACCAGTAAGCTGCTTGAGACCCAGACAGCCCAGGGGCAGCCATTCAGGAGTTGCAGCAGCAGGCCGCTGATTGGGAGGAAGAGGCCGTGGACCTCGTGGGGAAGGTGGAGATGCACGAGGCACTTCACAAAAAGTGGCAAGACCGCTTGGAGGAGCTGGACTTTCGCATGAGGCGGAAGAATTTGAGGATCCTAGGCCTTGCGGAGGGGCTGGAGGAGTCGGATCTACCGTCCTATGTTGCCACGATGTTGAATTTGTTGGTGGGGGCGGGGTCCTTCCATCTGTCCCTGGAGCTTGAGGGAGCCCACAGAGTGCTGGCCAGGAGGCCCAAGGCGAATGAACCCCCGCGGGCGGTGCTGGTGCGGTTCCATCGGTTCAGTGACCGGGAATGTGTGCTGCGCTGGGCCAAGAAGGAGAGGAGCAGCAAGTGGGAGAACTCAGTAGTGCGAATCTACCAGGACTGGAGTGCTCAGGTGGCTAAACGGCGGGCCGGGTTTAACCGGACGAAGGCGGTGCTGCATAACAAGCAGGTTAAATTTGGAATGCTGCAGCCTGCGCATCTGTGGGTAACATATAAGGACCGGCATTACTACTTCGAGTCCCCGGAGGAGGCGTGGGCCTTTGTGCAGGGGGAGAAGCTGGACTCGAACTAGGGTTTGGGGGCTGCGGGGTCTTGTGTACTACGGTTGTTGCTGTTTCTGTTTTTGTAATTTTGATATGTTTTTTCTATGCTGGTTCTTGCTCTGTTTCCGGGTGGTTCTGTTGGGTATGGTTTTGTGTTATGTGGGGGATGTTGGGGGTTTGGTTTTTTTCTATATGGGGCTGGGGGATAGGGTGAAGCTGGAATTTGGGAGCTGCGTCAGAAGGGTGGGGTGGGGCAGTGTGAAAGCGCGGGCTTTCCTGTGGTTTCCCGCACTGCGGGGCAGGAGGGGTGGAGCTGGCGGTGGGGGCGTGGCCTCTACTTGTTTTTTCCCGCGCAGGAGCGGTGCCAAGGAGGAGTGGCAGGAGGGGGGATGACCCCATGTCGGGAAGGATCGGGTTTTGGCGGGAGTTGCCGGGGTCAGCAGAAGTCAGCTGACTCACGGACGTACCATGGAGGGTGCGTCACGGCTAGGAGGGCTCCTAGCCTGGCGGGGAGTGGGGATACTGGGTTGATGCTGGAATGGCCCTGGTGGACAAAGTACGCCTCCTCCACGCCAACCCTCAGTATGCCTACGTGGAGTTCCCCGATGGCCGGCAGGACATAGTTTCGCTCCGGGACCTGGCTCCCTCAGGTGCCGATCCCATGCCCGCGCCCCTTTCTCCCCCCGCGCCAACCCCGGCGCCCCCTATTCGTCCCCACCAGGTCCATCCCTCATCCCCCTGCCCACCCTGGAGGACACGGAAGATTTTGGCTCGCTTTCGGAGTCATCCCGCCAGCAGTCAGCACCAACTCCGCCAACACCTGCACCATCGTTGCCACCACCACCTGTGCCGACGTTGCCACCACAGCTACGCCGATCACAGTGGAACGTTCGACCATCGATTCGGCTCAACCTGTAACCTGCTAACCGGATGGGCTCTTGGTTTTCTTTGTTTGGTCCCTCTTGTAAATAGCATCCTTTGTATTAGAGTTACATGTCACCCCCGCCAGACTCATTTTTACAGGGGGTGAATGTGGTGATATAACCACTGTAGTTATGCGTACTTGCAGTAGGGGGATGTATGACTGTACCTGTAATACAGGTTCCTCCGGTAAGCCCCTGCCGGCTAGCTCCGCCCACAGGGAGCTTGTGTATAAATATGCATGTGAGTCACTCTGACCTTTAGTCTACAGTTGTAGATGGAGGGACAGCATCGTACAACAATAAAGCCTCTATTGTACTAGTCTCTCGGCTTTGAGTATAATTGTTAGCGCTACAGGTGGATCCCTGGAGGTTTGGGAGGCCGAGGGCGCGGGAGTATTCCTTTTTCTCCCATGTGCATAGTGTTTACTTCGTTCTGAGCAGGGGATTGATCCCGAGGGTGGAGGATGCCGAGTATTCGGCCATAGCAATTTCAGTCCATGCTCCGCACTGGGTCGATCTGGAGATGGTGGAGGTGCGGGACCAGCGCCCGCTGTGGCGTCTGGACGTGGGGTTGCTGGCTGATGAGGAGATGTGTAGGAGGGTCCGGGGAAGTATTGAGGGGTACCTTGAGGCCAACGATACGGGGGAGGTCAGGGTGGGGATGGTTTTGGAGGCTTGAGAGGCAGTGATTAGGGGGGAGCTGATCTCCATCCCAGCCCATAGGGAGAGGGGGAGAGGAGGGAGAGGGAGAGACTGGTGGGGGAGCTCCTAGATGTGGATAGGAGGTACACGGAGGAGGGATTGTTGGGGGAATGGCGTAGCTTGCAGGCCAAGTTCGATTTGCTGACCACCAGAAAGGCGGAGACACAGTGGAGGAAGGCGCAAGGCGCGGTTTATGAGTATGGGGAGAAGGCGAGCAGGATGCTGGCGCATCAGCTCCGCAGGCGGGATGCAGCTAGGAAAATTGGTGGAGTGATGGATAAGGGTGGGAATGTGGTGCGGAAGGGGGCAGAGGTGATCGGGGTCTTTAGGGACTTTTACGAGGAACTGTACCGGTCGGAGCCACCGGTGGGGGGGGGGGGGGGGGGGATGGAGAGCTTTATGAACAGGCTACGTTTCCCAAAGGTGCAGGAGGAGCTGGTGGAGGGGCTGGGGGCGCCGATTGAGTTGGAGGAGCTAGTCAGGGGGATTGGTCAAATGCAGTCAGGGAAGGCGCCGGGCCGGATGGGTTCCCGGTGGAATTTTATAAAAAGTATGCGGACCTAGTGGGCCCCCTGTTGGTGCGGGCCTTTAATGAGGCATGGGAGGGGGGGCTTTGCCCCCGACGATGTCACAGGCGCTGATTTATTTGATCCTGAAGCGGGATAAGGACCCCCTGCAGTGTGGATCATACAGGCCAATCTCGCTCCTCAATGTGGATGCTAAGTTGCTGGCAAAGATCCTGGCCACCAGGATAGAGGACTGTGTGCCAGGGGTGATACATGAGGATCAGACAGGATTTGTCAAGGGAAGACAGCTTAATACGAATGTGCGGAGGTTGTTAAATGTTATTATGATGCCGGCGGTTGAGGGGGAGGCAGAGATAGTGATGGCGCTAGATGCAGAGAAGGCCTTTGAAAGAGTTGAGTGGGGGTACCTGTGGGAGGTGCTGGAGAGGTTTGGATTTGGGTAGGGGTTCATCAAATGGGTGAGGTTGCTTTATGAGGCCCCGATGGCAAGTGTAGCTACTAATGGAAGGAGGTCAGAGTACTTCAGGCTCTACCGTGGGACCAGGCAGGGGTGCCCCCTGTCCCCCTTGCTTTTTGCACTGGCAATTGAACCTCTGGCTATGGCGTTGTGGGAGTCGGGGAGATGGAGGGGTCTGGTGCGGGGTGGGGAGGAACATTGGGTTTCGCTGTATGCGGACGACCTGCTGCTGTATGTGGCGTCCGGAGGAATGCCAGGGGTGATGGAGCTGTTGGCTGAGTTTGGGGGCTTCTCGGGCTATAAGCTGAATCTGGGTAAGAGTGAGGTATTTGTAGTGCACCCGGGTGATCAGGAGGAGGGAATTGGTAGGCTCCCGTTTAAGAGGGCAGTGAACAGTTTTAGGTACCTGAGGGTGCAGGTGGCCAGGAGTTCGGGGACTCTCCACAAGCTTAATTTTACCAGGCTTGTGGAGCAGATGGAGGAGGAATTTAAAAGGTGGGACATGGTGCCGCTATCGCTGGCGGGTAGAGTGCAGTCCGTCAAAATGACGGTGTTCCCGAGGTTCTTGTTCCTTTTTCAGTGCCTGCCCATCCTTATCCCTAGGGCCTTTTTTAGGAGGGTGACTAGCAGCATCATGGGCTTTGTTTGGGCGCATGGGACCCCGAGGGTGAAAAGGGTCTTCTTGGAGCGGGGCAGAGATGGTGGGGGGCTAGCGTTACCCAACCTCTCGGGGTATTATTGGGCGGCCAATGTGTCGATGGTGCGCAGGTGGGTGATGGAGGGGGAGGGGGCAGCGTGGAAAAGGTTGGAGATGGCGTCCTGTGGAGGCACAAGCCTGGGGGCCCTGGTAACGGCGCCGTTGGCGCTCCCTCCTACGAGGTATACCACGAGTCCGGTGGTGGCGGCTACCCTCAAGATTTGGGGGCAGTGGAGGCGACATAAGGGAAGTGGGGGGCTCGATGGAGGCTCCGCTAAGGGGGAACCATCGGTTCGTCACGGGCAAAATTGATGGGGGGTTCCTGGGGTGGCACAGAGCGGGCATCAGAAAGCTGAGGGACCTGTTCATTGACGGGAGGTTTGCGAGCCTGGGAGAGTTAGAGATTACAGTTGCTCAGTACTCAGCCACCATTACCGATGAGAGGAAAGCCATATCTAAAGTGAAAAAAGTCAATGCGGGAATATGGATGGTGAAGATGAGGAAAAAAGGAGACATTCCTGTCATTGGGGTGCAAATAACGGCAGGGAGCTACCCCCCCCCCCCCCCCCCCCAATCTCCATTGGGGCCATGAAAGAAGATAAGGCCTGGTCATCCCCGATGGGGCCAAAGATTTCGGTTTAGAGCAATTCAATTTAGGGTCCAGAATACAGTTCAGATTGACTCCTAAAATAAGATGATGTGAGTCAAGGTTGGGGAGGGAACCAACAGAGTTGATGAAATTCATATCATTCCAGTTAGGGACATTTACATTGACCAGAACCACTAGGGTGTTCGACAGGGAGCAATTTGGGTCAGTCACAACCTGGGACGAGGACTCGTTTATTAATTAAAATCACTGTACCCCTGGCCCACTATTGAAATTAGAATGAAAAACTTGCCCAACCCATTCTTTGCATAGCTGGTCTGATCCTCAATGTGTAAATGTGTTTTTTGCACAAAAACAATATCAGAGTTTAGGCCCTGAAGATGAGCAAATGCTGTCGACAGTTTTACAAGGCTGTACTCAGGCTGACAAAGCACATAAATCAGGACGAGAAACTGTCACATGAATCACTACTGGCTGGAATTGCTACTGGCCATCTGCAAGAGCATTCATAAATTTGTTATTGCTGTATGGACTTTAATAAAGTCTGTATGGACTTTATGATTACCCTTTCACATTTATACAAATGAAGAAGACCATGCTACGAATATGTAGTAAAAGTATGATTCCCATTCAAAGTATCATCCTGCATCATTGGCTTTGTCTTTATATGCTGTGTTTGTGTAACCTACCTCTTCACTCGCCTGATGAAGGAGCTGCGTTCTGAAAGCTGATTCCAAACAAACCTGTTGGACTTTAGCCAGGTGTTGCAAGACTTCTTACTGTGCCCACCCCAGTCGAATGCCAGCATCTCAATCCCATGCACCCTCAATGTTAAAGCTTTCACATCACATCGGACACTCAGATGACTAAGTAGCACTGAGTACAATTCCAGTCGATCAAGAGCACCATAAAAACGAGTGTCCATATTACTAACTGACATTGATGCATATGGACTGAAAATATCCATATATTTGTTTCTGCACTCAACCATTTATTTTATGAATCAGATTTTAACCCTGAAGATAACATGAGAAGAAGGCAATACACAAATATTATACCACACAATAAATAAAGATAGTTGTCTTTTAGTATATTCCCCCACTATATTTGGTGCTATGATACTCAAACCTTAAAAGAGCTGTTTGCAAATGTCCTCCAGCCTCAAGTCCATCGCTTTGTGCTGCCTGGTGATACCAAATGTACACCACAAACGTGGGCCAGACATAACGGCACTTGTGAGGGTCGCTCAGGGGATCGGAGGTCCTCAGGTGTTTGCCCTATGGACAGGGTGGCATCCTGTCACTGTTAATGCCACCTGAGCACCTTGGTACAGCCAGCCTGGAACCCTGGCACTGCCATCTAGGTGCCAGCCTGGCATTGCCAAGGTATCCAAGTGGCATTGCCAGCTGGTGGGGCACTGCCAGGGCCAAGGTGCCAGGCTATCTCTTTCCCAGAGCAGGGATTGGGCCTGGGGGTGCCCTTTGCTTGCTAGGTGGCGTGTGTGGGGGGATGTGGACCCCCTTATAGGTGAGTTGGGGCTTTGGAGGGGTTCAGGGGTCGAGTCAGGGGGTCGCGAGGTTTTAAAATGGTGTCCCAATTTCTTGCTGCACTGACTGGTTCTGGTGAGCGGAATTCCGCAGCGCATGAAATGGGACTGTGTGCAGCCTCAGCAGGGGGGGGGGCTCGCCACCAAGGAAGAGCAGGGTCGGATTAGAACAAGTCAACATGGATTTAGTAAGGGGAGGTCGTGCCTGACGAACCTGTTAGAATTCTTTGAGGAGGTGACAAGTAGGTTAGACCAGGGAAACCCAGTGGATGTGGTCTATCTGGATTTCCAAAAGGCCTTTGATAAGGTGCCACACAGGAGGCTGCTGAGTAAGGTGAGGGCCCATGGTGTTCGAGGTGAGCTACTGGCATGGGTTGAGGATTGGCTGTCTGACAGAAGGCAGAGAGTTGGGATAAAAGGTTCTTTTTCGGAATGGCAGCCGGTGACCAGCGGTGTCCCACAGGGTTCAGTGTTGGGGCCGCAGCTGTTCACCATATATATTAATGATCTGGATGAAGGGACTGGGGGCATTCTAGCGAAGTTTGCCGATGATACGAAGTTAGGTGGTCAGGCAGGTAGTGCTGAGGAAGTGGGGAGGCTGCAGAAGGATCTAGACAGTTTGGGAGAGTGGTGCAGGAAATGGCTGATGCAATTCAACGTGAGAAAATGTGAGGTCTTGCACTTTGGAAAAAAGAATCCAAGCATAGACTACTTTCTAAACGGTGAGAAAATTCATAATGCCAAAGTACAAAGGGATCTGGGAGTGCTAGTCGAGGATTCCCTAAAGGTAAACATGCAGGTTGAATCTGTGATTAAGAAAGCGAATGCAATGTTGTCATTTATCTCAAGAGGGTTGGAATATAAAAGCAGCGATGTGCTACTGAGCCTTTATAAGGCTCTGGTTAGGCCCCATTTGGAGTACTGTGTCCAGTTTTGGGCCCCACATCTCAGGAAGGACATACTGGCACTGGCGCGTGTCCAGCGGAGATTGACACGGATGATCCCTGGAATGGCGGGTCTAACATATGATGAACGGCTGAGGATCCTGGGATTGTATTCATTGGAGTTTAGAAGGTTAAGGGGAGATCTAATAGAAACTTACAGGATAATACATGGCTTAGAAAGGGTGGACGCAAAGAAACTGTTTCCGTTAGGCGAGGAGACGAGGACCCGTGGGCACAGCCTCAGAATTAGAGGGGGTAAATTCAGAACAGAAATGCGGAGACATGGGGCCTCACGGTAGCATGGTGGTTAGCATCAATGCTTCACAGCTCCAGGGTCCCAGGTTCGATTCCCGGCTGGGTCACTGTCTGTGTGGAGTCTGCACGTCCTCCCCGTGTGTGCGTGGGTTTCCTCCGGGTGCTCTGGTTTCCTCCCACAGTCCAAAGATGTGCGGGTTAGGTGGATTGGCCATGCTAAATTGCCCGTAGTGTAAGGTTAATGGGGGGATTGTTGGGTTACGGGTATACAGGTTACGTGGGTTAAGTAGGGTGATCATTGCTCGGCACAACATCGAGGGCCGAAGGGCCTGTTCTGTGCTGTGCTGTTCTATGTTCTAAGTTCTATGTTCTATTTCTTCAGCCAGAGAGTGGTGGGCCTATGGAATTCATTGTCGCAGAGTGCAGTGGAGGCCGGGACGCTAAATGGCTTCAAGGCAGAGATAGATAAATTCTTGATGTCGCGAGGAATTAAGGGCTATGGGGAGAATGCTGGTAGGTGGAGTTGAAATGCCCATCAGCCATGATTGAATGGCGGAGTGGACTCGATGGGCCGAATGGCCTTACTTCCACTCCTATGTCTTCTGGTCTTATGGACCCAAATTGAACCAGAGTTCCGATAGAAAGCGTGGTGTTTCTTGGTGAGCACCAGGAAACATCCGGCTCAATGTGCTTGTCATGGGACTCTGTTCCAATTTGGTTTGATTGCACCCTAAATCTTTAGTTCCAGGCATTCTGGAGTGAACACTTTGTGGTCTCCGATATTTTGCCATTCAAATCACTGAATTAAATGGCAAATGTTTAATGCTGCAAAATAAAATCTGTGAAATCTTTAAGTACTCTTGTGCAATAGATCAGAACATGGCTTACGAAAGTCCATCTGGAAACAACAAGATTGATTGCTTCCCAGAGATGTCAATCTATAAGACCTTTTGAAGCCTCGAAAAATCCTTCCATAAGCAGTGGCCGACTGATATGCTGAGTATAAAAGTGAACCCTTGGCATGGGTCTGGCTGATCGGCATTTCAAATGTCATCATTGTCTGACTGACCATCTTGAGCATCTCCCGTGCTTGATTTCATACACCCAATAATAAGTCACCAGGAAATAAAACCTACATTTGTGGAGTGAAAAATTGAAGCTGACTATTATCGTGAGTATCGCATTTTGTGGTTGGAAAGGGGGTTGATTTATATGTTGAGTATATGCAAGAAACATGATTATGGGGGCTATAAAAAGGAGGTTGTCTATTATACTGGGTCAACTTACATGCTAAGATTTACAGTAACTAAAAATCGAGGATTAATATTCCAAAAGAATGTATGTACTGCAGAGATATGCAGTTCTGTGCAGCTGTTTGAACAAAGACTTAAGTTGGAGCATTGCAGAAAACATTATCCATCCAATGTTCATTTTGTGAAATAGTTCAATTATTTCATCTTTACAGTCAATTACTTCAATAGCTATTATAGTTCTCTTCCATCGCTCGTCCTCTTCCATCCCTTTATTTTGCCTCGTTGAATTTTAGTTTGTGTTGCGCTTCTCTTAAGGGATACCAACTCTCATGTCTGTGGGTGTCATTTAATATTTCATCCTGTAAACACTCAACTGGGGACTGATCTCATTCTTAAATAGTAATTAATCTTGTTAGTGATCACAGCAGTACCACTCCACTTGCTGAAATGCAACAATGAACTAAGCCATGTTTTGCAGCTGTGCAACTAATTGAACAGCAATCTCATTAAAATAAATCCCTTTGGTCTGCCCAGGTTTCAGACTTGGATCTACAGCACCTCCATGGGGATTATTTGGCTATTGAATGAGATAAAGAATGGAAATGAAAATGTGCCTACCTATCACTACCGCCATTTAGCTTGGGCAACATGCTGACTTATTCATAAAGTTAATTGGCCAAGGAGCATGGGAAAAGATATATTATAAAATTCTGGCCTCAGTAGGGAGAAATAAACTTAGTTTGGTACACAGATTTTACTTGGTTGCTCAACTCCCGTGTTATTTTCCCTGGACAAGGAAAGACTTGGAGAGCCAAAAGTGTATCAAAGTGTACAAAAGGTGCATGCGTTGTTTCCACTGACGCATAACCATGCAAAGTTCTCCTCCAGCAGGAAGATTGCATCTATTATGTTATAATGTCGACATTAAGTGTGCTGTGGTGTTGGTCAATAAAAAAGTAAGAGCTTGTTGTTTCTGCCACAGAGGTGTGCAACAGTTAGAGAGATGTCATTGTAAGTAGTACCCCTGACACTTTTCAATTGGCTTTGGGGAGATATGCAACAGTTGAAAGGTATAAATTAACCTTAGATTATGAGCCTTGCTATGTTGAAGGGCTTTATGTTTGCTCCATGGCTTCCTGTCAATATTCAAAACTGGCTATGTAGGAATTGTACATCTCAAGCACAATCTGCTGCCCTTTATTAGTACACCATTGTAGACAGTTGCAATGTAATTCTGGTCATAAAATATCAGAAAGAAAACACACGCATAAAATCTTTGGTATTTCTAACAAATGCAAATTTTGCCTACAATTACATTTTACATCGCTGACATGTGTAATAAACACTATGCTGGGTAATCAACGTCACTTTGGCGCTTAAATACAACACACATGACTCTCCAGAGGGAATGTGCATGATTGTAATTAAAAGCGATACTCATGCTACGAGCTGTTAGGTTGCCAAGCAACAGAGACACAACAGAAGTGCCACCTTCACAGTATAAGATTGCTTTGCGGGTGCTGGCTGCAATTTGATGTTCACTAGACATGCATAACTCATAAGACATACATAGACATACGTAAATGGACATCTCCTGTTCTATACCAGAAAGCTAATTGGTGAACAAAAGAATTGGAGCCAATTTTTACATACATTATAAACATTTATTTGCAGAGGTACGTGTGACAAACATGCACTTCGTAAACTGTCACAATTTCAGACTGCTTCCCATTTATAAGAGCAGAAGTAAATTCTGGGATATTGCCCATCACCTGTCTACAATTAAATATAATTAATATGCAATTAATAGCTTGGGCCATTTCATTCTCTCTGCTCTTGAGTAAGTTATTTTGAGCCAATATTGCATTAAATATATTCTTCCTCTCAGCTGTATCTATATTTTTGAGGATGTGTTCCATTTACTGCTTTGTAGAAGCCATTCATTTTGTAGCATGTAAGTGAACTCCTTGATTGCTCCTGTAAGATTTATTTTCTGTGTTATGGTCTATTTATTTCAGTGAACGCGCTCTCCAATCCCAGTGGTTCTCCAATCCCAGTCACATGGCTGTAGAAACTGCAAAGTTGTTTCAAAGCTGCCAACTATTTCTTTGCTACTGGTACCCTCTACAACACTGAGCAAAGTTCAATACATTCCGCTGTAGGAAAACAGGTTGGCACTGCCTTTCACAAGAGCACTTCAACCACATTGTTTCGCAGTGAGAAGATTTTGAGGCAACCTCTGATGGAATCACCATGTGGCATACATTGAAAGCTGAGGCTGCACTGTTTGAGAGGTGCAACACCTCTGACAACACTGCATTTACATGTGGAGTTTATTACTTAAGGCAGCAGTAAAGTCAGTGGAACACACTTACACATGTGTGACATTGAATTGCCTGGAGGCACAGTGGGTAGCACTGTTGCTTCACAGCTCCAGGGTCCCAGGTTCTATTCCCGGCTTGGGTCACTATCTGTGTGGAGTCTGCATGTTCTCCCTTTGTCTGCGTGGGCTTCCTCCGGGTGCTCGGTTTCCTCCCACAAGTCCCGAAAGACGTGCTGTTAGTTTGGACATTCTGAATTCTCCCTCTGTGTACCCGAACAGGTGCCGAAATGTGGTGACGAGGGGCTTTTCACAGTAACTTCATTGCGGGGTTAATGTGTGCCTACATGTGACAATAATGATTATTATTATTATATTGTTGCAGAACAATTGCTGCAGCATACTACAGCCGATTTTGTTTCATCACCATCTCTTGAAAAATTTACATTGGATTAACAAGGCAGGAACAAGCAGAAGTTGTGTGCTTTATTTTACTCTGAGGGAGACTGGGCAGGTAAGACACTCCATGATGCTATAAATGGCTACACATTTCTGGTTATAGAATAACATTGACAGAGGCTTGCCTTGCCAGCTGAAGAACACTAGGATTCCCATGCTAAATTCACCATCACCCTGTGGTGTCAACTCCTTAGCTATCCCGACAATTGTCTTAACTCCAAGATCAGAATTACTTGTTATAGCAGACACTAGAAATCTATTCCACAGGGCTACATGAGCAGGGGCATGTTCCCTACTGCCACCATGGCCTGGAATACCCTCCCTCATTTTCTAGATCCTGGCATTCCCTCAGTAAACACCAGAACCTATGTCCTGGTTCTACCAGGCGCTGGGATCACCCCCATTTCTGACACATCGTAGAAACCTCCTTCGTATTCCTGACTTCAGCAGCCACCTTACTGCTGCTCCGTATTAGGACTTCCCTTCAGGTTCCAGGCTGTCTTTCCTCACCCTCACCCCACAATGTTGCAATGCTTTGGAGATCCCCATTGCTGTCATAAGCAGTCAGATGATCAGACTTTTCAACTAAACCATTCTCTAGGTTCCAGCTAAATGATTCAGATATTTAATTCCCATTGTTTTACTGAGTCCTAACCCCCACCAGTGATGCTAGACTGTCCCCAGTCCCTTTACTATTGTTACCAGACCTGGCATCCTGATAGTACTTGCAAATCCCAAGAAACCTGTGCCCTAGTTCTGACAAAGTCCATCAATCCCTCCTTGCAGTAGCCCTTTCCTCCTGGCCACAATACACAGGGAATGAAACATTGGTTGCTGCTAGCTGTTTTTGCGGGCTGTGAAAACACATAACGCAGATACAGCAGAGATGCAGCCAAATTAAGAAGGTCCCTGCTAAGTGATGATGGATGGATGACTCTCACTGTTCTTGTCCGGGCAGCCAGACTGTTGATCCTTCATTGTGTTTTGAAACAAATCAATTTCCAAAGGCACTTACTTCAAAAACAAAAATTGCATTGGGATGCTGAAGGTGCATATTTGTTTGTCTTTTTTATTTGTATGTCAAAATGAATTCCATAAAGGCCGAATAATCTGATTCATATTATGAGTGATACCATTTTTAAGAGATAACTTCAGAGGAATTTGGGGCTCCATCCAGGATGACACTGGGCAAAAACAAACAGAACTATCCAATTTAGTCAGCCATTTCAGCTTTTTGGCAAATTGCAAATTGATACCCTTCCAATGTCCAATTGCTTTTTGAGAGTTCCTGTGGGGTATTTGATTCATTTCAGGTAATACCTTCCAGATATTCTCAATCATTGAATTGAAAAAAAATTGTCCTTTCTCTTCGAGTTCTTTATCAATCATTTTTGACCTCTAGATTCTGACCCACCTACCAAAGGAGACAGTTTCCCCCTACTTTCTCGATTTAGCAAACCCTCAGAATTTGTTATGGTCTTTCCTTAGCCTTCTCTGAGGAGAGCAATATTAACTTCTCTAATCCCTCCACATAACCAAAGCCCTTCATCCTGGGTATTATCATGGTGAACTTCCTCTGTTTTCATGCCCCTCCATTGCTCTCTCTATCCCACCCCCAAGGGCGTAGGATATCCCATTCTTCCAAAGACAAAATACCCTGAATTATACAAAAAAAAACACCAGGTGAGGACAATGATTTGCAAAGATTGCGCAAGCCTTCCTTATTTTTGTGTTCAATACCGCTATTTACAAAGTCAAGCATTCCATGCACCAACTTTTTTATCTTATCAACCAGTCATGCCACTTTCAGAGATTTGTGAATGTGCACCCTGCAGGTCACTCTGCTCTTGAATTCCACGCCCTTCAAGATACAACTATTTAATCTGTACTTCCTCTCCACATTGTTTCCTTTATGATTACATCCACAAGATATTGCATCTATCATGTGCTTGCCCATTTCACCATTCTGTCCAATTGCTCCTGAATTCTGCTGCTACCCTGTTTACCCTTCACTATTACGCCAAGTTTTGTATCATCAGTAAACTTCTAAATTGTACTCCTTACACAAGCTCAAGTCAATGATTCTAATACTAATGCCTGGGGGAATCTGCTCCTGAAAACAAAATTTCAGTTCACCATCCACTATTTGCCTCCTATCCCTTAGCAAATTATGGGCGTAATCCAACAGCCACACTGCACCTGAAAATCAGCTCGCTGTGGTGTAGTGTGATGAAAGCTGGGAGACCTCGCTCCCAGGATCTACCCGGCACGCCACGCCTCGCCGGATCCAATGCGTTCTTGCGAGATGTTGCGCTGTGCATCCCGTCCATTGTGGGTGGGATCACTTTTTGGCAATCAGCGTATTAGAGCTAGGTGGTAAGCCTCACTCTAGTCTGCAGATTCCCGAGGTACCTGAGGCTTTGGGATTCATCCCCTTCCCCTCAGAGACATTGGGTGGACGTCATTCAGCACTAGTCTCCACAAAGGAGGCCCCCAGCTGCATAGCCTTTTGGCAGGGTGATGCTCTGGCACTATTTGTGCCACCTGGGCCCTTTGACAGTACCACCTGGGCACCCTGGCAGTGTCAGCCTGGCACATTGGTAGTGCCACCAGAGTGCCAGCCTGGCAGTTTTGCGAGTCCACGATCGGGCTGGGGTTGCCCGACATAAGTGTTGAGGGGATGTTCTTGGGGTGGGGGTGAGAGGACCCTCCCATAGTGCATTCTGGCTTGGGGGGGGGGGGGGGGGGGGGGTGGTGGTTGGGGATCATTTCAGAGGCCTTGGAGATCGGCATTTAAAAATGGCGTTCCACTGTACAAAGATGGGGCTATGTGCAGCCTCGGCTGGGCGTTCCCCATTCAGGCCCCTTATACAATCCGTGTCATGTTGAATAGCCATGTGTTTCTCTGCACAGCGAGCGCCATGAAACATGCAGTTCAACACGCCTGCTATGGGACTCTGTTTCCTTTTGGGAGAATCGTGCCCTATGTTTCCAAGATCTCACCATCTCTTTGATGCCATTTGCTCCTATTTTCCGAATAAGTCAGTTGTACAATAATGATAAGGGGCATATCGACTTATTTTCTATACCTCTGTCCTCACCTCTTCCCCTCCCCTCCTCTTCCCACCAGCCTTCGCGTTCAACAGATCAGCTCCACCATTTCCGTCAGCTCCAGCATGATACCACCAAAAAACGCACCTTCCCCTCACCCCCCTGTCAGCATTCAGCAGGGACTATTCCATTCATGACATCTTGGTTCACTCCTCCATCACCTCAACTCCTCATTCCCTTTGCACAGCACCTTCCCTTACAATCACAGGAGGTGCAACACCTGCCCCTTTACCTCCTTCCTCCTCATCGTTATAGGCCTTGTGATGAATGGTATTAGTAACTGCTGTAACTTTACCTTGCCTTTAATACATTGGCCCTTTAAGACCGGGCTTGGAACCCTGGGGGACTCCGCCTCTGGCTCCGCCCCCAGGAAACGGTATATAAGATGAGGCTCACTCGGCAGCATGTGGTGAGCACACTTCTCGGCAGCTGTTCAGTTCTCTGATGATTAAAGCCTTTGAATTGCCAATCTTCTCTCTTGTGTCATAATTGAGGGTATCTCAGGCCTCAAACATTCCTTTCAGGTGAAGCAACATTTTGCTTTCACGCCCTTCAATTTGATCTAACGCATGTGCTGCTTGCAATGTGTTCCCCTCTACATTGGGGAGACTAACTGCAGATGGGGTGACTGCTTTTCAGAATGCCTTCGCTCAGTCCACAAGCAGGATCCCATATAGGAGCAGAGTTAGGCCATTCGGCCTATCGATTCTGCTCTGCCATTTAATCATGGTTCAGCTATTCGTCATCCCCATTCTATTGCCTTCTACCCATAACCCCTGATCTCCTTAGTTTTTAAAAATAAATTTAGGATACCCAATTAATTTTTTCGAATTAAGGAGCAATTTAGCGTGGCTAATCTAATCACCCTGTACATCTTTTGGGTTGTGATGTGCAAAACCAATGCAAACATGGGGAGTGTGGGCAAACTCCATATGGACAGTGACCTAGAGCCGGGATCAAACCTGGGACCTCAGCACCGTAAGGCTGCAGTGCTAACCACTGCACCACTGTGCTGCCCTCTGATCTCCTTATTAATCAAGAACACCAGATTTGTGCTTGGACAACTGGACTACAGACCAAGAGCTGGAAGGTAAAATTAGACAGAATAGTTCTATCTTAGAACATAAAAACAAAAGAACGAGAAGCAGGAGAGGCAATTTTGCCTCTCGCGCCTCCTCCACCATTCAATACAATCATGGCTGGTCTCATCATGGCCTCAACTCCACTGTTCTGCCTATTATCGTAAACCTTCATTCTTAAAAATCTGACTAGCTCCTCCTTAAATTTACTCACTGTCCCAGCATCCACCGCACTATAGGGTAGCAAATTACACAGATTAATGGCCCTTTGGAAGAAGTATTTTCTCCTCATCTCAGTTTGCTACTCCTTATCCACAGACTATGTCCTCTTGTTCCAGAGTACCCCATAAGAGGAAGCATCCACTTCACATCTACTTTGTCTTTTTAAACAAATGTATTTTATTAAGGCATATATAATTTAAACAATTTTCAAGAGAAAAAACAACAAAGTTAATAATACCCACTCAACCAACAACCAAATACAGCCAACATGGCTTACATACACAACCCCTCATTCCCCCTTCTTACTGACTATTTCCCACCTCAACCAACCTCCCCATGCCTCCCTCTTTCCTTTTACCCTCCCCCTGCTGACAGCTTAATTTTCCACGAAAAGTCGATAAACGGCTGCCACCTCTGGGCGAAACCTAGCATCGATCCCCTTAGGGCGAACTTGATCTTCTCAAGCCTGAGAAACCCGGCCATGTCACTAACCCATACCTCCGATTTTGGGGGTTCCAGGTCCCTCCACGCCAATAAAATCCATCTCCAGGCTACCAGGGAGGCAAAGGCCAAACATCACCTCTTTCGCCCCCTGGACTCCCAGGTCTTTCGACACACCAAAAATCGCAACCTCTAGAGTCGCAACCACACGTACCTTTAATACCTTTGACATGACATCGGCAAATCCCTGCCAAAATCCCCTGAGCCTCGGACATGCCCAAAATACATGGACATGATTTGTGTGCCCATCCACGCACTGCTCACTCCTGTCCTCCACCCCTTCAAAGAACCTGCTCATTTGGGCCACATTCATATGCGCCCTGTGGACCACTTTGAATTGTATCAGGCTAAGCCTGGCACGCGACGAGGACATGTTGACTCTACTCAGGACATTTTCCTACAACCCCGCCTCTAATTCCCTGCCCAGTTCTTCCTCCCTCTTTCGCTTCACCTCACCTATCAGTGTGCCCTCCCACTCCATGAGCTCTTTCTAAATTTCCGAGACCTTCCCCCACATCTACTTTATCCATCGCTTTTATAATTTTATATACCTCAATTTGAACTTCCCTCATCCTTCTAACTGTAGAGGATATGGGATTAGACTGCTGAATCCCTCTTCATAAGACAAATCCCTCATCTCAGGAATCAATCTAGTGAACCTCCTCTGAACTACCTCCAATGCTATTACAACTTTCCTCAAAGAAGAGGACCAAATCTCTGCACATTACTCCAGGTTTGGTCTCACCAATGCCTTGTACAGTTGCAACAACACTTCCTGACATTTATACTCTATTCCTTTTGCTATAAATGCCAACATTCCATTCACTTTCTTTATCACCTGCTGTACCTGCATGCTAGTTTTCTGCGACTCGTGCATGGGGACCCCTCTGTACCGAAGTCTCTCTCCATTTAGATAATAAGTTGCTTTTCCATTTTTATGACCTAAAGGGATGACCTCACACTTATCCATGTTAAACTCCATCTGGCACATATTGACGCACTCTCTTAACCTATCTGTATCCATGTGTAACGTGTAAGGTTCTTCTTTCTTAATATCCCATCTATTTTAGTGTCATCTGGAAATTTGGGTATGGAACCTTCTTTCCCTGTATCCAAGACGTTAATATAGATTGTAAATAGTTAAGGCCCAAGGACTGAACCCTGTTATATCTTACCATCCAGAAAAAGACCCATTTATCCCTACTCTCTGTCTTATCTTATCACAAACTTCCTGTTGCTTGCCATTTCAATTCAACATTTTGCTCTCATACCCACATGTCCATCCTTTGCCTACTGCAATGCTCCTGTGCAGCCCAACATAAACTGGAGGAGCAGCACCTCGTCTTCCGATTAGACACATTACAACATTCTGAACTCAACATTGAGTTCAACAACTTAAGGCTGTAATCTTTCTCCTCCAACGTGACACCCTTTTAAATATCCAAAACAATTTTGTCCCACTACAAACCCCCACACCCTCCCCCACTGGACCATCTGTCACTTGTTCTTTAGTTTTGCTTTCACTGAGCATTGACCTTTGTTCTTCCATTAACACATCCTGTTTTCCGGTCTCTGGGAAATCATAGCCTCTGTCATGGAGTCTGGACCTCCAAGGTAATGTAACTGAATCTAAGAGCTCTCTCCCTTGTCTCATGTGCCATTCTCCTTCACTTTCAGTCTTCCCAAATAATTTTCCAGCAGCCATCAGCTCAGGACGAGCCTCCCTTTAATATGGACTGAACATTTAATAAGAGCAGGCTAGCTACACCATATGATTTGTGAGTGAGAGCACTCGGCTGGCAAACTGATCACAGAGAAAGCCGACAGCATTCTAAGGAAGGAAGTACTATGGACTCACTCAGCCAGATGTTACAATCATTCCAATGAGGTGGGGACACTATGTTTGCCTGTTGCCCATCTTGACCTGAATGAGCATAAGCACAGCATTATTTGTGACCCCCAACACTAAAAACCAAGGTAAATTCATTTTTAGTCTATAAAAGAAAGGCAGTTAAATAAATGGTGGGGCTGATTATGGACAAGAGACAAAATCTTGCGGAGGTAGAAGGCCTAACTGGGGTATTAAATGATAAAATTTGCTTTGCTGTCCACAAAATGAATGGTCCCTTATTATCCACTGCTTCTCCAAGTAGGAATCGACTTTGTCCTTGACAATGGTCTCCAGTAGTTTTCCCACCATTGATCTCAGGCTGATTGCTCTGTGGTTATCAGGTTTATCCTGCTCCCTTTCTTTGAACAGGTGTGTAGAATGTGTATTCTGCTGATCCTCTGGAACCACCACAACACCCAACCCCTGCCCCTCCATATCCAATGAGGACTAAAACATTGTGATCAGAGCTTCTACCATCTTCAATCCAGCTTTCCTGGGCAACCTAGGATGCATCCCATATGAATTGGGTAACTTGAGAGCTTTGAGAAATGCTAATGTGTTTAGCATCTTCTTTGTATATATTTTGAGCCTATCCAACACCCGCACTCTCACTCGACTCTCACCAACCAGACGGGATTCCAGAGAGGGAAATGTCAAGAACATGGCGGAAGTTCTGGAAGAAATCGTGAGGGCAGCGTGAGGGCAGCACGGTAGCATGGTGGTTAGCATCAATGCTTCACAGCTCCAGGGTCCCAGGTTCGATTCTCGGCTGGGTCACTGTCTGTGCGGAGTCTGCACGTCCTCCCCGTGTGTGCGTGGGTTTCCTCCGGGAGCTCCGGTTTCCTCCCACAGTCCAAAGATGTGCGGGTTAGGTGGATTGGCCAGGCTAAATTGCCCTTAGTGTCCTAAAAAATAAGGTTAATTGGGGGTTGTTGGGTTACTGGTATAGGGTGGATACGTGGGCTTGAGTAGGGTGATCATTGCTCGGCACAACATCGAGGGCCGAAGGGCCTGTTCTGTGCTGTACTGTTCTAAAAAAATCCAATGACCTCAAACAGGTAGTTAAGATAAGTATATGCATCTTCACATGAAATTCCATACAAATCACACATACAAAACTCAGCCAGCAGCACTCCTTTGGCACCTAAGGCTCATAAATAATATTCAAATTGTTAGAAACGTTGGACTTTACAAGTCAGTTATGTTTGAAATATATCTTTTAACTTGGAGACAGACACAAAGAAGTGGTGAGAGAGAGAGAAAGAAATTACTGCTGTGTGGCGAAGGAGCATCTACTGCTGCGAAGAGCAGCTATTTTTACAGTAACAACTAAGTGGAGTGCTTGCAAAAGTTGATTTTTCTGCTCAAAAGTAAGGAAACAAGACTGATGGGATCATAACAGCATACTACAACTCACTGACATACATTTTCCAATGCTGCAGGTATCACGCGCACTTCTCCCGACCTCCACAGACCATTATGCATTGAACTATGGCTGACACAGCAGCCAAGCAGAGTGCTGCACAATCATTCACAGTTTTTCTTGCAGGAGTTCAGCACACCCTAACACCAGAGCATCCCAGAAAACCAGAGAGTTACGAGTTCACCACGACTCCATTCACTGATTTCTCTTGAGGAGATGATGCTCCAAATCATGGGTCAGGAAACAGCAGAGCCTGCGGTACCTGGCACTGCTGAGGTCATCCATAGGCGACTATTTAATGCTGCTTTGCTAATCCTCAGCTTCATTCTGAAATGTGTGGCAGAGCAAAGTGTGGTGTGTGGCAGAGCAAAGTGTACTGAGGACTGTAAAACCTTACAGAGGAACATTGACACATTGAGTGAGTGGGCAAAGGTCTGGCAGATGGAGTATAATGTCAATAAGTGTGAAGTCATGCATTTTGGTAGGAGTAACAATAGAACGGATTATTACTTAAATGGTAAAAAGCTGCAGCATGCTGCTATGCAGAGGGACCTGGGTGTACTTGTGCATGAGTCACAGAAGGTTGGTTTGCAGGTGCAACAAGTAATTAGGAAGGCAAATGGAATTTTGTCCTTCATTTCGAAGGGGATTGAGTTTAAAAGTAGAGAGGTAATGTTGCAGTTGTACAAGGTGCTGGTGAGGCCACACCTGGAGTACTGTGTGCAGTTTTGGTCTCCACACTTGAGAAAGGATGTGCTAGTACTAGAGGGGGTGCAGAGGAGGTTCACTAGGCTGATTCCGGAGTTGAGGGGGTTATCGTATGAGGAGAGGCTGAGTAGATTGGGATTATATTCACTGGAATTCAGAAGGTTGAGGGGGGATCTAATAGAAACATATAACATTTAGAAGGGAATGGATAAGATAGAAGTAGAAAGGATGTTTCCACTGGTAGGTGAAAGTAGGACAAGAGGGCATAGCCTCAAGATTAGGGGGAGCAGATTTAGGACTGAATCAAGGAGGAACTTCTTCACTCAGAGGGTGGTTAAAGTATGGAATTCCCTACCGAAAGGAGTAGTAGATGCTACTTCATTGAATATATTTAAAGATAGGGTAGGTGTTTTTTTTAAAAATAAAGGAATTACGGGATATGGCGAGAATGCGGGTAAGTGGTTCTGAGACCACAAAAAGATCAGCCATGATCTTATAGAATGGCGGAGCAGGCTCGAAGGGCTGGACAATCTACTTCTGCTCCTAGTTCTTATGTTCTTATGTTCTTATGTGAGTTCAAGTGGCAACTGCAGATGGTGTGACATGGAACCTCTGCATTCCTCCCACCAGTCGTTTCCTATCCTAACCCTCCCATTCTGCTTTTATGTTTTTGGATACGGCTGCCTGGACACCCTGAGCACAGACAGCTTAGACACTGGCACTGTGTCTGCTTTAGAGCCTAATGGACAGTGGGGATCAACATATGATGGGTTGCCAGGCACAGATGGGCTACAGCTAGGCAGGAGGAAAAGGATGGTCTGTGCAGCAGCTCCCCAAAGGATGAGGTTGCAGACGAGTTTCACTGCAGGGCATTCAGATAAGGGACTTCAGTGAGGCAGCATACAAGAGAGGATTGACGAGATGCTGAGAGCGTTGGCAAACCTGCCAAGAAATGCTCCTGTCATTGCCTTGGAGCACGGAGGATCCACTTCCAACCTAGCACAGTGTATCTCACGGAGCTCAGTGCCCATCTTCTCCACAGTGAAAGTGTGCCTAACTCCAAGACAAGACTGGTGGACTAATCCATCTAGTGACTGTTGTTTCAGCTTCCACTACAACACAGGCAGAATCCTCACAACATCATCATCCTAGAATGGAAGCTCCAATGGAGATCATGAAATCCACAAGTGAGTGCTGTCACGCAATCTCAGACTGCTATCAACACGAGTGTAATCAAGAGCATGAAGGTTCTCTATTTGACCCAGCAATGTGTCCTCCATTAGGTTACTAGGATTGCGGAGGTGCCAGAATGTGAGGCTGCCAGTGGCTAGGTGGAGAACAAACCTGCTGTCTTCTCTCAGAATTACAACATTTGTTCTTCCTACACTGCCACTTCTCCAACGTGCACATTGCCCCTCATTCAGCTAGCGTAGACTGCTGCTGCCCATGCCAAAGAGATTCAGTCCAAACCAGGGCAATATAGGTGTATTTACTCAATGATAATATCACCAATCTTGTATATTTCTGTTTATCCACTAATTTCCAGACACGGGTATGATATGAATATGTTTGACTGGTGGTGTATGTAGCCATCTGGGATGGCCACTTCCAGAATACAAAATGGATGTTTGCAAAGACTATAGGGAAACATGGACAATGCTAAGAAAGCAGACAGGCACAGAGCCTGGATGCGTATTGAGAAGGCAACTCCCAGACGAGACTGAAACTGTAAGACAATTAGCATTGATGTGTTGGGTATGCTGGGTCTGCAAGGACTGCATTTACTATAGCAGTGAGAGAGACAGGCTTCCAACACTTGAAGAAATGCAACTCTATTTTATTGAACTCTTAACTATTAAAGATACTTTAACTGTGGGTTGACACTATGCTGAGTTGACTGGAGACCTGAGGCACCATCATATACTTGTGTGTATATCATGACATCTCCCCCCTTCTAAAAAATGTGTATATGTCAATAAATAGTGAGTGTGTGTATGAGACTGACTATGTACAAAGTATGTGAGCGTATTTACATGAGTAGGAGCCTGACTATACACAAAATACGTGAACGTATTTACATGGAAAGGTGTCTAGTGCAGATAGAGTGCATACAACAAATTAGGAAGAAACAATATGTACAGATATGTAAACGAAGCACAAGGCGTTGAAACATTCAGTCTATAAATTCAGTCTCTGGCGGGCAATGAATTCTGGTTGACCACCTCAAGGGATGGTCAGGGGCCGCCTGCACTGGAATGGGCGGAGCTGCATCCAATGTACAGAGTGGCAAAAGAAGCAGCAGATCGGTGACCTCCTGGAAGGGTGTGTCCTGAGGAATCATCAGGCGAGGCGGGATATCACGTCCAGGTGGCGAGCGTGGAAGCAGCCGCAGTGCCCGCCTATTACGCCAAAGAAAAGAGCCATCATGCATGCGAACGAGAAATGATCTGGGGGCCACTTGCTTGACCACCACAGCTGTGGCAGACCAGCCACCGTCAGGTAGCTGAACACGAAC
This sequence comes from Scyliorhinus canicula, assembly GCF_902713615.1. Classification (NCBI taxonomy): domain Eukaryota; kingdom Metazoa; phylum Chordata; class Chondrichthyes; order Carcharhiniformes; family Scyliorhinidae; genus Scyliorhinus; species Scyliorhinus canicula. The sequence goes on along the minus strand of NC_052162.1, from coordinate 75,505,418 downwards.
TCGGTCAGCAGGGACGAGAGCAGGGAGATCTGTGGCGTGGGCGTCATACGCCGACTTGCATTGGGCCCGAGACTGTTGCATTCTTTGCAGGAACGGAAAATTGTCAAGGTCCGGGATGTGGATAGCCGGCACCGTCGTCCGTAGTGTGCGGTTCATCAGCAGCTGTGCTGGGGACAGGCCAGCGGACAAGGGAGTCGCCCTGTAGGCTAGCAGCACCAAATTAAAATCTGAACCCGAGTCAGCAGCTTTGCACAACAGTCATTTGACAATGTGGACCCCCTTTTCAGCTTTCCCATTTGACTGGGGGTAGTGGGGTCTTGAAATGACATGCGTGAAATTGTACTGTCGGGCAAAATCCGTCCACTCCTGACTGAAGAAGCACAGGCCATTATCAGTCATGACTGTAAGTGGAATGCCATGACGGGCAAAGGTCTCTTTGCATGTCCTGATGACTGTTGCTGATGTGAGGTCATTCAGTCTGACCACATCGGGTAGTTAGAAAAATAGTCCACGAGGATGTAGTCCCGGCCTTTTGCGTGAAAGAGATCAATGCCAACCTTGGTCCATGGGGACGATACCAGTTCATGCGGCTGCAAAGTCTCTTTCGGCTGAGCCGGCTGGAACCGTTGGCACGTTGGGCAATTGAGGACAGTGTTGGTGATGTCCTGATTGATGCCAGGCGAATATACTGCCTCTCGGGCTCGCTAACGACACTTTTCTACCCCCAGGTGACCCTCATGGAGTTGGCCGAGGACGAGCTCGCGCATACTCTGTGGTATTACTATCCTGTCCAGTTTCATTAGTATGCCATCGACCACTGCCAGATTGTCTTTTATATTATAGAACTGTGGCACTGGCCCTTTTGCCAACCATCTGTGAGATGGCGCATGACCCGTTGGAGTAGAGGATCCTTGGCCATTTCATGACGAATCTGTACAACCCTTTCATCAGTGGCCGGAAAGTTGGATGCGCAGAACTCAACATGGGGGTCGATCTGGAAGACGAAGTCCGACTGCTCGCAGAGCCTGGTGATGGAGCGAGAGAGTGCATCGGCCACAATGAGCTCCTTGCCCGAGGTGTAGACCAGGTCGAAATCATAGCGTCGGAGTTTGAGGACGATACGTTGTAGGCGTGGCGTCATATCGTTGAGGCCTTTCTGTATGATGTGCACCAGTGGCCTGTGGTCCGTTTCGACCGTAAACTTGGGGGGTCCATACACGTAATTGTGGAATTTGTCAATCCCCGTGAGGAGGCCCAGGCACTCTTTCTCGATTTGAGCATAGCGCTGCTCAGTAGGTGTCATGGCTCTAGATGCATATGCGACTGGGGCCCAGGAGGAGGATTCGTCATGCTGGAGGAGTACTGTCCCAATGCCAGACTGGCTTGCGTCAGTGGAGATATTCGTCTCCTTGGCAAGGTCGAAAAACGCCAGTACCGGGGCCTTGGTAAGTTTCGCCCCGAGCTCACGCCACTCTCGCTCATGAGCGGGGAGCGACTGGAAGTCGGTGGTTTTTTTTACAAGATTGTGGAGATCTGTGGTGTGAGATGCAAGGTTGGGGATAAACTTCCCCAGGAAGTTGACCACCCCTAGAAAGCGGAGGACCACCTTCTTGTCCTCCGGTGTCTTCATAGCATTGATCGCCGACACCTTATCTGCATCTAGCTGCACACCGAACTGCGAAATATGGTCGCCGAGGATCTTTATTTCTGGTTGACCGAACGAGCATTTGGCTCTGTTGAGTCGGAGGCCGTGCTCGTGGATCCTCTGGAACACTCGCTTGAGGCGATCGATGTGTTCCTGCAGAGTCGTGGACCAGACAATGATGTCATTGTCGTACACTCGCACCCCCTCGATGCCCTCCATCATTTGCTCCATTATTTGGTGGAACACCTCCAAGGCGGAGATGATGCCAAAGGGCATCCAGTTGTAACAATAACCACCAAATGGGGTGTTAAATGTGCAGAGCTTTCGACTAGATGCATCCAGTTGTATCTGCCAAAACCCCTTGGAGGCATCCAGCTTCATGAAAAACTTGGCGTGAGCCATTTCGCTGGTGAGCTCTTCGCGCTTAGGGATAGGGTAGTGTTCCCTCATGATGTTACGGTTCAAATCTTTGGGGTCGATACAAATGCGCAGTTCCCCTGACGGTTTTTTGACACAAACCATGGAGCTAACCCAGTCCGTGGGTTCCGTGACCTTAGAAATGACGCCCTGGTCCTGGAAGTCTTGCAGCTGCTTCTTGAGGCGGTCCTTAAGGGGTGCATGAACCACAGGTAAGGCATTCGGTTTCAGAAGAATCTTGAATGTGCAGGGGAGTATGCCCATACCCTCGAAGACGCTGTGGTATCGTGCTATGATGTCATTTAATTGGATTTGGAAGTTGGCATCTGGCGAGGCTGATGCCTCAGCGGGCGACATGGAGTGAACCTGCTGCACAAGATTCAGGATTTTGAGGCCTGAGCACCGAGCAAGGAAGCTTTGTTGGACCCTACAATTTCGAAACGCAGGGTGACTCTTGAAGAACGATGAGGTACCACAAGCTGGAATGAGCCACTGGCTGCAATGGCATTGCCATTGTAGTTGAGAAGCTGGCAGGCCGATGGAAGAATGTTCGGCTTGACGTGGATGGTATCCAGGTCAGACTGCAAAATGAGGTTAGCTGAAGCGCCGGTGTCCAGCCTGAAGCGTATGCGAGATTTGTTGACTGTAGGGGTGGCACCAATCGTCGTCCAGATCAATGCTCATCACTGGGAGTGGTTTTGCCTTTTTTGTGGAAAGCATCGTATGCTTGGTGATGATGCCCTCCCGGAATGGGGATGTGAGATCCTCGGTGTCGGGATCTGGAACCATGTGGTAGTCGGAGTCTGCAACGGGTTGCTGCACTGACCGGACGTCCCTGCGCTGCTGCTGGGATCGATGTATGGTGGGCAGTTGAGCAGATCAAGCTTTCCACACTGGAGACAGCGTCGAGATTTTGCGGGACATTGCCGTTTTAAGTGGGAGGAGCCACAGTTGTAGCACGTCATGGCGCCAACGTCAGGATGCTCCGTGCGCCACCGCGCATGCGCGGTGTGGTCAAACGATGTGCGCACCTGCGCAGTTCGGTCCTCGGCCTCGCCGTCCCCTCAGTCATTACGCACATGCGCAGGAGCCGGGAAATGTCCACGAAATGGCTGCCCTCATCCAGACTCAAGCCCTGGAGCTGTTTTACGGCCTGCTCACGCTCCGCATCGTGGGGGCCTTGCCGCGCCGTCTCTGCCGCCTTGATATGGGAGTACCGGTTATTAGCGTCCTCATGTAGGACACAGCTCTCGATGGCGATGGTGAGGGTGAGCTGCTTTACTTTAAGGAGCTGCTGGTGAAGGGGATCGTAGTGGACCCTAAATGGTCGCGGATCATGGAGTCGGAAGTGGAGCCGTAGTTGCAGGATTGTGCTAGGATACGGAGATGGGTTAAGAAGGACTGAAAAGGTTCATCCTTACCCTGAAGCCTCTGCTGGAATACATAGCATTCAAAGCTCTCGTTGACTTCGATGTCACAGCTGTCGAACCTCGGCAAAACTGTTTTGAACTTTGTCTTGTCCTCACCTTCAGCAAAGGTGAGGGAGTTAAAAATGTGGATAGCGTGGTCTCCGACTGTAGAGAGGAAGAGAGCAAACTTTCTGGCATTTGATGCGGCTTCGAGGTCGATGGCTTCAAGATACAGCTGAAACCTCTGCTTAAAAATCTTCCAGTTGAACCGAGGTTGCCGGCGATGCGGAGTGGCGGGGGAGGGCGGATGCTGTCCATGTTACCTGATGGCTAATCGCTGGTCAAAGACAGACTATCTCAAGATAGGTCCGTCAAACTCTAACATGACTCACTGGTACCATGATGTGTTGGGTATGCTGGGTCTGCGAGGACTGCGTTTACCATAGCAGTGAGAGAGACAGGCTTCCAACACTTGAAGAAATGCAACTCTATTTTATTGAACTCAACTATTAAATGTACTTTAACTGTGGGTTGACACTATGCTGAGTTGACTGGAGCACTGAGGCTAACCTGACCAGACTATCTTACTACCACATGGTGTATGTTCTAGTTGTTGCTCACAGGCTCTGACTGTCTCAGAAGCTGCATCCCGAGAGAGCGGGAAAACTAGTGCCCGCTGGCTTTTTAGTGGCCCTGTCCTGTCTGGTGATTGGCTGCTGTGTTCGGTGTGATCATTGGTCATCCTGTGTGTCAATCAATGTCTGTCTGTGCACCATCATATACTTGTGTGTATATTATGACAAGCATATTGATGGCCCATCTCCGGGAACAAAGGAATAACATTCAAGTAACCAATACTAAGGCAGACATCCCGGCGCCTGAAAGACACAAACAAAGCAAGGCCAACGGCCACCGAGGACCTGCCCAGCCATCAGCGCACCCACCCTTTATTGGTCGAGATCAATACCAGTGATCAAGATGCAGTCCAATTAATTGGGGCCAAGTTCAAAGCCCACCCAAAGGCGCAAAGCCCCTTTGAGTATAAGAAGAAGCCCCCGAGAGAGATTTTCTCTCTTGGACTCGGCTCTCGAAGCAGAGAGACCCGTCCACCAGCTGCACCAGAAGCAAGTAAGTCCAAGGTCAACGCTCGCCAACAGACGGACGATCTTAGCTGTTCTCCTGTTACACCTTCGTACCCAACAGCCTCAGATCCGAACAACGGCCATTGTTCCTCTGACTGAGTGGGTACCTGAAGTTAAGTATAGGCGTTAGCGTTAGAGATAGTTCAGTTTGTGATATTTGTGCATGAGTAGATATTATTGTATGTGTGAATAAATAGTATTGACTTTGAACTAACTAACTGGTGCATTGGTTCTTTGATTATTCGGGTTTGAACCTTGTGGCGGTATCGAAAGATACCTGGCGACTCTAGAGCAAACATAATTAGGATTAAGGAAGGCGACCATATTGACCGCTGCATTTATAACCAGATAAACAGAGAAACATGTGTCAACTCCCTTGCTCAATGTCCGTTGTTTTAGTTGACACACATAAGCTGCAGCTGCGTAATGATCAGTTGAATTTTTGTGTGCTAACTGTGTGGCGAAAGCCTCCCCTTTAATTAAACACAGTGAGGAATACATCCCTGAATGTTATCTGTAGGCAGCTTAGTGCCTTTTCAAAAATTATCTATCTCTGCAGTCTGTGAGAATTCAGCAGTCAGCAGCTTGTGTGATTCTGTCATTTGACCCTTTCAGAAGCATGATCAGTGACGAGCAACGCTCTGCTGAGGACTTGGTGCACTTTCACCTTGGGTCTTAGGCAGGCAATTTAGCCAATTCAGTCTTGGCTTTCTACTGTATTCCATACCTGGCAGTTCTGAAAAGAAAATTCCTCCTAATGGGGATATGCTTGCTTTATACCTGAAGTATCTCTGCAATTACTCATTGACAGTTTTATTGGCCAATGTCCAGATTTTTTAATTTTGAATTTAGTGTTCCCAATTCATTTTTTCCAATTAAGGGGCAATTTAGTGTGGTCAATCCACCTAGCCTGCACATCTTTGAGTTGTGGGGGCGAAACCCACGCAAATACGGGGAGAATGTGCAAACTCCACAAGGACAGTAACCCAGAGCCAGGATCGAACATGGGACCTCGCGCCGTGAGACAGCAGTGCTAACCACTGCGCCACCATGCTGCCGGCCAATGTCCAGTTGATCTGTACTAGGTCCCTCTCAAAGCTCTGCAATAATTGGAAGTCGTTGACTGAACAAAGACAAGAATCATTTTTCTTTTTTTTATGGGTTGGAGATAAAAATAAATGTTTTTTTTGCATCAAAAAATGGAAGCATTCCTCCTTTTAAGTTGTTCTTTTAATATTACCCAATGTTGCAATTTTGAATGCATTCCAAGGTCACCATCAAATATCACTCCCATAAGTTGTTGACTACACATTCAAATATCAGCCAATTGACTCAGAATCTATTGAGATAGTATTGTTGGGGTTGGAAGAATACTGCAATAAGCACAGCAGAAATGCAAAGAACCCTTCCATGTCAGCCTAGACATCAGATAATGAAAGAATAATCTTACTGTCAGACTCCGCAGCTCAGGTTATAGACTACCAATTAGGTTTATTAAAAGTAAACATTAAATGGTAACAGAAGATGAACACAGCAGATTCCAGTAAATTATTTTTAATTTATAGTTCCTTGGCTCATAAAATAATAAAAGATGTGATGCTTCACTAACTCTCCAAATTATGTGAAATCTGTATCAGCATCTGTAAGATTAAAACATTATACATGAGGTTAAAACAAACACAAGAAGCCATCAGATAATAATTCCTACTTTGAGAGACAGAATGAAGCATTGAATTGGCAAAAGGTCACCAATTACATTTTTGCCCAGGCATGGAGCTGTCAATTAGCTCTTTCCACTCTGGCATATAACCTGCTGCAAACAAATTATTTAAATTTCGAACGTCTATGAATGTGAGATTAACATCAATTGAACAAAAGATGCAGGTGGAAAATGTCTTGCCTCAGTGATTATCAGAAGCCATTGATCTTGGCTGATGATGCCTACTTATTTTAACAGTGTTATCTATGGTTTGTACCAAGCAGTAGGTGGCATGTACTAGCTCGCCACTTGGCCAATAAAAGTACCTAACTTCCGCAGACTGTGTTTCTGAAAAAAAGAATGAATACTTAAAACAAAAGGATTCACAACACTTATTTTTTACAATAAAGAAATGGTACTGGATTATTGTTTTGGGGAGGGGGCCCTGCCTTTGGTTGAACGTCTATGTCCCAACCTCAAGTCACCTCGCTATGAGATGCTCATTGCGATTTCTGTAGAGATAGCCAATTTGCTTGCACCCCATCAAAGTAAGGATGGTGGATGGTCTCCCAAGGGTGCAGGGCCAAGAAATCCCTCTCCAGCAATGACACATCCGCAAATCCATGATCCGAGGTGGGAGCTGCGAAAACAAATAAGTGGATGCCTCACGAAGGCGATGCCCACTGAACACAGGGTTTGAAATAATCAATTCTAAAAGGCCACAGCTGCCTTACAAGGGCAACTCCTCCACTAGATGGCCAGTGTTCACAACTGTAGTCTGGCTGGCAGCCATAGTGGTAGTGGGTGGGTGATGGTCCTTATCAAGGTGGAGCTCTGAAATACTCTGCTGATCTGCAAGTAGGAGGTTGCCTCCATCCCTAGGCCATATTTTGATCCAAGTCAGCTTCTGCTGAGTGTCCTTATTAGGACATTTAATTGCCCAAATGGGCTACCCACTCTCCGTGGAACAAAACTACTCCGGTGACAGGAATATGCATGCAATCTTGCATGATGCTCTCCGGCGCCAAATTTTGGGCCTACCAACCTCCTGTCTCACCTCTGATGGGAATCTAGAATTCTGCTCCTGTAATTAGATGTAAAATGATCTAACAATACAATAAATTATATTAACTATTTATGAATGTTAATTTGAAGTAAAATGCAAATCTCAATTGATTACACATAGATGCAATTGTAAGTATAAGTGTATAAAATATTTATCATTCTCATGGGATCGAAAGCAAACATAGGGACTGGGATTCTTCGTCGGCTGACTCTGGAATTGTGAAATGTGATTGTGCGGAGATTCGTCATGAGGCCAAAACCAGGGTGGCTGCCGGGCGCACACTGGAATGCCATGCCTTGACAGCAGCATCAATGCGTTCTACATTGCACCCACAGTAAATGGGGCTGACCCGGTATTCTCTGGGGCCTCCGCTATGATCCTCCTCAGCAAAGAGGAATTACCGACGGAGAGTTTCACTTGCGATTTTAAAATCGGGAAACAGGCAATGTGGATGATGAGGGAGAGAGGAGGTAGGCCATGCAGAAGCACAACCGTAGGTTGTCGGCCCTGCCACTGCAGGGCTTTCTGGGAGGGCGGGTGCCTCCACCAAGCCCAGGGAGGGCAATGCGGGCTGATCGGAATGGGTCGAGGGGCCACCCACGGGACCGCGATGCCCAGGCATGGACCACCATTGCCGTGGCCTGCACGTGAGCCATCTTGCTGCATACCCCACTGGCTGCCCACCGTGGTCTGTAGTTATACAGAGTGACAGTGGCCATATGGGTGCTCCCACCGCACATCCCAGCCCCCATCCTCCATCCCAGCCCCCACCCTCCACCCCACCCTCCACCGACAAAGCCCACACTCCACCTGCCCAAACCCCCACCCACATTGCTTCCACCCTCCACTTCACCAACTGGCTGCCAACTGCCAGAGGGGAGCACATGACCCACTCAAGGGCAATGTCCATAATAGCCCCTGCAGGAGGGCACAGGAGTGTACCACTGGCATGGGGAGCGCCAGCCACCAGTATTCCTGGCAGCAGGATCGGGCGCCATGTCCCGAGGCCCCCGCAACGCTGATCATCGAAGGGGACAAGGTTGCGGTGGGCAGAGTGCCAGGGGTGGGCATGTGGACAGGGGGAGGAGGGGGAGGGAGACATGCTGTGCCATCACAGAGGCCTTACATGCCCGCTGGGCACAATACATCATATTCAATGTGGACCAAGCCTACCAGGAAGCCCAGGCAGCTGGGTTCGCTGTCATTGCCGAAAAGCCCCCAGTTCAGGGAATAATTATGAGCACTGGCCCATGATAGGCCGGTCTCCACATATCCAAAAGGGTTCCACTCAATGAACGTGCAGCTGGTGTGTTACCATAAGCTGCATGTCATACATGTCTGCACCCGACACCCAGGCAGCATTCATGACCTCTTCAAAATGCACCCCCCCGCCGCCCCTTCCCCCTATCCCCAAGGCTGGGAGTTGCCTCGTGAAAAGCAGGGGTTATCTGCTTGGGCCGTGGGTGATGGCGCTATCTGGAGGCCACAGACCGAGACCCGCTATAACAACGCCCATGCTGCGACCAGGGACGTGATTGAGCGATGCTTCGACATCCTGAAGATGTGGTTCAGGTGCCTGGTCGGCCATGGAGGCCAGTATAGCACTCGGAGAGTCTCCTACATCATGGTGTCCTGCTTCGTCCTCCACAACATTGCAGAGCAGAGGGGCGACGTAGAGGAGGAGGAGGAAGAATGGCAAGCCTCATCTGATGAGGGTGAGGATGGGCAGGTCATGGGGCCCGTGTTGTCACGGGAGGCTGCATCACGCATGTACCTGGTCTGGCATGGGACGCTCTGATTGCCTCCAGGTTCACCGACTAGGGGGCCTGTCCAGCGGCAAGGACATCCCATCCCACCTCACATGCCCTTCGACCGGCCATTCCTCCCATGAACACCAGCCTTTGCAAGCCCCTCCGTGGTTCCTATCTGCCTCACTATGGGGTGTGGGGTTGCCAGTAACAGTGGGTCTGATCCATGGGATGGAGGAAGATGACAACCTGCTCTGCAATGAACTCTGGTGCACCGCACCATTTTACAACGCCTGAATCCTGCCCACGGTAGCACTTTCCACCGTCCACCTGGGTGATCCCTGCATGCGAGCTGGCCATTCCATCACATGGTCCCACCGAACCCTTGAGATGGCAGAAGTGGGGACTGGGTGTGGTGGTGAGGGGGGGGGGGGGGGGGGGGGAAGGGGGTTGAGAGGGATGGGGTGGGACACCGGAGCGGTGAGCTCTGGCTGAATTGGGATCCCTGGGCCAAGCCCATCCCCAATGTCTGCCTATCCCCACACCTGCCACCAGTGACCCTCTGTGGCCAGCCCAGACCATCCCCCCACACTCATCTGACAGAGTACCGAGTCAGGTAGTAACGCTGTGAACATGTGTTTAATATGAACAAGTGAACATATATACATAGCTTTGAGCCCTAGCCCCTAACGCTATCCTATGTGCCTTAACCTTGCCATCTTAACTGCCGTCTACCTGTCTGGGCCCGAAAGTTATGCCTAGGTGGATCCCTAGGTGATACATCAGGAGTGGAGGTGGCCTGCTGTGGTTCCTGCCCTGTGACCTGGATCCCCTTTGGTGGTAGTCTTCCGAAGCGACTAGGCTTGGATGGGTCACCCCCTCATTTAATCCCTGGCTCTGAGAGAAATCCAACCACCAGCAGGAGCAGGAGGTGGTGCCGACCATGCATACCACCCAGGCCAACACCCACATGGGTGACGTCAGTGGTGGAGGCTTTGGTGGTGGAGAAGGTTTCGGGCATGGGTCAAGATGTCCCAGGCCTGGGGCACATTGTGCAGGTGATGTGGTCCCAGGTGGCATGGTGCTGCCTGTTATGTCCATCAGATGAACCAGGGACAGGACGGGAGTCTGAGGTGCTGAAGTGTTCCGGTACCTCCCCTGTGGGAGTCACGGGCCCCATCATCCCCTCCTCCCTCAGGGTGCCCGATGGCCCCTGGGATACTCCGTGGGATGGGGGTGTGAGAGGAGATAACCCCTGAGGTTCCCCTGCCACCTGGTGCTGCCAGTCCGGGAGGTCTGCACCCATCCCAACCAGGCCATGGAGCACAGGGTGTGGACCACCTCCCTCTGGTTCTGCACCGCATCATGCTGCGACTGTGCCACCACCTTCTGAGTCTGTTGCCACATCAGCCAGTGACTGCGTCACTTCTCTCTGGGTCTGTGCCATGTCAGTCAGTGCCCGGGCAATGCCACCAATGCCCTTAGCCATGGCCCATTGTGACTGGGCAATGCTCTTGAGTGCTGCTGCAATGTCCAGGTGGCCCTGGTACATGGCTGCCTGTGCTAGGGCAGTCCTATCCGGGCCCTCGGCCATCACCTGCACAATGTGCCCCAGGCCTGGGACATCTTGACCCATGGCCGAAACCTTCTCCACCACCAAAGCCTCCACCACTGACGTCACCCATGTGGTGTTGGCCTAGGTGGCATGCATGGTCGTGCTCCTGCTGGCGGTTGGATTTCTCTCAGAGCCAGGGACTATATGAGGGGGTGATGGCAACAATCCAGCGCCTGACTTTATTATAAACATCAATGTGTTTGTTGAGATTGGTTAGTGGTATGACCAGCTGAGGAGAGATAGATTGGTCTTCCTCTTCTCCTACTCTTCGTTTTGTAAACACTGATGTTTTAAATTTAAAAAAAAGCTGTATTGCCAATTCAGTATGTGCTTGTCCGTCTGCAGTTTGTAATTATTAAGCCGGGCAGGCATTCCCGAGTTAAAAATGTAAAGGTATTAGTTTAACGGTGCTAAAACCTACTCAGGTAAAATAATGTCAAAAATATTTTTTAAATGAAAAATATGTCTACACCAACTTGTATAAACATTCAAACCCCCAATAATGTAGAAAAAATACAACTTTACAGAGTATCAGAACTTGACCAGTTAAGATATAGATAAAAATGTAAGTGAATGAAGGTTCACTGATTATGTCCAGACTCTGGCTCTTCGCCGAAGAAGTTGCTTTTCAGTCGTGGCTAGTGGATCCCCTTTTCCCCTAGAATCACCGTTGTCGAAGATTAAGCCAACAGCTTTTAATTGTGTCTTTCCTTGCTGCAGGGATGAAGACAATTCCTTCAGCAAAACTGGCTGAGGACTTAGATTAAATGTTTCATTGAGAGAGGGAGAGCGGGAGACCCTTTCTCCCTAAAGCCTGCAACATGTTCTCTGCTTAGATCCCAATTCCAGCATCCACACAAAAGGATGCATTTACACGATTCTTTCTCATGTCGGTTGCAAATTCCAAGGATTTTAGAGGATGAAATCATGTCTCACATAGCTTCCCTTTAGCCAAAGTACCACAGATTAATTGCCCCATTCCACCATCTTGATGAGATAGGCAGTGTGGTGAACCACTGTGTGCACCTGTATTAGGGGATGTAAGGTAGGACCAGCACTACAGGTTCGCCGGTAGCCCTGCCGGCTAGCTCCGCCCACAAGGAGCCGTATAAATATGTGTGTCCTCCTTCTGCTCAGCCATTTTGCCAGCTGCAGTAGGAGGCCACGCATCTGACTGTAATAAAGCCACAGTTGTACCAATCTGAGTCTTTCGTGCAGTTGATCGTGCATCAATTTATTACAGTCAGATTTACTAAGAGATAGATATCAGAATCAAACCAGATCGCCTGCAGCTGGATCCGCACTCGCCCAATGCCAGAAAGGACTTTAATCACTGGCTAGCTTGTTTTGAGGCCTACATCAACGCTGTGAACCCCACGCCAATGGAAGCTCAGAAGATTCAGGTCTTATACTCCAGGTTGAACTACAACATATTCCCGTTGATCCAAGACGCCCCGAGTTACGCGGAAGTGATGGCACTCCTAAAAGAGAACCAGACACAGAAAGCAAACACGCTCTTTGCCAGGCACGTACTCGCCACTCGCGCTCAACTCCCTGGTGAGTCTATCGAAGACTTCTGGCGGGCTCTAATCCTTCTTGTCTGGGACTGTGACTGCCAGGCCGTTACGGCCACTGAACATTCCAATCTCCTCATGTTCAATGCATTCGTAATGGGGATTGCGTCAGACCCCATCCGGCAACGACTGCTGGAAGGGGCCACACTCGACCCAACGGAGACAAAAACTTTAGCGCTCTCCATGACGGTCGCAAGGAGCCGTAAAAATATGCGTGTCCTCCTTCTGATCAGCCATTTCGCCAGCTGCAGTAGGAGGCCATGCATCTGACTGTAATAAAGCAATTGATCGTGCATCAGGGAGGAACTGTTCAGATCTCCAGGGGTACAATTGTTTTCTGTTGTGGTCTCTGTAGACTTTGCATTTCCATTGAATAGGATGTGACTCCTCAGGTGTATGTTCACAGCCAATGCTCTTTGTTTAGCAAAAATGGATTTTTCTTTAAAAAAAAGTCTTTATAATCTATATGACAGCGACAAAGTTACAAATTAATATTTTGGATACTAGTCTTTGTAACATTAGATAGAGGTCAGTTTCCATTTCTGTCATAATTGTTACAATCACCCAGTAATCGATAAAGAATAAAAGCTGGGATTTGCTGACCCTGATGTCGTGGGGCCCATCGTGGGTGATGCGGTGAGCCAGCCAAATGACTATTGACTTTTGGTGGGACTGGATGAACCCAGCGGTGGACGGGGCCGGAAAACCCACCCATAATTTCTGCAACTTGTTTACTCTTATAACAACATCATAATCATGCAAGACTCCTTTCTGTTTATTTCCTTGTTCTTATTTCTTTTCTTTTCTTTTATTATTTTTGGTCTGTCGACCCATAATCGGAATGCGCCTTTAAGCAGAAGAGCGCTTGTCAGGACAGTGTGTTCCTAGATTTTATATTTTGGAGAGGAGAAACCAGGCTCATGGGCACTGAGTCAATCTCAGGAACCAATCTTGGAGGAAGTGGGTTTGATTGGGTAACTGGCCACTGGTAGGTTGACCGGGGACAGTGTTCTGCCTGACAACATTCAGCGATTGGTTCCTGCCAGGTGTTTTCATAAGACAGAACTTAGCAGAAGCCTCTAGACCAGGGGTGGGCAAACTTTTCCGTGCAAGGGCCACATTCAGAAATTCACAATTCACAAAGGGCCGCATAGTATATTAAGTAAAATAATTACTTCACCCGGTTATGATTCTGGGCGCCTCATATAGAAACATAGAACAGTACAGCACAGAACAGGCCCTTCGGCTCTCGACGTTGTGCCGAGCAATGATCACCCTACTCAAGTCAACGTATCCACCCTATACCAGTAAGTAACCCAACAGCCCCCCCCATTAACCTTAAAAAAAATTAAAAAAAAAAAAAAAACATTTAAAAAAAAAAAAAAAATTTTTTTTTTTTAATGACTTGGTGGGCCGCAGAAATACCTTTGGCGGGCCGCATGCGGCCCGCGGGCCGTAGTTTGCCCACCCCTGCTCTAGACCCTCTAACGAAGAGGAGCTGTGTTTCTCCCTCACTATGCTGGTGGTTGCCTGCTGCCTCTGTGAGTCTGTAGCGGAGATCATTGCAAGCTGAAGGAAAAGCAAATACCCAACTAAAGGCCTAACCTTGAGAAAGAAACTAAGTGGAAGACATCCATCTCAATCAAAGATCCTTATCTTTTTATTTTATTATCATCGCTCTTCCCTTTCCAACACCCTTCCTTTCTGTGTTGTTTGTCTGTGTGTGTGTAGAGAATGGTCGAGTTAGAATGTGGGAGGGGGTGTTGGGAATCAGATAATAGATAGCAAGTTGTATTTTTTGCCTATTTAATTATAATTACAGTTAATAATAAAAGGTTACTTGTGCTTAACTTTACAAACCTGGTGACTGCAGTCAATTTAACTTAACCAAAGCCACAGGTCTTAAAATAAAATCAAACTTCAGCTGTCTTGCAACTCTGGGGCTGGAATTGACCGTCCACCAGCCAAGTGTGTCATAACAGTCAGTCCTCATTTACCCATGGCACTGATCACTGCAGTGGGTTTCCATCCACCTGTGCTGTCCGCATTGTTCCCGATAAAGGATAGCTTTCCATGCTCTGTGAATGAAAAGAATCCTGCATGAAATATGTTTGAACAGTCTCAGGTCACTTTCTATAGTCCCCAAGCCACAGCAGTGGGACTGCACCAGATTGAAAATGTCCACCGGGATATGCTGCATATGCGACCTTGGGCAAAATTGACTTATGTTCTGTTGGGCGGACGGTCTTGTTCAATAGATGTAGAGCGCCATTGCAGTTAAAGTTGGATTTTAGGTAGAGGAAGGCAAATTAATGAATTTCAGCTAGTTGACCCAAACTCTTGCAAACAGATTAGATGCATGTTGCTTTGTGACATGCACCAAGGAATGGATTTTAAGTCGTTGTTGCACTCATACAGCTTTGGTGGTTGTGGTTTACAAGAGTACACAGAAACCCTGGAAGTCAGCGTAGCACGTTTCTCAATAGTTTTTTAACCAGGCTGCAGCAACACCATATTATTTCTGTGTTTCCCAACCAATTGGCACAAGTGGGAGGGAATGACAAGATGAGTTCATTTCAATTCCAGTATTTACAGGGACACTCCAAGCAATTACTTTGATGCATTTTGGAGATGGGAACGCAACAGCAGAAACTGGTAGAATGGAGTCCAGACATTCAAAGGTTCTGAAGGAGAGTCATTTGATCAAAACTTTAACCCTGTATCTCTCTCCAGGGTTGCTTCCTGACATTTCCAGCATGTGGTGAATGTGTAACCACTATAAATTCACACTGTACGTTACTGTGTCCCTGTGGGCTCCATCTGTGAGCCGTTGCGCGGCTCTGCCCATAGGGGGAGATGAGGAGCATGTACAGGGCTCCACCCTTGGCTCCGCCCCCAGCAGGAAGTATAGGTTCTGCGGTCCTACGAGTCCGCCCTCAGTTCAGTATAGTCGCAGGCAGGCTCAGTTGTAAGCCGATTAAAGCCAAAGTTTACTTCAACTCGTGTCTCTGAATGAATTGATGGTCGCATCACAGCATTTGTATTTTTATTTCATATTTCCAGACTCCACACCTTTTAGCCCTTTTAGGCAACCTTTTGAGGTTGTGCCTCATTTTATTGCTCCTGTATGGCCCAGAGGGGAAAATTCTTCCTTATTGACTGGAGGAAAAACCTTGCCAGTGAAATAGTGAAGCCATGGGTGAAGGTTGCCCATGAGCTCAGAAGCAGGAATGCAGTGCCACATTTGTGAATTTGAAACTGAAAGTGGTTAATGACCTGAGTGGAACAGGAATGATGCATCAACATCTGGGTCTGTGGGACAGGCAGGGGGTGTTGGAGTTTTTACAGCTTCCCAGCAGGCATACTAACCACTGTGGTGGGCTATGCAAATTGGTCAGGTGGGTAACCCACCACCTTCCCACCCACCCCATAATCCGATCTCCATATACTACAGGGGAGGCCGGGTAAGGCACTAACTAGGCTACCCACCATTCGGTCGATTGAGGCACTTAGCTGCACAATTGAGTGGAAAGGAAGAGCCTCAATTCACCTCCATCTCCACAATACGCTGAACAGTGGGAGGCGGCGAGAGGGGAAGACCAGTTTTATAAGTGTGTGAAAGGGCCATAAGAAAAGGGGGTTACCTCCTTCTGGGGATTGCCGTGTGCTTATCAGGGCAAACCCCACCCTCAAGATCATACAACCTCTTTGTGTCTCCCCAGCTGGCCTCCAAAACTACCCCTGCACCACCCCCCCTCCCACCAAGATACCTTTTCCCTCCCCACCCAAGAAACATGGACTCGCCTTTCTGGTCTTTGTTGTACTTCTTTGTGGGACTCCATCCAGTCACAGCAGTGAAGTTCCAGAAGTGCCCGAAGCTGCTGGGACTGCACAAACCGCTGGTCAATCTGACTGGGCAGAATCCCTGAGGAGGGCACTTCCTTCGACTGAGGGGCAGAAGACTGACCCTCAGCTTATTAAGGCTGCCCCCTGAAAGAAATTAAGTTTTAAGTGGGCGCAGTGGTTAACCCTGGTGCCTCACAGTACCAGGGACCTGGGTTTGATTCCAGCCTTGGGTGACTGTGTGAAGTTTTCATATTCTCTCAATGTCTGCATGGGTTTCCTCCGGGTGCTCCGGTTTCCTCCCATAGTCGTAAAATGTGCAGATTAGGTGGATTGGTTTTGCTGTAAAAAAAACTCTCAGTGTCCAAAGATGGTCTGGTCAGGTGGAGATTCAAGGTTCCAGGGATAAGCAGGGTGAGGGGGTAGGGGAGAAGGGAATGTGGGAGTGAGCTTAGGGAGGATGCTCTTTCAGAGGGTCCGTGCAGACTCGTTGGGCTGAATGGCCTCTTTCTGCACTGTGGAGATTCTATGGTTCTATTCTTTTTAAAAATAAATTTAGAGGACCCAATTTTCTTTTCAATGAAGGAGCAATTTAGCGTGGCCATTCCACATACCGTGCGGTTGTAGGGGTGAGACCCACGCAGACATGGGGAGAATATGCAAACTCCACATGGACAGTGACCCGGGGCCGGGATCGAACCTGGCTCGTCAGCGCCATAGGCAGCACTGCTAACCACTGCACCACCCGCCATCCCTGTTCTACTCTATTCTAATTGTACACGTGTCAAAAATGCAAAACTTGCTTGAAATGGCAAAGTTTGGAAAAAAATCAATGTCAGCTCAATGCTTTGTCTTGGAACAGCAGTATTGTGGATAGATTTATTAAGCAATGGGAGCCAGTATGCCTTGAGTTCAGCAGGAGTGCCAGGCTGTGGCCAGAACCTTTCTGCTTTACTTCTATCCTTAATCTTAGCAAATTGGGTTTGGGCTTAAAACAGGACTTGAAACGCAATGGAGCAACAAAGTTGAGAGCCAATGCACTCGTAGCACTTTTATTGCTAGTTCCCGCAGAACAAATGAGCCAGATTGCCTTATCTTCCAGACAATGAACAGTATCTCCAGCATCTCAGGGTACCTCAGACTCAGGGTGATTTTGTGATGTCCCGACCATCCTTGTGGGTCTCTATCAGCTGGGTGCCCACTCCAGTTCTCTTCACTTGGTCTCCAGGGTCTCATAGAACTTACAGTGCAGAAGGAGGCCATTTGGCCCATCGAGTCTGCACCCCACTTAAGGCCACACCTCTACCCAATCCCCGTAACCCAATAACCACACCTATCCTTTTTGAACACTGAGGGAAATTTATCATGGCCAATCCACCTAGCGGGCACATCTTTGGATTGTGGGAGGAAACCGGAGCACCAACAGGAAACCCACGCAGACACGGGGTGAAAGTGCAGACGCCACACAGTCAGTGACCCAAGCTGGGAATCAAACCTGGGACCCTGGAGCTGTGAAGCAACTGTGCTAATCACTGTGCTACCTTGCTGCCCAATTTGGCATAGGTCGCATGCTGACATGCCCGGCTCCTTACTCTATTTTAGCAACCTCCTTATGGCCTCTTGCTCCTACTCCAACCCTCTCAGTACCAGCAGTTTATACTGACTGACTGATTCCTCTGCTGGAGGATGCCCATCCAATAGAGCACCCTAGTAGTCACAGGACATGGCCACAGACAATGCCTGGCACGAGATGGGATCTGGCCTCATGCCAACTTTGGAAGTCAGGAGCCAGGGCCCAGCATGACTCTCTTTTTACAATTAAGAAATATCATACTTTTCAACTCTAGTTACCTTGTGTTCTATCCACCATTCAGCACATGCCATTATTCTCTTAGAGGGTTGGAGGAGACGCGAGAGGCCTTAAGGAGTTGGCTAAAGTAGAATAAGGAGGTTTCTTCTTTCCCTTCTTGATGTTGGAGACAGCTCAGAGCAGGAGGGAAAGACAGGGAACTGCAGGTAGCCCCCCAGCCTTCATCTGGCATCATCAGTTGGTAGCACTCTTGACTCTAAGTCAGAATGCTATGGCTTCAAGATCCTCTCGAGGGGGCTTGAGAACAAAAACTGAGTTTGCCACTCCAGTGCAGTACTGATGGACTGCTGCCCTGTCAGAGGTGCCATCTTTCACATGAGACATTAAAATGAGTCCCAATGTGACTCTTGGTGTGGGTAATAGATCCCACTGCACTATTTAAAACAAGCTGGGCCAAAGGGCCTGTTTCCATGCTGTAAACATCTATGATTCTATGACATCTATCTTGGAAGTTATCCCCAGTGTCCTAGCCAACATTTCTCTCAATAGCACAAAAAAACAGATTATATGTTTTTTTTATCACATTGCTGCTTGTGAAAGCTTGCTATGCACAAATTGATTGCCAGGAATCCGACATTGCAATGGTGGCAACACTTCAAAATTACATAATTAACTGTCATACTATTTGGGGAAACCTGTGGTCGATAAAGACATTATATAATTGCAAGTCTTTTTCTTTTCTCTCAACTAACAGCTGTCGAGGAATAATCTGGAAGTTTCTTTGCGCTTGGCTGGTGACAGAATTAAATGTCAGACAGATACTTGACATACAGCACTCATATCAAATTGATGGGAGCAGCGACTAAAATATCATGTGAACAATGATCACTTAAAATATTTTTACCCTGACCGTTCTAATTTAAGTCCTTGACCTCCGACAGGGCCTGCAAGATTCCCACAGGAGCGGGTGCTGGAGAATGATGGTGATTCCTCAGATGAGCTTGCTCACTCTGAGGGTGTACCATCACAGGACTCATGCAGATCATACATCAATTCAAATACTCACCCTTTGGTGGACTGGTGCAAAGATATTTAGGTTCTGACATGGTGACTCTCATGTCAGAATTGGGCAAGTACCTTTGGTGGATACAGGAACAGCAGTGGAGAATCCAGGCTGCCTGGTGCTCCCAGCTTTGCTCGGCTAAACTCAGATGCTGTTCCTCAGGGATTGGCAACAAAGAGCATACTTCTGGATCAGTGGCAAACACTGCACTGTGTCCTGGTCGTGAATCTGTGGAATTGTTTACCGCAGAGAGCTGTAGAGGTTGGGTCGTTAAGGATGTTGAAGGCTGAGTTAGAAAGATTTTTAATCAGTGGATAAAAACAAATTACTGCGGATGCTAGAATCTGAAACCAAAGAGAAAATGCTGGAAAATCTCAACAGGTCTGGCAGCATCTGTAGGAGGAGAAAAGAGCTATCGTTTCAAGTCCAGATGACCCTTTGTCGAAGCACTTTTTTAAACCAGTATGGGAATAAAGGTTTATGGGCATAAGGCAGGAAAGTGAAGTGGATGATTATCACATCAATCATTTAATTGAATGGTGGAGCAGACTCACTGGGCCGAATGGCCTAATTCAGCTCCTACGCCCCAAGGCCTTATAGTTCTCTGTCATGGCTTCAGCCCCCTCAATTGCTGCTCGTTTCCCATTTTGCTTTCACTGGTAAATTCAAGGAAATTTGGGAAATCCGGAGAGCCCCAATTAAACCGCAAAAGCCATAGATCATAGAATTTACAGTGCAGAATGAGGCCATTTGGCCCATTGAGTCTGCACCGGCTCTTGTAAAGAGCACACTATCCTAGGTCAACACCTCCACCCTATCCCCATAACCCAGTAACCCCACCCAACACTAAGGGCAATTTTGTACACTAAGTGCAATTTATCATGGCCAATCCACCTAATCTGCACATCTTTGGACTGGGAGGAAACCAGAGCACCCGGAGGAAACCCACGCACACATAGGGAGGATGTGCAGACTCCGCACAGACCGTGACCCAAGCCGGAATCGAACCTGGGACCTTGAAGCTGTGAAGCAATTGTGCTATCCAGAAGGCTACCGTGCTGTCCTAATATTAGCATTGCTGTAACTGATTGAATACCACACTGAAATTGAGAACTCAGCCTTCCTGAGGTGCTTTCCCACATGCAACCTAACAGGCTGATATTATGGAAACAGGCAGGTCATAGCAAGCTTCCTGATACTCAGGGCGTGATTCTCCCAAAAGGGAAGAAAGTCCCCTAGCGAGCGTGTTTAGCCACATGTTTCCCGGCACTGCGAAACACATGACTATTCAACGCAACTTGTGTTGTATAGGGGGCCTCAATGGGGAACTCCCCTTGCCGGAACATCCCAGTGTAGAGAGAGATCTCCAAGGCCCCTAAGTGATTCCGCCCTCCCACTCCCCCAGGCCGAACATACTATGGGAGGAACCCGGACCCACCCATACCTCTCCCAACACCCACGCAGGGCACCTACGGCCCGATCACATGTCAAAAATGCCAGCTTGGCACCACCCATACCAGCTGGCCACATGTGCACCATGGTAGTGCCAGGCTGGCACACAGGTAGCACTGCCAGGGTGATCAGGCAGCACCAGTAGTGCCAGGGCACCACCCTGCCCAATGGGCATGCAGCTGAGGGTCTCTGATCCCCTGGAATACACCCCATGAGTGCTGTTCCATCTGGTCCCTCCTTGTAAGGAACAGTGCTGAACGGCGCTCGCCCAAGGTTCTGATGTGAAGGGGATGCATCCTAAAGCCTCGGATACCTCGCCAATCTGCACATTAAAGTCAGATGAGCTGTCTCGCTCTAATATTCAGATTTGCCCAAAACTGACACTTCCCACTATGGGCAGGATTTACATTGCAACGTCCCGCAAGATCGCATTGGATCTTGCAAGGCGCTGTGACCTGGGTAGATCCCTGGAGCAGGGTCTCCTGGCTTTTATCAGCCACACTGCACCGTGCTGAGCTACTTTTCTGGTGCAGCATGGCCATTGGATAGCGCCCACTGTCTCACGCCTCTAGTCTCACTGTCTCACGCCTCTAATCCCAATTCCATACACTCTTCCATGTTAAAATCCGACCCCAAACCTTCCTGCAGCCATGAGTGCTGACGAGCTATCAGTCTTGATAATGAAGTTGTTGAAAGCATTTGATATGATACATTCTTCTTCAGTGAAATGTGCAGTTTCAGTGGGAAATCAGCAATCAGCAAAAGGTATGTTTCATGTAGGATATGCCCTCTGTCCTTCTAATAGTTGTAATGTAAAGGAAATAGGATATCCTTAGAGTACAGGAAAGACCATGACAATGTAACACTGCAGGAAAGGGAACAGATGTTGTGCACACCACTTAAGACTCTGGGCAGGAAGTACGAACCGAGAAACATGAATTGAAGGAAAGCTATAAGCTAGACAAACTCATAATTGTGTATATATCTTTCGCATAGGGTGCATTTAAATGGTTTAATTATGAATTTTGTTATGATTGGAAATACACTAGCTGAAAGGGTAATGTAAGCAGATTAATTAACAACTTTCAACAGCAGATTGAACATGGGCGGGATTCTCCAAGCCTCCACGCCGAAATCGCGATCGGTGCGGGGGCGTAGAATGGGCGTCAGACCCGAGATTGGGTCCGATGCTGCTCCCGCGATTCTCCGGGGACCGGAGAATCGCCGGCAATCGGGCTGGTGTTGTCGATGCGGCGCCGGTCAGGGGCCATTGAAAGAGGCCCCCGCGGCAATCCTCCAGGTGCAGCTGGCTGAGTTCCCGCCGGCGTGGTTCTCTCATGGTTCCACCCGCCGGGCACTCGGCGTGGTGGCTGCGAACTCAGTCCGCAGCCGCCATGGAGAGGTGAGGGGAGATTATTCACCAGGGGGGCCTCCAGGACAGGCGATCGCTACGGGGCCACCGATCCGCGGGCACGCGCGATCTGGGGAGGGGCCTATCTTCTTGGTGCCGGTCCACGGTGTGGGTCGGCCATGTCGCACGGGGCGGCTGACACAGGCTCCTGCCGTGCGCATGCGCAGACCCCTGACCGGAAGTGCAATGCCCCCTATCGGCAGCCGGAGCTGCGAGGAGCACTCTGGGGCACTGCTAGCCCCCTGCAAATCGGAGAATCAGCCTAGACTTACTCCCGGTAAGTCCAGAGTGACTCGCGCGTGTTTTTTCGCGGGCGTGGGATTATATACTTGAAAAGGGAAGACTTATAAAACTACGGAAAATTGGGGAGGAATGGGACTAATTGATAGCTCTTTCAAAGCTTAACAAAGTTAATAGCCCAATGCTCATTTGAATTACCGAACAGGCACCTCTATTTGTGTAAAACCTCCAGAAATCTCTCTTTACATGTAATTATCAGTTAGAAATTGCCCCCCATATATTCAGCAACCATCTTTGATAAATCAGTTGTGCATGTTGAAAGGCAAGACTACATAGGGTGTAGGCGAAGCTCACATATGCAATTGTTCATGCTCTGAGAGATGCATGCTCTTATATGTTCTAAACATAGATTCGATTCCCGGCTGGGTCACTGTCTGTGTGGAGTCTGCACGTCCTCCCCCTGTGTGCGTGGGTTTCCTCCGGGTGCTCCGGTTTCCTCCCACAGTCCAAAGATGTGTGGGTTAGGTGGATTGGCCATGCTAAATTGCCCGTAGTGTCCTAATAAATGTAAGGTTAAGGGGGGGGTTGGGTTACGGGTATAGGGTGGATATGTGGGTTTGAGTAGGGTGATCATGGCTCGGCACAACATTGAGGGCCGAAGGGCCTGTTCTGTGCTGTACTGTTCTATGTTCTATGTTCTATATCTTTGCCCAGCCGGAACAATAACTGTGATGCTTTGCTGCAAAAGGAAAGAGCTGGCAGACCTGTGGTCATATAGGTAATATAAATATGAACATCAAAAACCACTTCCTTTCACTGTACCTTCAGAGGAAATGGAACCAGAGACTGAGTCATCCTATAGCCAACAGTCCACAATGCATCCAGAGTCACCACCAATTGATACAATCAACATTTAAGAAACACTTACCAAGAAGATCAACAGGGGCCGAGAAGTGAGATCATTGGGTGGTGAACATGGCTGAGATATTGACATGGAGGGAGGGTCAGATATTATGGGAAGGACAACATTCAGTCAGTCCCGCCATGTAGGACCATGTCTAATCCAAGCCAGCGGGACTGGCCAACAACGGACGGCCGCTCGGCCCATTGATACCCGGAGAAATACTGGGGGAGTTGTTGCCAACGGCCCCCGACTGGTGTGGCGTGAACCCTGCCCGAAAACCAGCACCGGAGAATACGGCAGCCGGTGTTGGGGCGGGATTCGCCCCCCCCCCCCCCCACCCCCGGGATTTTCCAACTGGCGGGGGGTCGGAGAATCCCGCTGCAGATGTCTGGTAATTATTGCATTGTTGTTTGTAGAAACTTGCTGTGTGCAAACTGGCTACTGAAATTTCCATATCACAATATTGGACGTATAATGTTTTGGGCTGTCCAGTTACACTGGAAGTTTTATTGTTCAATGGTTTGATTGACCTGTGTTTCATTATGTTAGCTGGCCCACTGATATATGTGCACCGCAATTGATTGTTTAAGCCTGTGATTGCTTAAACTCCATAAAATATCTGGAATTTAAAAAGTCTAATGATGACCATGAAACCATTGTCGATTGTTGCAAAAACCCATCTGGTTCACTGATGTCCTTTAGGGAAGCCAGAGGATTGGGAATCATTTAAAAGCGAGCAGAGGGCAGCTGGAAAGCAATAAGGGGGGGGGGGGGGGGGGGGGGAGAAGATGAAATATGAGTGTAAGCTAGCTAGTAATATAAAGGAAGATAGAAGGAGTTTCTTTCAATATATAAAAGGTTACAGAGAGGCAAAAATAGACATTGAACCACTGGAAAATGTGGCTGGAGAAGTAATAACAGGAAACAAAGAAATGGCAGAAGACCTGAATAGTTAGTACTGAGGAAGTAGGGGGGCTGCAGAAGGACTCGGACAGGCTAGCAAAGTGGGCAAAGAAGTGGCAGATGGAATACAATGTGGACAAGTGTGAGGCTAGGCACTTTGGAAGGAGAAATGGAGGCATAGACTATTTTCTAAATGGGGAGTGCTCAGGAAGTCAGAAGCACAAAACGACTTGGGAGTCCTTGCTAACGATTCTCTTAAGTTTAACATGCAGGTTCTGTCGGCAGTTAGGAAGGCAAATGCAATGTTAGCATTTGATGCACTATCAATTACTACAAATACGAGAGTAGTGAATAATCGAGGCTTTACTGAGCAAAGATGTGTGGCCTCCTGTAGCTGCTACCAGAATGGGAGCAGCTCTGGTGAGCACACACGTTTATATGCCGCCTACAGGGCGGAGCCAGCAGGCAGGGATTTACCCATATACCTCTAGTACAGGAGCACTATCGTACTACATCTAATATACAGGTACTACATCTAATATACAGTTAGTGGTGACTACCACATTCACCCCCTGTTAAAAAAAAGAGTCCAGTGGGGGGTGGTGGGAAAATATACAGTTCAGGCAAAATTTACAGTTCAGGCAAAATTTACAGGTTCAGTCGGTCGGTTACCTTGGTCCTCTGTTGTGATCGCCTCGGTCCTGTTGGTGATGCGGGCACCGACTTGGTCACCTGTGACTCTGGGAGCGTGTTGTCCTCGTCTTCATTGTCCCCGAGTGGAACCAGTGGGAGGACGGATCGTGAGGGGTGGGGGCTGTGGTGAGGTGCGCTGGGGGGAGGGTGAGTGGCGCTGGGGCAATCGGAGGGGAAGTGTTGGGTGGTGGTCCATGGGTGGGAATCCATCTGGTGCCAGGTCCCGGAGGGAGACTGTGTCCTGGCGCCCGCCGGGGTGCACCACGTAGGCATATTGCGAGTTTGTGTGCAGTAGTTGTACTCTTTCGACCAATGGGTCCGCCATGTAGGTCTGCAGGTGTTTGCAGAGGAGGACAGGTCCAGGAGCTGCCAGCCATGTTGGGAGCGAAACCCCGGAGGTGGACTTCCTGGGGAAGGCAAGGAGATGTTCATGGGCCGTTTCGTTAGTTGCAGTGCAAAGTAGCAATCGGATGGAGTGGAGCGCGTCGGGGAGGACATCCTGCCAGCGGGAGACAGGGTGATTTTTAGACCGTAGGGCCAGCTGGACGGCCTTCCAGACTGTCCCATTCTCCCATTTCCACCTGCCCGTTTCCTCAGAGGTTGTATCTGGCCGTCCTGCTTGAGGCAATGCCCTTGCTGAGCAGGAACTGATGCAGCTCATCGCTCATAAAGGAGGATCCCCGGTTGCTGTGGACGTAAGCGGGGAAACCGAACAGGGCGAAGATGCTGTTGAGCGCTTTAATGACCGTGGCAGAAGTCATATCAGGGCATGGGATGGTGAAGGGAAATCGGGAGTACTCATCGACCACGTTCAGGAAGTACGTGTTTCGGTCGGTGGAGGGGAGGAGCCCTTTGAAGTTCATGCTGAAGTGTTCAAAGGGGCGGGATGCCTTCACCAGGTGCGCTCGATCTGGCCGGTAGAAGTGCAGTTTGCACTCCGCACAGACCTGGCAATCTCTGGTGACAGCCCTGACCTCCGCAATGGAGTAGGCCTTTATGAAGTGGAAGAATCAGGTGACCCCCGGGTGACAAAGACCATCGTGTAGGGCCCGGAGTCGGTCCACTTGTGTCATAATTGTAGGTAGAGAGCTCGATCCTCCACCTCAAGATTTTATCATTTTTGATCTTGCCCCGCTGTGTATTATTGAACATTAAGGCAACCGACCGTTGGTCAGTGAGGAGAGTGAATCTCCTGCTGGCCAGGTAATGCCTCCAATGCCACACAGCTTCCACGATGGCTTGGGCCTCCTTTTTGACAGAGGAGTGCCGAATTTTGGAGGCATGGAGGGTGTGGGAAAAGAATGCCACGGGTCTGCCTACCTGGTTGAGGGTGGCGGCCAGAGCCACGTCCGATGCATCGCTCCCGACCTGGAAAGGGAGGGGCTCATCGACTGCATGCATCGTGGCCTTGGCGATGTCAGCCTTGATGCGGTTGAAGGCCTGGCGGGCCACAGCCGTCAGGGGGAAAGCTGGGGAGTGAATGATGGAGGGCCTTCTCCGCATAGTTAGGGACCCACTGGGCATAGTTTGAGAAGAACCCCAGACATTGCTTCAGGGTCTTGGGGCAGTGGGGGAGGGGTTGTTCCATGATGGGGCACATGTGGTCGGGGTCACGCCCTAGAACTTCATTTTCCACCACATAGCCAAGGATGGCTCAGCGGTTGGTGCGGAACACGCACTTCTCCTTATTGTACGTGAGAGCAAGGAGTTTGGCGGTGTGGAGAAATTTGCGAAGGTTAGCGTCATGGTCCTGCTGGTCGTGGCCGCAGATGTTGACGTTATCTAGGTACTGGAAGGTGGCATGCAGTCCGTACCGGTCAACCATTCGGTCCATCTCATGTTGGAAGACCGAGACCCAGTTAATGACTCCAAAGGGAACCCTAAGGAAGTGATAGAGGCGGCCATCTGCTTCGAACGCAGTATATTGGTGGTCCGCTTTGCGGATGAGGAGCTGGTGGGAGGCAGTTTCAGGTCCACAATGGAAAAGACTCGGTACTGTGCAATCTGATTGACCATGTCAGATATGCGTGGGAGGGTGTATGTATTGAGCTGCGTGCACCCATTGATGGTCTGACTGTAGTCAATGACCATCCTGTGTTTCTCCCCAGTCTTTACTACTACCACTTGGGCTCTCCAGGGGCTGTTGCTGGCCTCAATGGTGCCTTCCCGCAGAAGCCGCTGGACCTCCGACCTGATGAAGGTCCTGTCCTGGGCACTGTACCGTCTGCTCCTGGTGGCCACGGGTTTGCAATCTGGGTGAGGTTTGCAAACAAGGCAGGTGGGTTGACCTTAAGGGTCGTGAGGCCGCATACGGTGAGGGGTGTAGGGGTCCGCCGAATTTTAAAGTTAAGCTTTGGAGGTTGCATTGGAAGTCCAGACTGAGTAACAGGGCAGCAGAGAGGCTGGGGAGGACATAGATCTGGAAGTTGCTAAACTCTACACCCTGGATGTTGAGGGTCGCGATGCAGTGCACCCGGATTTCCATGGAGTGGGATCCGGAGGCCAGAGAGATTCTTTGGGCAATGGGGTGTACCGCGAGGGAGCAGCGCCTTACCGTAGTGTGGTGAATGGATGCTTCCGTGCTCCCGGAGTCAAAAAAACAGGAAGTCTTTTGCCCATCGATTTTCACCGTTGTTGTTGCGGTTGTGAGATTGTGAGGACAGGACTGGTCGAGGGTAATCGAGGTGAGCTGCGGCTGATGCTGGGAGGCCACGGGCTGGTGAGCGGTGATGGCAGGCGATAAGCGGCCAGACGAAGTTCCCGACAAGCAGGAGTCCTGAGGCGGCGTCCAAAATGACGCTGAAGACGGCGGTGCCCACGGGGTGCACATGGTGGGTGTAGGAACGCTGGGCCTGGAGACAGCAGCGATTGACTGGGCCTGGCACCCAGCAGCAAAATGTCCCTTCTTTCCGCAGGCCTTGCAGGTTGCGCTCCGCACCGGGCAGCGCTGCTGGGGATGTTTGTTTTGCCCGCAGAAGTAGCATTTGGGTCCCCCGGGGTTGGCTGGCTGCCACGCGGTGCAGGCTTGAGGTGGGCTGGGGTCGGTAGCTGGTGGGGATGTCCACAAGGGTGACATGCGGTCTGGGGCGTACGACTGGACGTTACGGGAGGCGACTGTTAGCAAATTTGCGAGCTGCCTGGTTGCTGCAAGATCCAACGTACCCCCTTCAAATAGGCACTGGCGGATGTACGCGGAACCCATGCCCATAACAAAAGCGTCGCTGATTAAAAGTTCTGTATGCTCGACTGCCGAAACTGTCTGGCAGTCACAGTTCCTCGCCAGGATGTGCAGGGCATGCCAGAAATTGTCTGGGGACTCACCGGGGAGTTGTTGCCTCGTGGACTGGCATAGAGTTTTTTAACCGGCCGAACGTAATGTCCTTTCAGGAGCTCCATTGCTTCAGTGTAAGTGGGCACATCCTGGATGAGAGGAAAAATGTCAGGGCTCACCCGTGAATAAAGAACCTAGAGCTTCTGTGAGTCCGAGGATTCTTCAGCCGATGTTCGGAGGTAGCTTTCGAAGCAAATAGCCAGTGGTCAAAGGCCGAAGTGGCATTGGCTGCTTGAAGGTTTAGCTGTAGGCGATCAGGCTTGATGTGAAATTCCATCGTTTCAAAATCTTTGCTCAATAAATTGATGCACTATTAAATATTACAAAGGTGAGAGTAGTGAATAATCGAGGCTTTATTGAGCAAAGATGTGTGGCCTCCTGTAGCTGCTACCAGAATGGGAGCATTTGCGGCGAGCACACACATTTATACACCGCTTATTGGGCAGAGCCAGCAGGCAGGGATTTACCCATGTACCTCTAGTACAGGTGCCTTACCGTACTACTAATATACAGGTACTACATCTACTATAAAGTTAGTGGTGACTACCACAGCATTCATTTCGAAAGGTCTAGAGTACAAGACCAGGGATATATTTCTGAGGCTACATAAGGCTCTGGTCAGACCCCATTTGGAGTATTGTGAGCAGTTTTGGGCCTCATGTCTAAGGAACGATGCGCTGACCTTGGAAAGGGTCCAGAGGAGGTTCACAAGAATGATCCCTGGACTCTGGGTCTGTACTTGTTGGAGTTTACAAGGATAAGGGGAATCTTATTGAAACTTACAGGATACTGCGAGGCCTGGATAGAGTGGATGTAGAGAAGATGTTTCCAGTTGTAAGAAAAACTAAAAGCAGAGGACCCAATCTCAGACTGAATGGGGCAATCCTTGGAAACAGAGATGAGGAGGAATTTCTTCAGGCAGAGGGTGGTGAATCTGTGGAACTCTTTGCCGCAGAAGGTTGTGGAGGCCAAATCACTAAATATCCTTAAGACAGAGATAGATAGTTTCTTGATTAATGAGGGGATCAGGGGTTATGGAGAAAAGGCAGGAGAATGGGGATGAGAAAAATATCAGCCAGAATTGAATGGTGGAGCAGACCCAATGGGCCATGTGACCTAATTCTGCTCCTCTGTCTTATGGTCTTATCACCGATGTCAGTCTTCATCCAATACAATTCAATCCACATGATATCGAGAAACGGCTGAAGGAATTGATGCTGCAAAGGCTATGGGCCCTTACAATATCCCGGAAATAGTACTTGTGCTCCAGAACTTGTTGCACCCCTAGCCAAGCCCCTAGTTCCAGTACCAGCTGCAACACTGGCATCGACCTGGCAATATGGAAAATTGCCCAGGTGTGTCCTGTACACTAAAATAGGACAAATCAAACCCACATTTGTCTGGGCACCGTGCCACTGGCTAGGGGCCTGCTGCTAGGACTGAGGGGACTGGTGGGGGTAACCAGGGTGTGGGCTGTGGGGTTGGGATGGGTGGGTTAGAGTTCCAGCATGGCCCCAGCATGATTCACATGTGGTTCAAGAAGGAAACTCATCACCTTCTGAAGGGCAACTAGAAATGGGCAATAAATGCTGGTGTAACCAGCAACGGCCACATCCCGTAAATTAGAAATGAAAAAAAAATGCGGCCTCCCGGGCTGTCATTGAGTGGTGCATCGGACTCCTTAAAATGTGTTTCCGATGCCTCGACTGCTCTGCCGGTGCACTGCAGGACACGCCCAGAGGGTCACCCACTTTGTGATGGTCTGCTGTGTCCTCCAAATCCTGGCACAGCATCGTGCTAATGTGCTGGAAATGGAGGGGGAGGAATATGCGGCCACCTCCGAGGAGGAGGAGGTCATGCAGAGGATGAGGACGAGGACAACGAGGCGCAGCACCAGGAGGGGTTGGAGGATGGCCACATGGAGGAGGCCAGAGGCTGCAGGACAGCAGCGAGGATCTGGCAGGCACGGAGAGTGAGGGAGGCCCTCATCCATGCCCACTTCATATAGGATGTGGCCTTTGTCCATCATTCCCCCCCTCCCTACCATCCCTCCTGCCCCCCTCCCCATCCCTCAGCATTCTGCCTCCCCTCCTCATTCCCCACCGCCCTCACCCCCCCATTCCCCACCCTCACAGTGTCTGCGTAACCCTACTCCAGGGTGATGGGACTGTGTTGGCACTGTCAGCGGGTCACTGTCGAGGTCAGGGGGGTAATTATAACCCACTGAGTGCTGGTGCTGCTCAATCTATGCCATAGTCTGACCCTGCCTGCCTGCTGAGTGTTCGCTCACACCCATCATCTGCATGTGGTGTAGAACATAGAACATAGAACAGTACAGCACAGAACAGGCCCTTCGGCCCTCGATGTTGTGCCGAGCAATGATCACCCTACTTAAACCCACGTAACCCGTATACCCGTAACCCAACAATCCCCCCATTAACCTTACACTACGGGCAATTTAGCATGGCCAATCCACCTAACCCGCACATCTTTGGACTGTGGGAGGAAACCGGAGCACCCGGAGGAAACCCACGCACACACGGGGAGGACGTGCAGACTCCACACAGACAGTGACCCAGCCGGGAATCGAACCTGGGACCCTGGAGCTGTGAAGCATTGATGCTAACCACCATGCTACCGTGAGGCCCCTGTGCCCGGGTTGTGGCGGGGAATTCCGGGGCAATGGAAAGAGGCATCCAGGACCTCCATCTCCAGGCAGCTGGGGCATGGGGTAGCCACACAGCCAGCATTGTGGAAGAACGTCAGAGGGGCGTCACAGTGTTCAAAGTCTATGTTTTCATGCATGAACACGTGTCTGCACCTACCCCAGTCCCCTGTTTGTGCCGTCCCACTCTCCCCACCTTTACCAACCCCTCCCCTCACCCCTATCACCCCACCCCTCAATGCAACCTTCCCCCCTTACCCCTCCCCACTCCCCTCCCCTCCAGTGACCTCTCAGTGATCCGTGATCTGCTTGGTCCTTCATGCTCGATCACTACAGCGATGTGCATCCTTAGGTTGTGCATCGAAGGTGGAGGCAGCCTACTGCCTGCAGTATCCCATGGCCTTCGAAGCCGCTGGCGGTCTTCCTTTGGGTGTCCTGAAGTCGGAGGGCACCGGCGCACATGCTGGCAGCACATGCCCCACCGCGCAGCCCTGTTCCGGGTGCTGACCGTGGAACGTGCCACTGTCAAGGGGGGGGGTCTTGGAGGAGGCTGCTGGCTACTATTGCCACTCTGTAGGGTGGCTCCGGGTTGACACCAAATGCTCCCTCCTCCCGGTCAGTGACCATAGGGCCTGGGGTTCAACTTGGTACGGACGGATTGAGCCCCGGCTGCCCCTGCATCTTTTAGCTCTGCCAGCCCTGGCAGCTCCCCAATGTCAGTAGTATGGTGTTGATGCCCTCGGCGATTGGGGGGGGGGGGGGGGGGGGGGTATGTGACTGGGAGACGGCCATGCTCTGGAGCACAGCAATGCCCACCTGGGTCTTGGAGACCTCCCTCAGCGACTGGGCACGCTCTGGAGCGCCTCGGCAATGCCCAGCTTAGACTGGGACACGATCTCCAGCACCTCGTCAAGGGTTGCCTGGTACTGGGTCACGTACCCCAGTGACTGGGTCATGCTGCCGAGCCGCTCAACCTTGGCCATCACCGACTGCACCGTGCCTTGGACACTCCACTCATGCTGCTGATGTTGAGCACCGAGGTGTGTCCCTCTGCGCTGGTGGAGGATGGGGTGATAGCTGTGATGGGTATAAGGTGGTGCCCTTGGAGCCCTCCTCAGACTTGTTCTCATGAGCTCGGGGGGGGGGGGGGGGGGGGGGGGGCACCACCCCGGATGGGCCAGCACCGGCAGATGTGGATTCCGCGAGGAAATGGATATGTGATCAGTGGGAGGGATGGGTCAGAAGATGGCAATAACCACTCAAATGTGACAGGTCATCTGGGTGGGGGCTGATGGATCCTTACCTCTGCCCGCGCTCCGTCCTCTGTGGTGGTGACATATCTGTCCTCGTCCCCATAACCTCCAGGGGCTGTTCAAAAAACAAGAACAAAGAAAAGTATAGCACAGGAACAGACCCTTTGACCCTCCAAGCCTGTGCCGGCCATGCTGCCCGTCTAAACTAAAATCTTCTACAGTTCCGGGG
Organism: Scyliorhinus canicula; assembly: GCF_902713615.1. NCBI lineage: Eukaryota > Metazoa > Chordata > Chondrichthyes > Carcharhiniformes > Scyliorhinidae > Scyliorhinus > Scyliorhinus canicula. The sequence goes on along the minus strand of NC_052162.1, from coordinate 75,473,306 downwards.
TCCGTATCCCTCTAGTCCCATCCTATTCATGTATTTGTCAAGATGCCCCTTAAACCTCACTATTGTCCCTGCTTCCACCTCCTCCTCCGACAGTGAGTTCCAGGCACCCACTACCCTTTGTTTAAAAAAACTTGCCTCGTACATCTCCTCTAAAACTTGCCCCTCGCACCTTAAACCTATGCCCCTAGTAATTGACCCGTCTACCCTGGGAAAAATTCCCTGACTATCCACTCTGTCTATGCCCCTCATAATTTTGTAGACCTCTATCAGGTCGCCCCTTAACTTCCTTCGTTCCAGTGAGAAGTTTGTTCCTCGTGGGGGTGATCACTCGTATGTCCGGCACCCGACCATCTTTCTGGGCCCTTTTGCCTCCTGTTGCGAGCCAGCTTCTCCTGAGGTGACACAGAAGGGGCATCATGAGCTGCACGCATCTTTGATCCAGGGGGTGGGTGTGCTCAGTAAGGGGGGGCCCGGTGGGGGAGGGATGGGCCAATTGGGGCGGAGGTGCCATATTGGGGGGGGGGGGATGGAGAGTAAGTGGGTCATACTGAGTATGGGGGGATGGAGAGGAAGGGGAGTGGCAGAGTATGGAGGGATAGAGAGGAAGTGGGGAATGCTGAGTATGGGGGATGGAGAGGAAGGGGAGAGGTAGAGTATGGGGGGATGGAGAGGATATGGAGGGTTGGGACAAGAAGGGTGGGATGCAGATTATGGGGGCATGGAGAGGAAGCGGGATGTGGGGTAAGGGTGAATGTGGGGATGGGCGTGATATGGGCTGGTGCATATGAGGGGGGTAGTATGGGGGCTTTGGTGGAAGTATTGGCCGACAGGAGCGGCACTGCTGGCCATGGGTGGGCCGGGGCACAGAACGGTGCTGTGTGGGGCTGGTTACAGGCGAAATCCTGGAGGAATGGGGGATGCCGGGCATCAGCACCATCCTACCTGTGTCATTGTGGAGTCATTGACCTTTTTGTGGCACTCCTTCAGCCTTGGGGGAACAGGTTCTCCCATCTGGCATGCACTGTGTGCAGCAGTCATCGCAGGTTGGCATCTCCAAAGCAAGAAGCTGATCTCCGTGGCGGCATGGCTGCAAGCTGAGTGGGGTTGACAGTGCAGGAGCAGTTTAAGTGCTGCACTCACTTGTTAGCAGGGGGCTGGCACGCGTGGTCCTGGGCGAATGGCTGGCGAACCATAATTTGTGGCGTGAATCCCGTCGAATCTCGTTAAATGGGCCAATTAACATTTTTTAGCGCTGAAAGCCTTGTCGGGCCGAAAGTCGGGAAGCTAACCACCACACTTCGAAAACCTTTGGTAAAATTGCACCTCATACTTGCAACAGGCAATTTCTGTGCCAGGCCGGTCAGCTGGCAGTAATTAATATTTTGTTAAAAATGGGCTGGATTCTCTGCAGCCCGATGCCGAAATCGTGATTGGTGATCGGGCGGATAATGGATTCTGACGCTGGAATCGGGGCAGCTGCCGATTTGACACCAGTCTGCCATGCTCCACCCCTCCAAGCTTGGGACGCGTGACGCGTGTTGTTGCAGTGCGGTTAACGTGTCATCGGCCGGCCAACCCATGATGCTCCGCCCCTGATGGGCTGAGTTCCCAACGGAGCGGACAACATGTGTCTGTGGACAGTGTCCAGCACCGCCACACACTTCCGGGATTTGTGCTGCTGGCTGGGGCAGGGGGAGGGGGGGCTTCTGTGAGGGCTGGGGGGCTTGGTTGGGGGTTGGTCAGAGGGTGGGCTGTGGGGGTCGCGGTTGGTGGGTTAGGTTTGAGCACGGCGGGCGCCATGTTTTACTGCACAACCGGTGCAGTCTTACGCGGCCTGGGATTCTGCCGATTCTCCGGCTGTTTTCGGTGCGATCCGTGGGCGTTTCACATGGCGCCGGTGCTAGCCCCTCACCGGATTTTCCTGCCGTGAATCTCCCATGGATTCTCCGTTCGCGCCGGCACAACCTCAAGAACGGAGAATCCAGCCCCATGTTCTCAGCCTTGAAGTGACTTGAGCTAACGTCTCTGATGAGTTTATTTTGGGCACACTGTACCGGCCACGTTGAGCTTGAACAGTTTTAAACCTACTTAGGCGAGCTTACCCGAGATCTACCAGCCTCCTGAGCAAGGCTGCAACTAGGCGCCAGTCAGTATTTGTCCACATAAACTTAGACGAGGTGGAATGGCACCCAGGAAGTCTCCCGGGCCAAGGCAGGCCCCTGGATGGTCAGGAACAGTGCAGTATGACCCCCTTGCCCTCCACCTGGAATGTGGGCACCTTGGCACTGCCAAGGGGAGGCCATGCCCATGAAGGAGAGTGGACGGGGTAAGTAAGAGCCTCCGGAAGGTTCGGGGATTAACGGGTGGGGTCTTGGAAGTGGGGGGGGGGAGGGCCTGGAAGGCGTGTGGGGTGCCTGAAGGGGGGGGGCCCGGGGACACTTCGGGGAGGGGGCGGTAGTGTCTGTGTGCGTGTGGAGGTGACATTACCCCAGTGGCGTGCAGAGGGGGGGGGGGGGGGGGGGGGCGACGGTGCATTGGCCCCGGGCATCCATTGGATGGGGGCATCCAATCAGAGAAGGAAATAATTTTTTTTTTTTTAATTTAGATTACCCAATTATTTTTTTCAATTAAGGGGCAATTTAGCGTGGCCAATCCACCTACTCTGCACATTTTTTGGGTTGTGGGGGCAAAACCCACGCAGACACGGGGAGAATGTGCAAACTCCGCACGGACAGTGACCCAGAGCCGGGATCGAACCTGGGACCTCAGTTCCGTGAGCGGTTGTGCTAACCACTAGGCCACCGTGCTGCCCCAGAGAAGGAAATAAGATAGTAATTTTAAAATTTCAGAGGTGATAAATCAATTTTTGGAGGCTCACCACACTGCAGAGGCAGTTGTTAGCCCTTTATTCCTTTAACATGGTGTACCCTTTCTGTCTAGAGAAAATGGTGCTTCTCCCCATCCCCCCACACGCATGCCCATGACGTACGTGTTGCAACCATCAAAAGCAACAAGCAGACGTGGCTGTTTTTTCCTGCGTTTCCTCGAGTCATAACTCGACTTTTCTTCAGCTTTTTGTGCATCTAGATTAGTTCTTTTACCTACTCAGGTCAGTGAATAGCTCTAGAACGGGTGCAACTATGTTTTTTATAGGTTTTTTGGTGATATTTAATGAAATATTTACGTGGGATGTAGTAAGAGTGAAGCCTGGATGATCAGAGGACTGCTATGGCATTTAATCTCGGAATAGGAGACATTTATTCCTTAACATGCTAATATTCGAATACAGATACCACTAATTTGCAAGTCTATGATATAAATTGCACAAAATTATGGGCGAAATTCTCCGACCCCCACGACGGGTGGGAGAATAGCGGGAGGGCCTTCCCGACATTTTTGCCGCCCTCCCGCTATTCTCCCCCCCCCCCCCCGCCGAAGTCCCGACCCGAATCGCTGCCGCCTTTTTTTTACGGCCGGCAGCGATTCTCAGCTGTTAGATGGGCCGAAGTCCCAGCCCTTTACGCCGTTTTTACGAACGGCAAACACACCTGGTCTTGCCGTTCGTAAAAACGGCGTCACAAACTCGCTATTAATAACCATGGCACCGATTGGCACGGCAGTACCACAGCCGTGCCAAGGGTGCCATGGGCCCGCGATCGGTGGGCACCGATCGCGGGCAGCGGGCCCGATGCCCGCGCACTACTTGTCCTTCCGCCGCCCCGCAGTATCCATTCGCGGGGCGGCTGAGGGGCAACCCGGCCCGCGCATGCGCGGGCTTTGCGCAAAAACGCGATGACGTCACCCGCGCATGCGCGGGTTGGAGTCTTTCAAACTGCGCATGCGCGGCTGACGTCATATGACGCGTCAGCCGGCGCTAACTCCGGCAAGCGGGCTTAACGAAAATCGTTAAGCCCGTCTTGCCGGAGCCTACGGCGTCGGGCTGCTAGCCCCGACCGGGGACCAGAATCGGTCCCCGGTCGGGAAGGGGCGCGCTGCCGTAAAACCCGCCCGGGTTTTACGCCAGCTTTACGATTTCTCCCGTTTTGGGAGAATCTCGCCCTATCAGTGGAGAATCAGTGTGAAATAATTTGATACGAAGGAACAAAGAAATGAAATATGGTTTATCCGTCTGCAACTGACAGATTGTTTACCATTTTCTTCCCATTTTCTCATGCGTCTTACGGTTTTTAAGATAGAAAATGAAATGTTACGAGTATTTCGTGTACAACCGAGTGGCGCACAGACCAGGAAAAAAAAGAGGGCCAGAGTCGAAGAAGAGTCTCATCAAAGAGGGGCATTAGATGCATGGATAAAAAGAAGTAAAGAAGAAGTAGGAGAACCTGGAGAAGTAAAAGATGATGTGGGTGCAGAGAAGGATTTTTCTGTTACGGATTCAGCTCGGTCAGAACATAATACTCTCTCTCCTCAGTCTCGTTGTCAGGATGATGATCCATGTGAAGAAAATAAAGAAGATTTTAGCATATTTTTGCAAAGAAACGATTTTGGCTGTTTGAAGAAACCGATTCCAGATCATTTGAAGATGACAATATTACAACATGGCCCTGAAAGATATCAGAATAAAAGTGGTCCATTTGCTGAGAAGGATGGGAGATCATTTTCCAAACAGTGGTTTGATAAAGTTTCCACAAACGGAGAAATTGTGGAGAGAAAATGGTTGTTATACTCTCCATATCGGAAAGCATGCTACTGTTTTGTTTGCTTTTTGTTTTCAAAGGAGCATTTGTCGTCTGTGTCAAACTTTGGAAAGGAAGACGGTTTCTCCACTTGGAGAAAATTAAATCCAAGAATACCTGACCATGAGAAAAGCCCTTCTCATAGAGCTCACATGAGGGAATACCTGAACCTCGTAGTTCGACTCCATCATTCAACTACGATAGATGCTGAACTTCAACAGCAAATGTCTGCTGAAAAGAAAAGATGGAAAGCTATAACTTAACGGATTGTCGAGGTTATATCCTTTCTGGCAAAACAGAATCTGGCCTATCGTGGACATCGAGGAGAAGGAATATCTGGGTTATCAGAGCCAGGGGAGACAGTCAGTGAAAATACAGGAAACTTTCTAGCAACAATCAGACTTTTGGCCAAATATGATGACATCTTAGCAAAATACTTGCAGAGAGGGAAAGAGAAACCAAAAAGTGTCACCTACTTGTCCAACAGAATTCAAAACGAAATAATCAATCTTCTTGGTGAAACTGTCAAGAAAAATATAATTTCCGAAATTAAGGACGCAAAATATTTTAGCATAATGCTGCATTCAACTCCAGATATTGCCCATGAAGATCAGGTTTCTGAAATTCTGCGTTACGTTCATATTGATGAAAACAGAAAAGTAGAAATAAAGGAGACATTTCTGGGATTTTTTCAAGTCAACAAGAAAGATGCAGTCAGCCTGGTAAATAAAATTCAGGAAAAATTGGAAGAAGCCAAAATTTCCATGAATGACTGTCGTGGTCAAGCATATGATAACGCAGCAGTTATGGCTGGAGTGAGAGGAGGTGTTCAACAAAAAATTCTTGAAGTTAACCCAAAAGCTGTGTTTGTGAACTGCGAGAACCACAGCCTCAATTTGGCCTGTGTCCATGCAAGTGAGGTGCAACCTGTTGTTGTTACATTTTTTGGCATTCTAGAAAAACTCTTTACTTTTTTTTCTTCATCTACTTCTCGTTGGGAAGTGTTAAAATCATTTGTCACTCGGACTGTGAAAAGACAGTGTGACACAAGATGGAGTTCCAGCCATGATGCTGTGCAAGTAATCCACGAAGAGTGTGACAACATTATTGCAAGCCTTCAACACCTGCTAGAAGGAGAATTTCCAAGGGAAACTAAATCTGATGCAGGATCGCTACTGAACTCTATTCAACAGTTCCTGTTTATAGCTTTATTACATTTTTGGTACTCAGTTTTATCATCAGTGGAGAAAGTCTCAAAACGTTTGCAGGATCCGAAAATGGGGTTCCATGAAGCTTCTTGTGATCTGAGAGGACTTTTTCATATCTTGAATTTGAAGAATGACAAAATTATCCACAATGCAATAGATTTAGCCAATGAATATTGTGAAAATTGGGGAATACCAATTGCACGAACAAGGAGAAGAAGAATAATGCCTGGAGAGTCAGCAAGAGATAGTGGACTGACGGCACAAGAAGAAATTAATAGAGTAATGGTAGAGATTGTGAACAGATTAAAAACTGAAAATGAAGACCGCAGTGTCCGTCTTCAAAGACTCAGTGACCGATTTTCTTTTCTTCTGAACTTGAATTCAGTAGTGATTGAAGATGGACAAGAAAGAGAGAAATTAAAAAAGGAATGTTCAGACTTTGCAAATTATTATGACAATGATGTAATTGCAATTCAGTTATTTCATTTTCATTTTCATATGACAAAATTATTGATTTTGTGATGCTCCTTCGAGCTGGAGGGAATAGAGTTCCCCCTGATCCTAAAGATGCTCTGGAGTCTTTACTGCAGTATGGGAGGGATGTCTTTCCGACGCTGTGTGTTTCATATAGATTACTGCTTACAATCGCATTTTCAGTCGCAAGCTGTGAAAGGTCATTTTCAAAACTGAAATTAATAAAAACATATCTGAGGTCTTCTATGTCACAGGAGCGACTGACCAACCTGGCTTTAATAAGCATTGAAAAAGAATTTCTCACAGCTGATGTAAAAAGTGAAGTAGTTCAGGTGTTTTGTGACAGGAGGTATCATTTGGAGGGCAGCACAGTAGCATGGTGGTTAGCATAAATGCTTCACAGCTCCAGGGTCCCAGGTTCGATTCCCGGCTAGGTCACTGTCTGTGCGGAGTCTGCACGTCCTCCCCGTGTGTGCGTGGGTTTCCTCCGGGTGCTCCGGTTTCCTCCCACAGTCCAAAGATGTGCGGGTTAGGTGGATTGGCCATGTTAAATTGCCCGTAGTGTCCTAAAAAGTAAGGTTAAGGGGGGGTTGTTGGGTTACGGGTATAAGGTGGATACGTGGGTTTAAGTAGGGTGATCATTGCTCAGCACAACATCGAGGGCTGAAGGGCCTGTTCTGTGCTGTACTGTTCTATGTTCTATGTTCTATTTGGGGAAAAGAACTTAATAAATTTGATTGATTTATATTAAAATCGAATAAAGCGTTTATTTCATGTTTCATCTGTGTTTATATATTCAAAATGTTTTCCTTTCTCATAATATTTCTCAGTATATTAGGCCTTATACTTGAGTCTTTGGGGCATACAATCAAGATTGGCTCCGGGCATCACCAGACCTCTGCACGCCACTGCATTACCCATGGGGTGGGCGGTGTGGGGGACCCACAAGCTCACATAGAGATTGGGGTACCCTTTCAAAATGGCAGCCTATCTCTGATGTCAGCTCCCCAGTGTGAGAAATAATTCTATGTGTGGGCTACACCAATGAGAAACTCTCCAGGGCCCAAAAAAGTGACGCTTGATAGTGGTGGGGAACTCCCTGAAAATCTACCACAAATGAGCTTAGAAATATTTCTGTTAAATTCCGCCCTTTGTATCTACTGTGCACGTCCAGGCACTTCATGCTGCTCAGTACATTGGATTGGATTGGATTTGTTTATTGTCACGTGTACCGAGGTACAGTGAAAAGTATTTTTCTGCAAGCAGCTCAACAGATCATTAGAAAAGGGAATTAAACAAAATTCAAGAAAATACATGAGAATACATAATAGGGTAACACAAGATATACAATGTAACTACATAAGCATTGGCATCGGTTGAAGCATACAGGGTGTAGTGTTAATGAGGTCAGTAAATAAGAGGGTCATTTAGGAGTCTGGTGACAGTGGGGAAGAAGCTGTTTTTGAGTCTGTTCGTGCGTGTTCTCAGACTTCTGAATCTCCTGCCCGATGGAAGAAGTTGGAAAAGTGAGTAAGCCGGGTGGGAGGGATCCTTGATTATGCTGCCCGCTTTCCCCCGGCAGCGGGAGGTGTAGATGGAATCAATGGATGGGAGGCAGGTTCGTGTGATAGACTGGGTGGTATTCACGACTCTCTAAAGTTCCTTGCGGTCCTGGACCGAGCAGTTGCCATACCAGGCTGTGATGCAGCCCGATAGGATGCTTTCTATAGTGCATCTGTAAAAGTTGGTAAGGGTTAATGTGGACATGGCGAATTTCCTTAGTTTCCTGAGAAAGTATAGGCGCTGTTCGGTTATGTTTACTTTAGCGATGGGCAGGGATAGGTATATACCGCAAGGCAAGAATTATAGCTGGGGGAAAGGCAATTATGATGCTATTCGGCAAGATTTAGGATGTATAGGATGGGGAAGGAAACTGCAGGGGATGGGTACAATCTAAATTGTGCTTTCTTAAATAGGGAGCCAGACAGTGAGGTGCATTTTTAAGAAGCTAACTCAGAACAGTACATCTCCGACTGAAACTTTACAATTGCCATGTGTATTTGCACATCAGCCTTTGCTGGAAATGTCTTTGGCATCTGTATGTAAATAACAGGAAACTGTTATTTGTGGATAAACATTGAGTCATTATTTCGCAATAGAAGGGCAATAATAATATTGGTGAAAAGGATTTCATGCTTCATTATTATTTCCTGAGTAGTGTTCATGACATTTGCACTTTGTCTATCCTGCCTCAAGTTATTGTTGAGTGCTTTTATGTACTTCAGCATTTTGATTAATTTCTTTTGAACTGTGCTTTGATCTTTCTTTCGAATATTCCTGCAATGTTGAATGAATCCCGTTTTATTTTTCAAGGATGTCACTAACATGGTAGATAAGGGAGTGTTGACAGAGGTTATTTACATGGACTTGCTGGAGGCAAGCTTTTAAGAGGCAGTTAACAAAAATGGGAGCATAAGGACTACTGATGTAGATGGATAATTGCTTTACAAATACGATATCGGGAGTAAGGTATTCACTCCATTTTGTAGGATGCAAGCTGTGGTATTTCCTGCAGATCTATAAAATAGAGCTTCAGATTTTCGCTTTATTTAAAAATTACTTGGCTGAGGAAACAGAGAGTCATATATCAAAGTTTGCTATCCAATTAGGTGGCACAGTAAATTGGTTCAGGTAGGAGGGGAACGTTTTAAAGGGACATTAATAGTTTAAGTGAGTGGGAAAACCTCTGGCGGATGGAGTTCAACGTGAAGTGATTCACTTTGAACAGAAGAAACATTAATCAGATTATCTCCTGAATGGTGAGAAATGGCCTACTCATGCTGCTAAAAATCCCACTTATTCCCTTCATCTGTACATCTCCAGTTCTCAGAGTGACATAAAAGTAACGTGGTAGAGTTGCCCTGTAACTTCTATTCCAGCTCTCAGTGTGTGGTAGTCACCACTGTTGTATTATATACTGCATACGAGGGTATTACGGTAAGGCCCCTGTACTACAGGTACGGGGGTAGATCCCTGCCTGCTGGCTCTGCCCAGTAGGTGGAGTATAAATGTGTGGGCTCTCCGAGCTGCAGCCATTTAGGCAGCAGCTGCGGGAGGCTCCACATCTCTGCGTAATAAAGCCTCAATTACTCTCTACTCTCGTCTCATTGTAATTGATAGTGCATCACAGTGCAGCCTCTCGGAGTAGTCCGAGCTACAATCAAGAACTCACAAGATAGGTGTCATAACCCCAATGGCGATCTCGAGCTCAGGACCGTACGTCTTCCTATACCTCCCCGGCATATGAACTCCCACATTAAGGCATGCGGACTTCCTCTTTAAAGGTTTCCCCTTTACAAGGAGAGCCCCAGCTGTATGAAAACACCAGCCTAGCTGTAGGTCAGGGAAGGAGACCTTTAGGGGAGTGAAGGAATATTTTAACTGTATTGGAATAAACCTTGTCCTGGATTCTCCCAAAATGAGACTATGTCCCCACGCCGCCGTAAAAACGGTGGAGTTTTACTCCAGAAATTCCTTCCAAAAAGTTGAATGAATTCAATGCCCTGCAGGGGGCTAGCAGGGACCCGGAGTGAATCTCACAGCTTTAGCTGCGGATACCGGTTCAGAGTCCTCCAGCGGCCGTGCCGGACTTGAACCGCGGAGCCACACCGACAAAAGAGACCCCCCGATTGGCTGCATGTCCGAGTCTCAACCCCCGCACAGTTAATCGCCGGCTGCCTCTCAGGTCCCCCTGGTCTCTGATTCACCCGCCCCCGGCCAGGGCGGCCGCGGACTGAGTCCTCAGCCTCCATACATATCAGCATCCCGATTGGCAATAGATGGTTAGTTCAACGCCATCGGGCACTCAGCCGGTCGGGAGCGGAGGATAGCTGAGCGGGCCTCTGGAAATGGCCCCCCAGCCACGCGGAGTACTCCGCGGTCCCGCCAATTTTCAGGGCCCGGAGATTCGCTGAACCGACAGCGGGCCCAATGGCGGCATGAAAGTGGATTCTCCGCGATTTCAGAGCGGGGCTGCGGAGAATCCTACCCCTTGTTCTTTAATTTGTAGCATTGTTTATGCATTCTGCTTAACAACAGATATATACAAATCTAAGTATCAATTAATGCAAGGTAGAGCAAATCTGAGCACTGATACCATGCTACTTGAAGCCACACCATAATGACTAAAACAAAATCCAGAAGTAGTTATGTTGAACCTAATTTTTAACGTCGCTATCTGTAGAAGGGAGCATTTTAACTTTGTGCTTTAGTGCCATTTTTCAAATGTGTAAGTTACATTAGTAGACCATTGAAAGGAGAAAATGTGCAATTATGTTGTATTAGCTGCCCCCTCACTGAAAATGTTTCTAATTGGTTCTCTTGAGGTTTACAACTAATGATTAATTTAATGCCAAGAAATACTGAGCTACACTTTGGCATAGATTTAAGCCCAATACCAGGAACTACTTAAAATGTATTTTAAGCTTCTGCATCATTTCCAATTGTGAGAGAAAATCAGTGGCAATAGTCCAAACCTATAATACCCGGATTTTAGAAGAATGAGACATGATCTCATTGAAACAAAGAAGATGCTGAAGGAATTTGATAGGGTGGACACAGAGAGGTTGTTTCCCCAGGCTGGGGAATCTAGAACATCGGGACACAGCTTCAGGATAAGGGGGAAATGAGAAGAAATTTCTTCACTCCTGATTGCGAATCTTTGGAATTATCTATTCCGTTGGGTTGCGGACATTCTATCCTTGAGTATATTCAGTTACCTAGGCTTATGGAGGATATGCATGCAGATCCCGCCCACTATGTGTAAGGTAGGTTACAAAGTAGGTATATCTCTCTTGAGGACAGACTGTTCTGTCATCTCTCCCGAGTGTTGAGCACATGACTGCTGATGTCACTGTTTCATCATGGTCTACATCACTCATTACCATAACTATTCTATTAACCCATTATACGACAAACCCACCCGTACCATGCGAGCCTCCTCCGATCTTTCCTCTTCTAAATCAGTCAGCATAACCTCATATAGTGGTGTAGTTTCGCCTTAAATGCACCTAGACTATTCAGTTCAACCACTTGCCGTGGTAACAAGTTTCACATTCTCACCACCCTTTGTGTAAAGAAATATCTTCTAAATTTCCTATTGATTTCTTGCTTGACTATCTTATATTAAAGGTCTCTAGTTATGCTCTTCCCAGAAGAGGAAACATTCTCTCAGCATCCACTCTCACCGTTCATGATTTGAAAGATCCGTATTGGGTCATCTCTCAGCCTTCTTTTCTTCTTGAAGACTGCCGTTGATAGGTGAAGGAGAGGCTCTCTCTCCTCTCCGTCATCAGTTTCTCTCTCCATACCTGGTTACTAACTGTTTCTATCGCAGTTGTGCCCCCTTCCAGTTACCTTCCATTACTCGCTCACCAGAAATCCTTCCATTCCTAATGGTTCCCTCGCCCCATTGCAGTCTTCTTCCAGTGACTCCCATCCTTGGCTCCCTTCTCTCTTGCAAGACCTATCTACAATGCTGGCAGTGATCCAATACAAAAAAGAATCTACACTGGTGAGCTGCCTCGGGAATGGAACAAGCATCAGCAGCTGCCCTGTTTGATGTAATGCTCACCACTTTACTGGATTAAAATGAGCGAATGCAGGACTGATCCTTATTTTACATGAAAGCACCGACTAAATGTACCATGTGCCAATAGAACACAGATTCAAGCCCAATTTCCAAAAGAGTTCCAACACTCACTAAAGCTGGTGTGGAAAGAGGCAGAGTTTGTCCATAGGGATCGAAAATTGGACAGTATGTCATTCCACACTGCCCTTGCACCCCACTCAATGGCTGGAAATTGTACTGTGGTCTGAGATACGTGTGGCGCCATGCATCCTTCTAATGTGATTTCCAACTTCGGTGGAATGTATATCATGTGATTTTGGGTCAAGGAAAAGAGAGTGTTTGAGGAATGTATCAGGGCCAGCTGATTCAATTACACCTGTGTTATGTTCTTGTCATGGTTGAAAGTTCTGGTCTATGGGTATCACGCATCATTTGCAATGGCACAGTCAGCACTTAGGAATCATATTGGGTCAGTCTACACTGAAAATATTATTCTACTAAATAACAAATCAGTGCAACTAACTTCCATACTGTGTCTCGGGAAAAAAAACACATTTTATTATTCTGATTGATTGTGCTGGTTCAGAGAAGATGTTACTCATGATTCTGTATATTTAACAATGTATATATTTCAGATGGCACACCGACTGCTCCGGAGAACTCAGAGCCACATAAATAGGATTAATAAAAGTCAACGCACTGGTGCATTACAACACCATCAAAAATAAATATTCAGGAGTAGCTACAGTAATATTTTAAGACTCTGCTAATGCAAATTTTGAAGATAACAACCCAAGTTTGCAGTTCACCAGTTCACTGACGCCAGGCAGCCACACATATGACCAGATCTGTGGGTATTAGATGCTCCACAGGAATTGAAATTTTTTCACTGTGGACTTGTTGCCAATGTGTGCTGCTTGTGAGGGACTAAGACCTCACCCTGCACACGTTTCAAATAAAATATTTGAGATATGCTCATTGCTATCTCTAAAAACGTAAAACTGGACAAAAACCTAAAATGGCGAATCTATGTCTGCTTATGATCCTCGAACAGAAGGAGCTATGTGGCAGTATCAGGTAAACTTGCTCTGTGTTATCTCTGAAGAGCCACTAACGACATATTGTGGTCTGCATAAACTAAATTCTGCATTTTATAATCCAAGCTGACCAACCAGAGTCTACTTCTCTGCAAGGGCAAAGGACTCCACAATATTCCTTTCAATTCTTAATAGTTGAGTGATTCCATAATCTCAGGGATCCAGGCAAGCGATACACGTCCCATGTCAAAGCCAGAGTGGAGTGGTGGGGATCATGTGACATGGACCTTTAGTTTGTGGAAACAGTAATATTGCCTTGCTGTACTTCAAAGTTCAGTCTGCCATTTTACCATCTAACCAGCAGCACCACAAGGAGCTTTGACCCAAAGTTGGGAGACCTGACCCCATCTCAACTTCTTCTACTGGAAATTCTGTACCATCACCTACAAAACTGTTTTATCTCTGCATGCCTATCTCATCATATGAAGTAAACACTGCTGGAAAACAAAATCGCTTATTGTCACAAGTAGGCTTCAAATGAAGTTACTGTGAAAAGCCCCTCGTCACCACATTCCGGCGCCTGTTCGGGGAGGCTGGTACGGGAATTGAACCCGCACTGCTGGCCCTGTTCTGCATTACAAGCCAGCTGTTTAGCCCACTGTGCTAAACCAGCCCCTAAAAGTGAATTCACCCCATCAGTTTTCAGTTCCTGGATCTTCGTGAAAGCATACCTCACTGGACTTTGATTCTCCGCTCTGGAACCCTCGTGAACCACAATTTATTTTCTCTGTGGTCTCTGCACTGTAAGAGTTTCTTTTTCTTGATCCCTCTTTTACTGTATGAATGCAAAGGAGGCAATGGTGCGGCCCTCCTCCTGCATCATGAGTTTGTACAAATAAACTAACCCTTTGAGTTCATCTTACCTCGGGTTTGCTGCGGGGTTATTAATAGAAAATTGGGTCACACCAAAATGGAGGGTTTGGGAAATTTGCTACCAATTATAAAGGGGAAGCAAATAAAAAACACATCTCTCTTTACTGATTGGTGGTGAGTGGAGAAATTAGGACTGTTTGAAGTAACCCCCTCCTGTCTGTGACATGCTTAATGCAGTGTAGCTGTGTGATTTATTTTGGTCAACTTGTCCCTGGTTGGTTGGCTACATAACATGCAGATTTTGAAATTAAATACCTCAGGAGTTGACATGAAATACATTTAGATCAAATTGAGGAACACAGGAAATTTCTACTAATCCTTTTTCTCAAAGAGTCCAGTAGGAAATCAAAAAGCAATTGCTTAAATATAAGTGGAAACTGATTATCCCCAGATGGGCTACAAAAGTTGCTCTAAGTGCACTCTACTGATGAATCTAGTATGAATAGCATTTTTCACTTGTAAAACAGATGTTCAATGCAGAATATTACCTTCAAATATTAAATTAGCTAAAGATCTCGCATAGCAAAGAAAAAAATTAAGAGAAAATTGCCGAGGAATCACTGTTAGCTGAACTAATGGGTAAATGATCTTTTCACAGTCCTTTGTTTCTTTGTTGCAATGCATTTAATTTGCTTACTTTAATCATTTAACACGCCTGAACAGATAATAAAGGAACAACTACAACTTATATTTATTAAGTGCCTTTTAAAAAAATTTAAAATGTCCAATTCTTTTTTTTCCCCAATTAACGGGCAATTTAGCATGGCCAATCCACCTATCCTGCACATCTTTAAATTGTGGGGATGAGACCCACGCAGACATGGGAAGAATGCACACTCCACGTGCATTCAGGTGGACCCAGGAGACCCCAGGTCCTCGGCGCCGTGAGGCAGCAGTGCTAACCACTGTGCACAGTCCCATCCTTTTATTGAGTGCCTTTAACTTGATGAAATATCCCAAGGTGCCCCATGGGAGCAATATAAAACAACACATGAGAACGAGCGACATAAGGAGATATTGCTGGAGAAGTGGGAGACCCATTTCACTTCCATGGGTCAGCCCTATCAAACTAAGTGACTCAGCTAGCCCGCATCAAGGCTTCCTTAGGATTTAGGACCCTGGGGTGCAGATATCCTGCCTGTCGATAACTGGAGGCCAATCTGAATCTGGCAGCTCACCATTGCCGGCAGCATCACTGGGGGTGGTGACTGGTGCCGTTAGCGCTGCATGGGCATTCTAAGGAATCGTTGCTGGTCCCTGGACTTAAGTGGGTGAAGGTGAAATGGGTGATGTGGGAGGGTGTTGCAGGTGGGGATAGGGGGGGAGGGAGAGGCTCAGGGACAAAGGCAGGAGGGTGGCTTTCAATGGATCTCTCCTTGATGCAACATCCCTCAATTGGGTACAGAGTGCCTGACAATGCGAGACACCTGTTGGATCTAGGGTAGGCAGAAGGCATAGGTGAAGTGAGCTCACATATCGAGTCTGTCCGGAGCCTTAATCATTCTCTGTGATCGCTTCAGCTCCGGCTTCGCTGCAGGCACTGGTGTTGGACTCGTTGACTCCGGGAGCGTGTCGTCTGGAGTTCCTGTACAATTGGAAGTGAGGTTTGCGAAGAGCGAGGGAGGGGCGACCTTAAGGGTCGCGAGGCTACATACGGTGAGAGGGGGTAGGGGTCGCCGAACTTCAGGGTCAGGCTTCTGAGGCTGCACTGGAAATTCAGTCCTAACAAGAGAGGAGCGCAGAGATGGGGGAGGGCATAGAGTTTAAAATTGGCATACTCAGCGCCCTGTTTCACGAGGTTCGCGACACAGTACCCCCGGATCTGCACTGAATGTGATTCGGAAACACGGGAGATTGTTTGGAAATCTGGAGGGAGCAGCGCCTTACCATGTCCAGATGGATGAAGCTCTCCGTGCTCCTGGAGTCGAACTGGGCGTTTTGTGCCCATTGACCCGGACGCTATTCATGGAGTTCTTGAAGTGCTTGGGCTGTCACTGGTCGAGAGTGACCGCGCCGAGCTGCGGGTAGCCGGCATGGTCGGTGGTAGCGAGGGGCTCCCAAGATGACGGCCAAGATGGCGTCCCCCATCGGTCGCACGTGTCGGGCGGCATTGAAGATGGCGGCCAAGATGGCGGCCCCCATGAGTCGCACATGGCGGGCTGGGTTGAAGATGGCGGACCCCACGGATAGCACAAGGTGGATGACGGGTCAGAAGGGGACGGTACTGGCAGGCACGCAGCCACGCTGCGGGGTCTGCGGGCTTGTGAGTCTGTGAGTTGGGCCTACGATTTTGGAACTTTGGGTCGGGCCAAGCACTTTGGCAAAATGTCCCTTCTTGCCGCAGTCGCTGCAGGTTGTGTTCCGAGCTGGGAAACGTTGCCTGGGATGCTGGTTCTGACCGCAGAAATAGCAGGGTTGCCCCCAGGGTTGGGTGGGCAGCTGTGCGGCACAGGCCTGGGACACCCTCGGGTCGGATGATGGCCGCGCCTCCACAAGGAAATCGCGTGGTCGGAGGGGAAAGCATTTAGGCTCTGGAAGGCTACCTCTAACGAGGTGGATAGTTTTACCGTCTCTTCTAGGTTGAGGGCGCCCTTTTCGAGCAGGTGCTATCTGACATAACTGGACTGGACTCCAGCCACATAGGTGACCCGTTTGGCGAGTTCCATGTGCTGCGAGGCCGTGATGTCCTTGTAGTTACAGTTCTGAGCGAGTACCCTCAGGTCGCGTAGATATTCCTCCAGCGATTCCCTGGGGCATTGACAATGTGTGGTGAGGAGATCCCTCGTGTACACTTCGTTCACCGGTCTCATGCAATGTCTTTTCAGGATCGCGAACGCGTCTGCGTACGAGGTCGCGTCTTCGATTAGTAAAAAGATTCTGTGGCTCACCCGGGCATTGAGGAGACTCAGCTTGTGTGCCTTGATGACGGCGGGTGAGGAGGAGGAGGCGAGGTAGGCCTCAAAGCAGCGGAACCAATGTTAGAAGATTCCTTTGGCTTCAGCTGCCTGTGGGTCGAGTTCCAGTCGATCAGGTTTGAGGGCGGCTTCCATTGCCATATCTCAGCTTATTAAATTGATGCGATCATCAATTCACACAAGACGATTAGTAGAAGTGAACAGTGGTTTTAATAAGCTAGATCTGTGCCTGCCTGCGACTACTCTGTACTGAGTGCCGCCTACAGGCTGCAGGTTTATATACCACCCCCGAGGAGGGGAGCCACAGGCGGAGCCCACAGGAGCATCAATATAGTGGTGAAATGCAGTAGCAATACGTTCACCACACTCCTCCACTTCCCACAGGATCTCCTTCCCCAACCTGCAGCTAGGCCGGGGTTTTCATACAACAGAGATTCTGCTTGGAAAGGGGAAACCCCGCCCCTTAAAGGCGAAGGTCTGCCTGTCTTAAAGGGTGTGGTGATATGAGTGGGAGCACTGCCATTGGTGCAGAGCATTGGTTTCCCATTGGCTCTGGCTGGTCATGTGCCTCTCGTCTGATTGGCTGGGAATAGTCATGTGACTGCTCATCAATTGGTCGAGAGGCAAGTAGACCCCGCCTCCGAGGCGGGGTATAAGTACCCAGGTTTCCCGGCAGTCGGTCTTTCTCTGTCGACCACTGGGCTAACAACTAGCTGATTAAAGCCACAGTTTGGATCTTCATCGTGCCTCGCATCCAATTGATGGTACATCAAAGGGGAAGTTCATATTCCGGGAATGCCAAGGGAAATCATGGGCAGGATTCTCGGACCCCACGCCGGGTCAGAGAATCGCCGGGGGCGGCGTAAATTCCGCCCCGCCATTCGGACGCCGGTTGCCGAATTCTCCGGCGCCGGTTTTTCGATGGGGGCGGGAATCGCATCTTACCGGTCAGGGGCCATTGGCAGTGACCTCCCCCCGGCAATTCTCTGCCCTGCGATGGGCTGAGCAGCGCAAATCATACCAGTTCCTGCAGAGTCATCATGCGGGCGTGGGGTGATCTGGCCCCGGGGGGTGCCCCCATGGTGGCCTGGCCCACGATCAGGACCCACCGATCTGCGGCCGGGCCTGTGCCGTGGGGACACTCTTTCCCTCCGCGTCGGCTGCTGTCAACCTCCGCCATGGCCGGGGCAGAGAAGAACCCTCCTGCGCATGCGCTGGTATGACGTCAGCACATGCTGGTGCTCCCGCGCATGCACCAACTCACGCCGGCCGGTGGAGGCACTTGGGCGCCGGTTTGAGCGGCGCCAACCCAGCCGGCGCTGGCCTATCCCTGAAGGTGCGGAGGATTCCGCACCTTCCGGGCGTCCCAATGCCGGAGGGCTTCACGCTACTCCTCGGCATCAGTACGGCCCACCCCGCCGGGTAGAGGAGAATCCCGGCCCATATATTCCTGATCCCAGGACCCCCACTGGGGCTATAACAGCGTCACATGTTAGGTCACTGGCAAACATGACAGGGTTTGCTGGCAGCCTTCAGGAGGCCCGGGAGAGCCATGGATCTCCCAATTAAGTCCTGATCCACCACTAAATTCCAATGTGTTCAGGGTTGGGACATTATGACCCTAAACGACATCCCTTCGCGAGTTGGCGAGCTTCCCACATGAGCCCCTTCCTGCCTCCGACTTAATCACACAATGTTTTCCTGCTGTTGGGCAACTGGTCCTATCGCAGGATTAAGTGGTCATCATGTTGCCCGCCACTATGGGCTGGATTAAATTGAACCGAAAGCTTGGTCAAAATGTTTGATTTTAACATCTTAAGGAGTATTTTAAAGGAGGAAAGTGAGATGGAGAGGTGTATGTAAGGAATTGCGGAGGCTTGGGACTTACGCGACTGATGGCAGAACCACCAATTGTGGAACAATTATGATTGGTAATACCTTTAAATCTTTGTGTGCGATTTTGACAACAGTAATTTTTAGGATAATAAAATATTACAACATTACTTCAGAATAAAAAGTAAAATGGTTTTGCATTCAGGGAGTAATGGAATGGAAGAGTAATGGAAGTTTCTAATTCCCAAATTGAGCTGACAAGGAGGAATGCCCTAATATTGGGAAATTATCCTGGGGAACTATTAATGTTCTTTGTTATTGAACTTGATTGTTGTTTGATTCATGTGTTCAGACGTAAGGATTAATTTCTGCCCTGGCTTCCAAAATTGCCTCAGTTAATAATGTAAATAGCAGAATTTAATTATTTGGCAAGGAACTGCTAGAAACGCCTACCTCTGACTTGCTGCAAACATAATGTAGGGCACAGTATAACGTCTGCATTGCACGTAGCGTGGATCCGTGCATTCCTGTTTGATAGCAGGAGAGGCCAAAATCAGTATACGAACCGGGCGACGATTGGTTCGCGATTTAACCGCCGTACTCCTGGTGGCGAGCTCCGAATCCCTCTCAGACATGATGAGACACCAATTGACACAAATTAAGGCCAATCTCCATCTCATTCGTGAGATGGAAATTCAATCTAACGGCCTCCGGGAACTAACCGGCTCCCCAGCGAGAGGTCGCGTGGGCATTGTTTAGTACTCCTTTTTAAAAATGGGAATTTGGCTGCTGAGGGGAGCTGAGGAGATGAATAGCCATTTTCATTCTCCAGCATACCGCCCAGGAGCACGGGAGATGATGCCCTACTCCTTGGGGGTTGGGGGTGGAGTAGCCCCAGGGAGGGAAGGGGCGCGGGGCTGGTCAGGGGACTGGGCGCTATTGGTTGGGGTCGCCCCTGGGTGGGAGGTTGAGGGGCATAGCATCTGCGGGGTCTATGAGCCGTCCTCCAATATTGTATATACCCATAACAGGGGCAACTAGCTGCCTGTATGTTCTACCAAACACTTCCAAGGCAGATCCCTGTTCGTGGATACATGGTGAAGGTTACCTTGACTCACTTTGTCTGTAAGCAGCCTCTAGCTTCACAACTGAAAGCTATTGCTGATAAGGAATTGGCATTGATAGGCAAGTGGTGCTGCAGGGTGTGTTTGCTGATTGCTCCTGCTGACAGCTGCAAATGGCTGAAGGTCGTGTGTTTGTTTACTGCTGCCTCTTTTGCGTCTGTGGCCTGGAGAAAGGAAAGGGAGGATAATAATAATAATTGTTATTGCCACAAGTAGGCTTACATTAACACTGCAATGAAGTTATTGTGAAAAGCCCCTAGCCGCCACATTCGGAGCCTGTTCGGTACACTGAGGGAGAATTCAGAATGTCCAAATCAGCTAACAAGTACGGGCGGGATTTTCCCGTACCCGGCGGGGCGGGGTTTCCGGCGGGATGGAGTGGCGTGAACCACTCCGGCGTCGGTCCGCCCCAAAGATGCGGAATCCTCCGCATCTTCAGGGGCTAGGCCGGCGCCGGAGTGGATTGCGCCCCGCCGGCTGGTGTGGAAGGCCTTTGGTGCCACGCCAGCCGGGGCTGAAGGGACTCCGCTGGCCGGTGCGAGTCCGCGCATGTGTGGGAGCATCAGCGGCTGCTGACATCATCCCCGCGCATGCAAAGGGGAAGGTTCACCTACGCGTTGGCCATCGCAAAGGCTCACACGGCCAACGCGTAGGAAAAGAGGGCCCCATGGCACAGGCCCGCCCGCGGATTTGTGGGCCCGATCGCAGGCCAGGCCACTGTGGGGGCGCCCACCAGGGCCAGATCACCCCATGCACCCCCCAGGACCCCGGAGCCCGCCCACGCTGCAAGATCCCGCTGGTAAGGGACCTCGTCTGATCTACGCCGGAGGAACTGGCAAAGAGCCAGCGGGACTTCGGCCCATCGCGGCCGGAGAATCGCCGAGGGGGCCGCTGCAAGCTGCCGCCGACCGGCGTGACGCAATTCCTGCCCCCGCTGAATCTCCGGTGGATGGCGGGGGTTGGAGAATCCCGCCCCTCGTCTTTCGGGTGTTGTGAGAGGAAACCGGAGCACCCGGACGAAAACCACGCAGACACAGGGAGAATGTGCAAACTCCATACAGACAGTGACCCAAGCCGTGAATCGAACCTGGGACCCTGGAGCTGTGAAGGAACAGTGCTAACCACTTTGCTACCGTGGATTTAAGATGATCTGCTACCAGTGATGGAGAGGGGGGAAGGGGTTCTAGTTTTCTCCTCTTACATGCTCTACGTCGGTGTGGCTGTCTACTGCTGGGATCTGGGGGAGGGAGAGAGAGGGAGTGATCCTAATGCTGCTGGAGGCTAAGTCCTTGTTCCTTGCCATCTCTTTTACTTCTGTTGTTTGGAGCATGGGAAGGGAGGATATTAGGTGACTTAGCACCAGTGCTTGAGATGATGGAGGGATGCACTTTCTCTCTTCTGGGGTGCCGCGTGTTACTATGACTTTCCGATATGATTACTCCCATCTTTGAGGGTCTACTGCTGGGAGCTACGGGTGGAGGAGACAGGCGGGCTTATCTATATGAGCTGCTTGGTGATGGTGTTGATGGAGCGCTTTTGCGGATTGCTGGTGATTTTATTGTATTGTTGATTGTTTCATGTTTCATGCCTGGAAGTAGTGTGTGTGTTTGCTCCCACCTCTTTTGCTTCTGTGGCCTGGAGCAGGGCCTGCGACCAGTGCTGGAGAAGGAGAAGGGGTGTTCCTTCTGTCTTCTGCCGTGACTTTCCAGTATGATTGTTCCCACCTTTGAGAGTTGTTATGCCGTCAATTCACTGTCAGACTGTGAGAACGAGTGAACATTCGGCTTTATTATCCATGAACTCGCCTGCCAGAGTCGGCTGTACAAATGAGTGCCACCCACAGGTGGCTGGTCTATATATGGCCCCGGTGAGGGCGGAGCCAGAGGCGGAGACCACCAGGGTTCCAGTACAGTACCTGGAAGTAGCCCATATCATCACTTCCAGGTCATAGGTCACATCATTATACAGACAGCTCATGCATTAGGTGAATACATTCACCACAAGAGTCTACTGCTAGAAGTTGAGGGATGAGGAGAGAGGGACGGACTGCTCTGAACGGCCCGTTTGGTAAGGGTGCTGAAGAAATGTTTCTTTACAGATTGCTGGTGACTTTACTGTACTGTTGTTTGTTTTATGTTACACACCTGGAGGCTGTGAATTTTTTGTCACCTTTTTTGCTTCTGTGACCTGGAGCGAGGATCTATGATGACCTGCCACCAGCGATGGAGAGGGGGAAGGGGTGCTCTCTCTCTCTCTTCTGGCGTGCCCTGAGTTGGTGTGACTTTCTGATGTGATTATTCTCACCTTCGACTGTCTCCTGCTGGGGATTGCGGAACGGGGTGGGGGGGGGGGGGGGGGGGAGGAGTGCTGGAGGATGAGGGGTTGGGGGGGGGCGGATTGTTCTGAATGGTGAGGGTACTGAAGGAATGCTTTTGTCGTCTCTCTTCTGGCATGCCCTGCGTTGGTGTGACTTTCCAGTGTGATTATTCCCCCCTTTGAAGGTGTACTGCTGGAGGCTGCGGGGGCGAAGGGGAGGGGGCGGCGGGGGGTGGGTGGGGGGCGGTGGACTGGTCTGAATGGGCCACTCGGTAAGGGTGTTGAACTGCTTTTGCTGATGACTTCATTATGCTATTGCCTGTTTTATGTTTCATACCTGAGGGTTGTGTGTTCTCTGCTTCTGTGGGCTTGGGCTGAGATATTTAATTGTGTTGTTGATTGTTTAATGTTCCTAGTATGTTTCATTTTCCTTGGATAAATGCACTGTTGAAGCTTTGCATTTGTACTGATATTTCGTAGCAAAATGATGTGGTGTGCCAGGTTATGGTGTCATCGTCGCTGCTGGAAAGGGTCCTGTCGCTCGCAGGATGGACGAGGGGAGTACTTTGGGAATTTACAGGAGTATACAGCATCCTGGAGGGGGTACAGACCAAGTGGGAGGAGGAGTTGGGGGGGGGGGGGGTGGAATTGGAGGAAGGGCTGTGTTGTGAAGCCCTGTGAAGGGTGAATGGCACCATTTTTGGTGTGCGGGACTTGGGCTTATACAGTACATCGGGTGCATTGGACAAGGTCTGGGATGTCGGCTGTTTGAGGCAGTGGAGGGTAGGTGTGAGCACTGTCGGTGGGGCCCGAACAACCATGTTTATATGTTCTGGGCATGTCCTAAGCTTGTGAGATTTGGAGTCTCCTTCTTCAGCACCACGTCAGCAATTCTACAAATTGAGCTGGAGCCCACTCCTTTAAGGAGCATATTTGGGGTGTCAGACCTGCTGGAGCTGCAGACGGGAGCGGGGGTGGATGTTCTAGCTTTGCCTCACTGATTGCTCGCAGGTGGACTCTGTTGGAGTGGAGGTCAGTTCCTCCAACCATTCCTCAGTACAGCTAGGGGATCCTATGGCACTTTTATACCTTGAGAAAATTAAGTATGTCATGAGGGGTGAGTTGGAGGGGTTCTACAAAGGATGGCAGCTGTTCATTTTGTACTTTAAAGAGCTAGTTACTGTCAGCTTTGAGGGAAGGGGCAGGGTTTGTGGGGGGGGGGGGGGGGCAGTATGGGTACTATTGAATTCTGTTTGTTTTCCTGTTTTATCATTTTGCATTCATCAAAAAAAGTTCAATAAAAATATTTTTTTTATTACAGTGTGGCGTGGTGCCTTTTTCTTGTTGGTTCATGGTTAGTGTGATGTAAGGACTTTTGAATAGTTGTTTTCATTTTTTTGTATTAAGGTAATGATGGCAGTTTAATAAACAATATTCTCAAGTGGTGTTGCAAGTTGAATTTGTTGCTTGCTGCTGCTTGCCTTGAGGCTGCTGTTGCTGTTTCCTTCTTTTTCTGTATCCTGAAAGAAGGGCGATTCTTTCTAAGATTCTTGGGTCCTGGAACACTGGGCTGAGGGGGACTTAAGAGCCCAGAAAGCAATCAAGTTTTAAGCAAGAAGACACCGCAGGACCTGCTGCACGACATTGAATCAAATGAACAACCTGATGACACTGTTGAAGAAATGCTTTCGCAGATTGCTGATGCTTTTGTTGCTGGTGTGGTGAGTGCTGCATTTAACTAGCAGGTCACGGTGGGTCAAACACACTGGAAGAGTCAAGGAAATTCAACTGCATCTTCAGTGCCAGTGGAATATTTGGATGCCAGGATTTTGTTCTGGTGAGATTGGGAGAGTCTCCATTGCTCCAGTTTATGGATGGAAAATGGCCCTGATGGAACAATCAACAAGTAACACATTGATGGACAGATCATTTCTATGACAATGGTCTGGACATGATAACACATTCTCAGGCTAATTTTCCGTTTCTGTTGAGGAACCTGCGAGGGTGATACCGTGTGTTGTTTTTTTTTTGTCAAACTGAGCTGATATAGTTTTGTATTGGTACCAATATAGAACTGTGACGTTTACCATGTGTCTTGACTTTTATCATGTAGGATCGCTATTAGATCAGGCCGTCCCGTTTGGCGGACCAGTAGATCCCCAGCATACTCTGGAGCACCACTCTGGGGAAGACACTGACTTTTCATCACTGCTGTCACCTGCACCCTCCACGGAGGCTATCATCTCGGTGGGGCATTTCAGTGATGAATGAAAATGAAAATCGCTTATTGTCACGAGTAGACTTGAATGAAGTTACTGTGAAAAGCTCCTAGTCACCACATTCCGGCGCCTGTTCGGGGAGGCTGTTACGGGAATCGAACCGTGCTGCTGGCCTGCTTGGTCTGCTTTCAAAGCCAGTGATTTAGCCCAGGAGCTAAAAAGCTCCTGGGTTACCTTTTGGTGCGCACTTCACGCACGTTGCAGCACATCAGGTGGAGGTAGGAACTCCCGAGGGAGCAGGTGATCCGGAGGCTGCAGTCCGGACAGGTATTGCGCTTCTGGAAAGTATGATCCCACCACTGGTGGAGATGCAGAGCCAGGACTTACAGGAAAGGATGTCAGCAACTTGCCAGCACGTGCAGCTGGAGGAGTCCAGCCACCTTCAGGTGCAGGAGATGGTGCCAACAATGTATGGCATCCAGGCCAACACTGAATGGGTGGCGTCCACCATGTAAGGCCTGGGATAAGACGTCAGAGCCATGAGTCAAGGTGTCCAAGGCTTGGAACACTGTGCATTCAATGGCTGAGGCTCAGGACAGGGGAGCCCAGTCACAGGCCAGCATGGACATTGTCCCGGGCCCATATGGACATTGCTGCAGTGCTCCAGAGTTTGGCCCATTCACAAAGAGTCTTGGCTGAGGGTATCGAGAGCATTGGCCAGGTGCTGACTGACCTGGGCCAGTCCCAACATTCCAAACTGCCTCAATCCTCTGTCTGAAGAGTGTGAGCGAGGGTGTGCTGGTTGAGGGTGTTAAAAGATGGCACAGGGCAGCCTTCCAGACACTTGAACATTCCACCTGGGGTCACCGTCTGAGACGGCAAGGAAAGGAGCCAGACGTGTGAGGCAGCCTTGTAGGATTGCTTATCAAGTGAATGACACGTCTCTACTCACTATCTCCATTTCCGCACCAGCCCACCCTTGAGATGTATTGGCCATCAAACATGCAGGGATCACCCGGGTGGGCTGTGGAATGTGATCCTGAAGGCAGGAGTCAGACTTTGTCAAACGATGAGGAACACCAAAGCTCATCTCACAGCGAGTCGCCATCATCCTCCATCCCGTGAACAAGACGGCTGATACTGCCAAGCCAGGGTCAACTCCCTGTAGTGATGCAGATAGGACCCTTGGTGGGTGGAGGGGAGCTGTTGTGGTGAAATGGCATGAAGGGCTGTGGGACAGCGGAAGTACAGTAAAGGGAGGAGAGACAATGGAGGTGCAGTAAAGGGAGGAGGGACAGGGAAGGTGCAGTGAAAGGAGGAGGGACAGAGAAGGTGCAGTGAAGGGAGGAGGGACAGAGAAGGTGCAGTAAAGGAAGGAGGGACAGGGAAGGTGCAGTGAAGGGAGGAGGGTCAGGAGAGGTGCAGTGAAGGGAGGAGAGACAATGGAGGTGCAGTAAAGGGAGGAGGGACAGGGAAGGTGCAGTGAAGGAGGAGGGACAGAGAAGGTGCAGTGAAGGGAGGAGGGGACAGAGAAGGTGCAGTAAAGGAAGGAGGGACAGGAGAGGTGCAGTGAAGGGAGGAGGGACAGGAGAGGTGCAGTGAAGGGGGGAGGGACAGGAGAGGTGCAGTAAAGAAAGGAGGGACAGGGAAGGTCCAATGAAGGGAGGAGGGACAGGAGAGGTGCAGTGAAGGGGGGAGGGACAGGAGAGGTGCAGTAAAGAAAGGAGGGACAGGGAAGGTGCAGTGAAGGGAGGAGGGTCAGGAGAGGTGCAGTGAAGGGAGGAGGGACAGGAGAGGTGCAGTAAAGAAAGGAGGCACAGGGAAGGTGCAGTGAAGGGAGGAGGGACAGGAGAGGTGTGTCTTGTTATGCTCTTGGCGTAGCATAAGCTGCTTCCTTGATGTTCACTCTGACAAAGGAAGGTTCAGACGTGGAGATAACTTCAACACATTTATTAAACTATTTACAATTCTCCTACTCGGATTCGCCTCTACTGTGAATCCTTCTATAGCTACTCAGACTGACGAACCAGTCTGCTACAATCCATGTGGTGGGTGTGATGTTGAATCAACCCTGTGTCTGTACTCACTGAGTGTCTCCACTGGAAAGAGGAAGATCATGTGTGCTGTGTCCTTTATATATGGGTTGGTGTAATGCCCCCCTGTGTGTATCGTGAATGCCCATTGGCCGTGTCCTATCTTACTGACCTATTGGTTGAGTGTCTGTGTGTCATGTCTCTGGTGCTCCCTCTAGTGTCTATCTAGTCGACGTGTATTTACATTAACCCCTTGTGTATCTACAGTGATGCATATCACCACAAGATACAGTAAATGGAGGAGGGACGGGAGAGGTGTAGTGATGGCAGGAGAGACAGGGAATATGAAGTGAAGGGAGGAGGGACAGGAGAGGTGCGGTGAAGGAATGAGGGAGAGGAAGGTGCAGTGAAGGGAGGAGGGACAGGGAAGGTGCAGTGAAGGGAGGAGGGTTTGGAAAGGTGCAGTGAAGGGAGGAGGGTCAGGAGAGGTGCAGTAAATGGAGGAGGGACGGGAGAGGTGCAGTGAAGGCAGGAGAGACAGGGAAGGTGTAGTAAAGGGAAGAGGGACAGGAGTTGTGCAGTGAAGGGAGAGGGAAGTCGCAGTGAAGGGAGGAGGGACAGGAGAGGTGCAGTGGAAGGGAGGAGGGACAGGGAAGGTGCAGTGAAGGGAGGAGGGACAGGAGAGGTGCAGTGGAAGGGAGGAGGGACAGGGAAGGTGCAGTGAAGGGAGGAGGGACAGGGAAGGTGCAGTGGAAGGGAGGAGGGACAGGGAAGGTGCAGTGAAGGGAGGAGGGACAGGAGTTGTGCAGTGAAGGGCGAGGGAAGGCCCAGTGAAGGGAGGAGGGACAGGAGAGGTGCAGTGGAAGGGATGAGGGAGAGCGGAGGTGCACTGAAGAGGAAGGGACAGGGAGAATGTGAGCAGCTGTGGGGAAGGGGGCACCACGGAAGGGGTGGGAGTCTGGAGAGGTGGGACGGGGTGGAGGAGCTGCTGGTGGCCAGGCCTCTTCATTGGCAGATTGGGACGTGGTTGTGGTATCGTCCCTGGAGCACACATTGGGCAGCCTGCCATGCCAACCCAGCCATCCTCCTCATCTTCCTTGTCAGATGAGGCCTGGCCTTCTTCCTCCTCCTCCAGACTATCCCCTGTCTTCTGTGTGATGTGCAGGGCCCCACGGGCCAGCACGATGTTAGAGATCCTCCTGGGGTTATACATGGAGTCGGACTGGGGCCTCCAGATAGGCGCCATTAGCCAGGACTTCAGCTGGTAACCCTTGTCACACAAGAGCCAACCTCTCACCTCAGAGAGCACCTCGAATGTGCCAGGAATTGACGAGTGTGCTGGGATGTATGCGGCATGCGTGCTCCCTGTGTATCGAACACAGACATGCAGCTGGTGGTTAAACACCAACTGCACTTTCAGGGAATGAAAGCCTGTCCTATTGATGGACACCCCCCGATGAGCCGGTGCTCATTGGGCGGACATGCGTGCCATCCATCACCCCATGGAACTGGGGCATGCCAGCGATGGGGCCAGCAATTCCTCGAAGGACAGGTGACTAAGATATACATGTGCCCTCATCTGA
The DNA here is from genome assembly GCF_902713615.1 of Scyliorhinus canicula. Taxonomy (NCBI): domain Eukaryota; kingdom Metazoa; phylum Chordata; class Chondrichthyes; order Carcharhiniformes; family Scyliorhinidae; genus Scyliorhinus; species Scyliorhinus canicula. The sequence goes on along the minus strand of NC_052162.1, from coordinate 75,445,308 downwards.
TGCCTCCTTCCTGTTGGACGGCCGACGCTCGAGCCTTACCGGCTGTCTCCTGCTCTTCTGGGGTGAACTCGTCTTGTGCAGGGTCCTCCCCGAGCAGGCCCTGTGCCTCCAGCCTCCATGCGTCCATAATGGCAGCTGCGGCCATGTGGAGAGTGAGCATTGCTCGATGTGCTCCAAAATGTATTCTCTGCAGGGGGGAGAAGAGAAGACAAGTTTGCAAGATAAGCATTCTTTTGCCCATCCAAATCCAACAGGCTACACACTGATCCAGCGTCGCACTTTAGCTCCACCCTCCACATGACCATCTTAAACCCACCCCTAACCATCAGCCTGTAATGTGGGGCGCCTCTATCCTCACCGCCCTCCTTGTTGACAGGGGTACCAGTGGCTGCCGCAACCTGTGTCAGCGATTCGCTTTGTGGCCCCTGTCCTGTTTCCCCAGTGGGGTCTACTGTTGGTGTCCTCGTTTGTGGGCCATGTGTTATCCTGCCAGCAGGGTGGCACCATTCGAGGGTGCCAAAGGCAATGGTGCATGTTTCTTTGTTTGGGGTGGACTCTGCTATTCCCCTCATTCTGCTGCAGTGGGGTTGCGCTTCTGATGCGTGCACTGAGGACTGCCAGCAGCTGGTGTGCCACTGACTGAGCTTGGATACGTCCATCCAGTTGATGGGTTGGCTAGGGCCTGAGAGTTTCCAGAGGGGTGGCCGGGGCAGGCCCCCAAATGACCAGAGGCTCTGTGAACATTTACAGGACACAGTGAGCAGTTGGCAAAAGTGAACAGCCAGGGGCCTGTAAGTAGCACCAAAGGGGTGTGTTTAAAACGCAGCCAGGCCACTCCGATCCTCAGAGGGGCACCCCGAATCTATGGAGCTGTCAGCAAGTCGCTCCCCTGCTCCTATCCCCGGCCCTGGAAGCCACCTCCGAGCAAGCGGGACAATTTAGAACACTTTTTAAAAGTTTGCTCACTTTCTCATTCCCCCTCAGCAGCCATGGCGCCAAGTCTCCATTTGTAAATACTTGTAGTAAACCGCAGCCGCGTGACTTTCACCTGAGTGGGGTGGGGCAATGCGGAGGCTCGGAGCATACTCTAAATTGAACTCGGGTCCAACCTGCTAAGTACATTTCAATGAATGCAAATGCTGGTTTTGCATGCCCCTGCCGGCGTGGGGCGCAAACCTTGATTTCTCGTTAGACTCAAAGCATTAACTCTGTTTCCCTCTCAACAAATGCTGCCAGCAGTTTATCCACCATTTTCTCCTTTTATTCCAGATTTTCAGCATCCACAGCATTTTGCTTTTATTGTACTATTTGCTCCATTTGTTTTCGGTTTCATGTTTTAAAAATGTATATTCAAAAGCACTTTAAGCACACTTAAAGTAAGAACTAGGCCCAGATGTTTGTATGTGGGTCGGGTAGGAAGAAACAGGAGTCTGGCAGGTGACCCATGGGGAAGGCTGCCGGGTGTTGAGGTGGGCTGGGCGCACTGTGTTCAAATAAATAAAAATAATAATATAACTACCATTCATCCGGCATTCACTGCCCACCTCCACACAGACACACACACACACTCTTCCCACTTTAGTAGAGACAGCTGGTGAGTAAATAGCCAACTGCCTCTGTTAATCGAGCATGTGCAAACCCTGGCCATTCTCCAATCCCGACCCTGCGAAGATGGGAAATACTGGGTTTGGGGACACGACTTAGAATTCATGGCAATTTCCAGGACTTTTACCGTGGTGGGCCTTTATATTGTTTGGTTTGTGAGAAAATACATAGTTCCAATTCTCTTATTAAGGCCCTGTCACAGATAAAAACATTGTGGTGAATACACCTATTGTGTTGCTGCGAGACATGAGGGAGAGAAAGTTTGGACAATTATGTGGTGGCCAAGCTGTATTCTTAAGCCGCAATGTTGGTTTGACCCGGGTTAGCAAAGATTGCCATCGAGGCAAAAGAGTTGAAGCCAGTACCAGGAATGGCCATCCAGATGATTGTTAAGGGTCAGATTGAAATGACTATGCTCGTTAAAGTGGCTGCACACCATTTTGATAGCTAATGCTTCATTTAATAACTTTTCCCAAAAGCGACCTGCCGAACCTGAGTAAACAAGTCACTGCAGAGAATCTTAAGCACTGCTTAAATGTGTATCACATATGGCACGGTAGCACAGTGGTTAGCACTGCTGCTTCACAGTTCCAGGTTCCCAAATTCGATGCCTGGCTTGGGTCACTGTCTTAGAATTACAACTTTAAAAATGCTTAACAATGAAATGAACCACTCATTTCTATCTTTTATCTACACTCAAGCAAAACCCATCTTCGGTCAAAATTCACTTTTCAATACAATTAGCAGAAACAGGAATACTTAGTGTAAACAGCTGTCTTACATAAACCACTTTGAGAACGAGAGATCTTTCAGGAATCAGCTTACAGATTCCTGCCTGTGTTAAATGACCGTTTAACCTGCCAGCCTTTTCAGAAACTGCTGCTCTGTTCACAGGCACAATCTTTTTAATGAAACTGCTTTGTAAGAAAGCCACCATCCTGCTTTCACCTGAGGAAGGAGCAGTGCTCTGAAAGCTAGTGTTTGAAACAAACATGTTGGACTTGGTGTTGTAAGACTTCTTACTGTGCTTTGTGAGAAACTGCAAGTCTGTTCACAGACAGATCAAAACTGACTGCTTCAGTTCCTGGCTCCTCCCATTAACTGCATCATCTCAATAAAGCTAAGCACAATGGGTTGGATTCGCCGGTCGCCGATGCCAAAATCGCATTAAGCGATCAGCCGGAGAATCACAGTTCAGGGGGGTGGGGGGGGCGGGGGGTTGCATTCGCGATGCTCCGCCCCTCCAAAGTGCCGTGCCTGGAGAGTATGCCACGCAATGTATCGAAGGCCTCAGGACATTGCCTGAGGTCCGGCCCCTGATATTTTGCCCCAAGCGACCGCGTTCCCAATGGCTTCGGTTGCGTGTGGTGTCATCCGTTGGGAACCTGGCATGGTGGCTGCGGACTCAGTCCAGTACCACCACAGTCAGGGGAGGGCCGATCCATGGGCAGCGGGAGCATTTATCAGAGGCTGGGGGCACTATGGGGAGGAGGTCCGTGAGCTGGACAAAGGGAGGCAGGTCGAGCCGAGTGCTCTATGCTGCCAGCATGCTAGCCCCCATCCAAACGGAGGATCGGTGGCCGTTTTACGCCATTTTTTCTGTCGTAAAACACCACCGTTCCCACACCGGCGTGGGGACATAGCCTCAAAATCGGAGAATCAAGCCCAATGACTCCAATTATCTACTCTCACGGGACCTTCTTTGTTTAAACCAAATTCCATTATCCCTCCTTCAGGCAAATAATATTCATGGTTGTATTAAATGATTATTTCATTTTTTATGATGCTTTAATTACACCTCTGTGGTCAAAGTGTCTGCTGGTCTTGTGTTATAACCTGCCTGCTTACCAGTGGCTGGGGACTAATGACAATCCCACAATCCTATGGGAGTATGAGCTTCCCCAATGAGGGGGCGGAGAAATCATTAGCAGACTCCCTGCATAATTAGAGCTGGCCAGTTTGGAACCAGCAGAGAGAGAGAGGAGTGAGCAGCAAGGGAAGTTGTTGCTGCTGTTGTATATATATGTTATTGTAAATAAATGTTATTTCTTTGTATCCTGAAAACTCGTGCTAGATTCTTCGTGGCCCTCACAAAATCTTGTAAACCAGGATTTTTCAAAATTACCACTAACCCAGACTTTTAATCCTTACTGCACCAAATACATATAATACAATATATATTTGAAATTCTGACATTCATCACACTTAAAAAATAAATTTAGAGTACCCAATTATTTTTTTCCAATTAAGGGGCAATTTAGTGTGGCCAATCCAACTACCCTGCACATCTTTGGGTGCGGGGATGAAACCTACACAGACCTATACAAACTCCACACGGACAGTGACCCAGGGCCGGGATTTGAATCCGGGTCCTCCGTGCTGCAGTCCCAGTGCTAACCACTGCGCCATGTGTCACCCCATTCATCACACTTCTCGGTGGTAGAGGTCATGTGTCTAGAACATGCTATCGTAGGAGGCTTGGAAAGTTGATTCAGTGTATCTTATAAAGTTTGCACACTGATGTCACTGTACATTGGTGGTGAAGCAAATTAATATTTAAGGTCGTGGATGGAGTGTCGGTCAAACAGGCTTGTTTGTACTGGATGGTGTTGAGCTTCTTGAGTGTTGTTCAAATTCATTTCATATGGGATGCTTACAACCTGCACAGTTCAGCCTTTTTTTGGTACAGACTGTATATGCCCAAAGACTTTGATTAAGTGTTCCAAATGTTCAAAAATCAAATGAACTATATTAAAATGTTCAAAATTATTACGTGATGCCAGCCATCATGAAACGGAGTATAGTTCTCTAAATTTCAAAATATCCTGCGCACTGCCAGCACCTGCCTGTCGAAAGAATTGACTTGACAGCTCTTCAAAAAACATCTACACTAAAACATATCTGTACATTTTCTAATGTGAGTGAAATTGTCTTATCTCCTTGCTGTCTCTCTGCATGACAGAGCTGGAAGCCAACTCCTCATTATTTTCTAAGTGTGGAAAAACATCTTAAGCCCTCATCGTCAAAATGAAAGTTAGATTTACTGACTTGTGCAAACCTGAATTAAAATATTTAATATGGACTGCCATTTACCGTGAAATGCATTGCTTTCATCCGCTGCTGTTTAGAACCAGCTCTTTCTTTTATTTTTAATATTACAAAGTCTGTGCAGGGTCCTTATCGGTCCCTTGCAGCAATGTGAGCACTTTGTTTCTCCCTTTCACTGCAACTTCAGTTATCAAACACTATTTAATCTAGAAAGGCCACGAAGTCGCCACTCTCTGATTTGGGCAGCAGGACAACTTGCACTTGAGTTCTCACTCCTTCAACGTCCTTTGTGTTTTAACTTGTTTTTGAATTGCTGCGTCAGAAGTTTCAAGGATCCAACAGCCCTGCAAGGGCTGGAGGAAGCAGTTTTAAAGTTTGGCAGGCGAATCTAACATATTTTCTCCTGTGTTTTCTGGAACTTAGTGATGTCAGATCCAAAGTCAAAATATTTTGAGATATTGAATAAATATTGCCAGGATCTCAATCTTCTGCTTTCCACTAAAGATGGTGGTGGGCACGAATCTCCGGTTTCGAGACTAAGTGCTTCTGCCAGCGGGAAAACCGGAGCGGTTCCCCAGCACTAGGAATGTTGCCGAGGCACGATTCCTTCACCTTTAACATGCTGAAATACTCATAGCGGGTAGCATGCTGGCCAGCATGCACATACTGATCTTGGAGGGTGCATTTTAATAGGCACTCCGATCCAGAGTTCAGAGACAAGTCTGCTCTCTCCTCCACAATGGAAATGGTGATCCCTGCTGACAAGGGGTGCATCCCCAACTGCTCGAGGAACTGAAAGCACTAAGCATTTTTGAAGTTGCCAGCAGCTGCCAATCAGAACAAGGATGTTTAACATTGAGGTTTGGATCAATGGGGTGGGGTACATCAGATGCATTCAAGCACAAAGGGAAAGATGAATAAACAAACCTCCTGCCTGTTGTGTATAAGCTGTCAATCATCGGCTAGCTAAAGGTACTCCACTGTGAAATTGAATGAACGCAACATGGATTTCAAAGGTTTTCAAGTGTTGTGAGCTTTCTATGAAGGCTCCGACTTCAAAAAGCTGCAGATTTAACAGCATGGGGCTGAGTGAGCAGGTGTAAAGTAAGGGCGAATATTCAACACTTCCTGGCCTGTATCTTCAATAAACTGCTTGACTTGCTAATCAGTTGTCAGGTAGGGCAGTTCAAAGTGAGCAGGCCACTTCAAAGTTTTCACAGTTCACAGACAAGGTTAATGATTTTGAAGAGAGAACTGCCTGAAGTCACCATGCCAAGAGGGAGCTTCAGGTTGCCCGAGGTTAGAAGGGACAGTCCAGACAAGGGGGAGAGCCCAAATTCAACCCCTTACCCACAGTCCTCACAACCTCAGGACCTTTGGGGGACCCTCCCACTGCAGCCTGGCAATGATAGAGGGGTACATGGGCAATGGACTTACCTTGTTGACCCCCCCTCTCAGGCTTCATTATGATAGGTCTGCGCTTGTCAAGATCTGCACCCGGTGGAGTTCCAACTGAGGCGTGAAAGGCGAGGATGGTTGAACATAGCAGAAGGGCTAAGCATTGGGGTTCAAGCCCGCAAATAATATTGAAAAGAGGAGAGTGGTTTGGCCGGCAGGGCGGGACCGGAGACTCGCCACGGGTCTGCTGTGCGGCGGTGATCCTGTTTTTGATCAGACGCGGGATTCACTGCCCGATTGGGGTTCCTGAGTGCAGGGGGGGGGGGGGGGGGGGTTTAAAATTGCCTTTGGTATCATTATGTGAGGCATTTTGGGTGGAAGTATGAGGGGAAATGATATGAAGTAAATGATACAATTTCAAAAGGTGTTGCAGGAACAAGGAGATTGTGTGTACACAAGTCTTCTACAATTGAGGGACAAACTGAGTGGGCTGTTAAAAAAGCACAAGTGATTATTGGCTTTATAAGTAGAGACAAATGGTGAATTTTAAGCACAAAAATTGGACATTGGGTTGGGTAGAGGGTAATTCTTAAAAATCTGAATTATGACATCAACTCTCCTCCAGCTCGCTCACTTCAGGCTTAAACAGGTCGGCAGGTTACCAGGAGACCAACTGGCTTCCAGAAGGGAGGCTAGCGCTTCAATATTGAGGCTGTGAGTTTCATTGGTATTCAAACTTTCAAATTTAATTCCAGACTGCAAAGTTTTCTGAGCCTCTGGGAAATCCCCAGCAACAACAGTTGAGGGCTACAGAATCCAGGAGGTAAATGCCTTTGCATCACCTGCCAAATCCAGCATGCCTGCTGGGCAAACCCTGCAAGTGGCCATCACACCCCTAATCTTCCCAGTAAGGCCTCCAACATTCAAGGATTTCGATTCGATCGGAGACAACGCAACCCGCCTGACTGCTGCTCCATTTACCACCTTGAATATTCACTCCCTCCACTCAAGGTTCATTGATGCAGTGCAGAAACTTGCCAAGTGTCCTTTGAAAGCACCTTTTAAACCCACAATCTTTACCATCTAGGAGAACAAGCTTAGCAGATGAATGGGAATGCCGCAGCCTGCAGGTTGCCCTCCAATTAAGCCACATGCCATTCTGACTTGAAACTGCATCGTCATTCCATCACTGTTGCTGGGTCAAAATTCTGGAGCTGTGCTCTACCTGCACCTTCAAGTAGGAGGCTCATCATCATCTAATCGAGGGCAGTTATGCAAGGGCAATAAATGTTGAACTTTCCTGGGACACCCACAACCTGTAAATGAATCTAAAAAGTAAATGTATTCTCGCACAGAACAACAGATAGCAATCAGGAAAAATGGCCCGTTCCACAACCCACCCCCAACCCCCCCACCCCCGTCTGTGGTATCACGGATAATTTTCAAGTTGGAAGTATGTGGATCATTGATGGTCATGGATCAGCCACCATTAAATCCACAGCCTAATTTTCTATTCCAATATTGAAATCAGGCAGGTGTTCTAATAGGCTGCCGATTAATGTTTTGCCACGCCCAAAAGTGTAAATGGCTCCTGTTGTGTCCAGTTTATAGTGCCGCCAATGCTGCCTTGAGCTGAGCACAAAGATCAAACTTTGGGCTAGATCAGCACTGTAGCATAGTGGTTAGCACAATTGCTTCACAGCTCCAGGGTCCCAGGTTCGATACCTGGCTTGGGTCACTGCCTGTGCGGAGTCTACACGTTCTCCCTGTGTGTGCGTGGGTTTCCTCCAGGTTCTCCGGTTTCCTCCCACAGTCCAAAGATGTGCAGGGTAGGTGGATTGGCCCTGATAAATTGCCCTTAGTGTCCAAAATTGCCCTTAGTGTTGGGTGGGGTAATTGAGTTATGGGGATAGGGTGGAGATGTGGGCTTGGGTAGGGTGCTCTTTCCAAGAGCTGGTGCAGATTCGATGGGCCGAATGGCCTCCTCTGCACTGTAAATTCTATAATCAGCAGCACATTTTCCTCCAATAGGAAAAAACTGTTCAGACCAGTATTCTTACTTCCCAGTTTTTGCTGGTGTTCCATTTTATGGGACACAAGACCAGTTCGGACCAGTATTCTTACTTCCCGTTTCTATTGTCTTCTCTTTCTGAGGGCTCACTAGATCACACTTCCCACCTTAAGATAAACCCAATTATCATTTTCCCTTCAGTTGGTGTAAATCAGTTGGATTTTCCAGGAATCAACAATCCCAATTTCCTATTACTTACTTGCTGACAGATGTTTTGAAAATGTATTTTAAGGAAGATGAGTATGATAAGGATGAAGTGTAGTTATCTGAGATTTATTTGTGGCCATGTAATGAAATTCATTGAAAGTCATGATACTGAATCATTGTTATGTTTGTGTACACTACCGTGGTACCTTGGCTTTTCTTAAATCCTTTAACACTTTTATGGGTTTGCTGGTGTTCTCTCCAGGCATTAGAGGATATTTTTCATTTTGCAGCATTCACCCCAGGTGGCACGAAGAGGAACGTGGAACCAAGCATTACTGCATTGGTTTCTGTCCACAATACTACAATGGGATTTTCCTTGTGTCCCAGAGGAGCCCTGTACACGAAATAGGCGCAGGTTCTGTGCACCCCTTCAAATGAGCTGGGAGAGGGTGTTTTTAGCTACCACTCTAGTGTATGGAGAGGAGAATCAATTTCCCCCCCTCCCTCCTGCATCGAGGATTGCCAGGGTCCTTTGACTGCTCCTGAAGGTCATCAGCCAGAAGAAGATCCTGCTCCAAGACCCAGGAGTGCACTGGCCTCTACGTTTGCATTTAGATCCCAGTGCAAGGCTTTGTTGGTGGTTGGGCCTATGCTGGGCCATGCAAATTGACCAAGGCAAGAAACTTGGAAGTCTCTCTCCTGTTAATTTTTACTGGGATTTGACAATTTTGAACTGTTTTATTCCTTCTGGCTTGCGATTCGGTAGCGATACAGGGAATTACTCCTTGATCTTGCAGCGTGATTAATATATTCATAGCAATCTCGTTCGCAATCTAGATTCTGATTGAGCCCATTATCTTCTGTGCTTCAAGTCTATGGAGTATAGATTCAAGAGAAATTTACATACCACAGATACTGGAAATCTGAAATAAAAACAGCAATTACTGGAAATATACTCAACAAGTCCGGCAGCATCTATGAAGAGGGAAACAGAGTTAATGATCTGGGTTTGACAGGGTGCCATTAACTACCCACTTAAGGGCCTCATTAGTGGCGGGGAGGCCACCTTCTGGATTTCAGCTCTACGGCGGCCTTCAAACCTGTCAGTGGGGTGCGTCAAATTCAGCCCAGTGTTTCAGGACTGTACCCTTTCATCTGAACTCAGCAAATTCTGTTTCTCTCTCCCCAGGTGATGCCAGATTCAAGAGGAATGTGGTTAATCTTTCCAAGCAAATTACTTTTCAAAAAAGGAGAAAAGCAGTCTCAAATCGCAGCGGTCCAAATTGTGCTCAGGTCAAGAGACAAATAAATTGCGGCTGATAACATCGTTTGCAATTCCTTGTGTAAGAATCACACTGGTTGGCTCAACCATCTAGAATTCAATTGTTTCTTTTTTTTCTGGCGATGATTAACTGAAAGCAGCAGGGTGATTTGGACTTTCCCATTTATAAGTCAATCTCATACCTGCAGACAAATGGCATCCTTGCAAGACAGCAGTACAATGGCTGTCATGAGGATAAATACAATTTGGCTGCTTTTGAGGTGCAGTCTTCTGAAGACAGGCTCAAAAACTCTATAACTTTGCCTATTCTAATTTGCAATCACAGTTCTCCCTTTCCATGAAGTGACAATCATTTAGTTGGAGACTGGATTGTATCCAATACTTAATCTCCCTGGGAACACAGTCCAAAATGCTAAATTTAACAACTATTTTCCAGTCTACTTGTGTTTATTTGTCTGGGAATTTCATATATATGGGGCCCCAGAAAGGACTTTTTGTGGTTACTTTGCAAACAATAACAAGTCGAGTTGAGTTCCTTGCAATCTTCTCTAAACATTACAGGCTACAGGAAAAGGAAAGACAATTTTTTAATGAGTGATTTTCGTATTATGAACAACATTTTGGGCATAAAGCAAGGACAAATTTGCACAGTTAGATTATTAAACACTGCTTAAAAAAAATGAGAGAGAAAGATTAAGATGCTGCAGTCCAATTCTAGAGGCAGAGCTGATCAAAGACATCTGGCATGGCCACGCCAGTCTCCTCACTGAATGCTAGCAGCATTCCCCAATCATTCTGGAACCACCAGGGTAGCACTACATAAGAGCACCAGGCCAAACAAAGGCATATAAAAGCCAGGGAAGAAAGGCAATGCATGTGGCTGACAAATTTGCTTTTGTGTGAAGTTTTGAATGTTTTGATTTGTAACGTTGATTTAGAATGTTTGTGATGACTGCTGGTGGTGTAATGTAGGGGGAAGTCTCCCACTGGAGTACTGCATTTTTTGCCCCTTTTCTTAATACCACAAAATGTGTACTCTCGAAACCCTCAGAATTATTGTAATAAAGATCTTGTACGACTGAAATGGCCAAAAAAAGTCAAGGAAAGAAAGGTGAGAGCAGAAGCTCATCGACGGAGTCTGAGATCTCTCAAGTCTTATTGGCAGATAAAATTGTGGAGTCAGTTTCTGGTGTTCCATGCACTCCGCTAAAGGCCGAGGTGTTTTCCAGTAGCTTGCCGAAGGATTTTGAAAAGCACCGATGTATTGTGTCGGAGGACCTCAGGAAATCAATCGATGAGGCCTTGGCCCCATTCAATTGGCTCTGGGGAAACCCAATCAGACCTTAGAAGCCCAGGGAGCCACCATCAAAAACAAGGAAGTGGCCCTGTCGGGCGACAGCGACCGAATTGCCTAGCTGGAATTGGAGCTGTCTTCATCAGTTGAAGTAAGTAAATTGTTGAGGACTAAGGTGAATTACCTAGAAAAGAGGTCCGGGGGAACATTATTCAAATTGTGGGCTGCCGGAGGAGATGGAGGGCTCCAGGCCCACCTAGTCCTTGTCAGGCATGTTCGGCAAGATGGTGGGTGAGGGTGGATTCACATCACCACCTGAGTTGGATCATGCTCATTGTACACTTCGATGCCTAGTCCTGAAGATCCTCCACATGTGATGATAGTGAGGTTCTACAGCTTCATGGAAAGGAGAGAGTTTTGAGATGGGAGAAGGAATACTGTGACGATAAGTGGAACAGATACTCCATCAAGTTCTATCGAGACATGGGTGTGGAGCTGGCGAAGAAGAGCACCGCATTCAGCGGAGTCAAGGCCACCCTATATGAAAGTGGAGTCTGGTTTGGTTTTGTCTACCTCGCTTGGCTTAGAGTAACTTTGGGGGGAAAAGATTATTTATTCGATATGCCGGGAGAGGTGGACTCGTCCATTAAAAAACACAAGTTGGACGCGGTGTAATTGTGTTTTTACTTCTGTCGATGGGCACGTTGAACTATTACATTGTTGGGATTTTAAGCTTATTCTTGTTTTTTCTTGTTCTTATTAGTTGAAATCTTTTGGGTCTCGTTTAGATTTGGGGTTCTGTTTGTTATGATAATATATAACCTCCTTTTGGAGCGCAACGCATATGGAGTCTTAGTATTTTGTTGTTTATAATTATTTTTCTTCATCTTTAGTTGGGAGTCTCCCTGCTAACTTAAGAGTCAGCTAACGGGAAACGTTTTGAAAGGTTCACTGCAGCTCATCATAGTTTTTTTAGATAATGAGTTTAGGTTCTTGTTTTGGTTGGGTTTGTTCGATGTGGTTTTAGTAGTTTTTGTTTGCCTTGCTCCTATTTATATTTGTACTTGGGTGTGGTTGTATTCCAGGGTGATGGCGTTGTGGGGAGGGGGGGTGTATTTTGCTGACCGTGTCTGTAGGTTTTTCCTAGTACAGCCTGCTGACTTGGTTGGGCGGATCTGTTAACTGTTTAAAAAATTGTTCATGGGATGTGGGCATCGCTGACTGCGCCAACATTTATTGTCCAACCCTGAGGGTATTTTAGAGTCAACCACATTGCTGGTGGGTCTGGAGTCACATGTAGGCCAGGCCATGAAGGATGGCTGATTTCCTACCCTAAAGGACATTAGTGAACTAGATGGGTTTTTACAACAATTGACAACAGTTTCATGGTCATCATTAGACCTTTAATTCCAGATTTTTGTTGAATTCAAATTCCACCATCTGCCCTGATGGGATTCGAACCCAGGTGTCCAGAACATTACCGTGAGCCTCTGGATTACTCGTCCAGTGACAATACCACTTATCTACCCTATGAGTAACATCCTGAAAAAGGTTCTAACTAATTTGTCATACAGGATTTCCCCTTTGTAAAACCATGTTGATTTCTTCTTCTAATGATACAATGTGTATCAAACTGCATTATGAAGCAATTTAAGCAATAAAACATTGCTTTAACACCCCGTGATCTCCTTGATTATATTTAATATGACAGCTTGGCTCTCATTTGCATGTTGGCCATGTGTGAGTGGAGCATGCGCAGGAATAATGAGCCAGCTCTCTCTTCCCCATAGCCACCCTCTGTTTTTTTATGGTGGCCAAAATGCTGACAGTGCACGACACAGAATAAGGGACTTCTGTAAGGATATGGGCAGTGACCTACAGGATTTTAAGAGACTAGAATCCTTTCTCGAGCAATGCATTTCTAAATTTATATTTACCATCTGCAGAGTGATTTGTGTGCATCCAATGCATCCCGCACGATGGGGAAGCCTACTTTCCTAATAAAGGGTGTTTTCTCCAACTACTTCTCTCTGGTAAGGGAGAATGAAATCTATCCAGTTTACCTTGCTTCCAGGAACTCAGTGATACGACTGTGAACAGCAAACTGCAAGATATTAGGTCCTGGGTGCATACTTAAATGGACCAAATGGCTCATTTAAATATGCTGATCTGGATCACGCCCAGTGAGGATGAGACCCAGATTGCGACTTCTCGCTTGACTTCGTTAAGTCTGGCAAGCCGTTTTGTGCGCCACAAATCCTGCAAGAAGCCTTTGCGAGATTCGATGTTCTCCTCCCAGCCAAGTCGGGAGCGACAAGGCTATTAAATCGCGCCCTAAGAGAGAGCGGTCAAAAATAATACTGTAAAAGGGTCAAACTAGCATTATCCATCAACTGATAGCATTACATTGCATACTTCCAGGAGAGTATGATGAAGAGTCTACACATGGCCATTTTGGACCTGAATTAGTGTTAATTGTGTTGAAAATACGAATGTGACGTGACTACATTTTGCGACTAATCAGTTAAATTACATCGAGAATTTACACAAACGAGGGTTGTGTTCCCTGAAATTTAGGAGGTCAACTGGTGATTTGATCTGAATGTTCATACTATTAAGCGGGTAATCAGAGAACTATTTTCGATGAGCTTGGGAGTCAAGGACCAGTCGTTCCTTTCAGGAGCAAAACTAGGAAACACCTGTACGGGCGAAGGGAAGTTGATGCCTGGTCACTTCTCAATTTTGAATTTGGGATTGACAGATATGTGTTAACAAATGTTATTAAGGGACATGACACAAAGTTGGGTATATGCAGTTAGGTCACAGTTTAGCTGTGAACTCACCGAATAGGAGAACAGGTTTGAAGGACTAAATTGCCTATGCACGTTCCTGTTCGGGTCAAATTGCTATATTGTAGTGAGCTGCATGAGTGACCGTTTGACCATTGAAAAGATCCTAAAAGCTGGAAATTGTTTGAAGGTTTTTTTTGTTGTCAGAACAACTTTCAAGAACTTTGCTAATATGCTGTAGACTTCACCCTAAGGCAGCTGTACAAACTTCCGAGCACCTTTCCTAATTTAGCTACAGCTAGTAGAAATAAATCAGCAACTAACCTGTGGATGTTTGATTATTTATTTGCATAGTTTTGGTGGGGTCGGGAAGGGGATCTTTCTTGCCTCTGAACGCAAATTTAGCTGGAGAGATAGAGGTAGAGGTTTACAGCATGAAAACAGGCCCTTCGGCCAAACCTGTCCATGCCGCCAAGTTTTTAACCACAAAGCTAGTCCCAATTGACCACATGTGGCCCAAACCCCTCTATACTCATCTTACCATATAACTGTCCAAATGCTTTTTAAAAGTCAAAATGATACCCGCTTCTACTACTGCCTCTGGCAGCAAGTTCCAAATTCTTACCACCGTCTGTGTGAAAAAATTGCCCCTCTGGCCCTTTTGTATCTCTCCCCTCTCACCTTTAACCTATGCCCTCTACTTTCAGACTCCCCTACCTTTGGGAAAAGATGATCTACCTTATCAATGCCCCTCATTGTTTTTTTCGACATCTATAAGATCATCCTCAAGCCTCCTACGTTCCCCAGTTTATCCAGCTTCTCCTGAAAACAAAACCATCAAGTCCCGGTAGTATCCCAGTAAATCTTTTCTGCATTCTTTCTAGTTTAATAATGTCCTATCTATAATAGGGTGACCAGTGTGAGATTAAGAGAGAGCATTAGCTAATAAAGTGAGGGCAAAAATAACACTGTTAAGAGTGAAATTATGCACTGACTGATGCCACTATGTGACTACTCTGGGGTGAAATTCTCCGACCCCCAGCAGGGTCGGAGAATCGCCTGGGGCCGCCGAAAATCCCGCCCCCGCCGTGGCAGAGATTCTCCGCCACCCGGGAACTGGCGAGGCCAGGAATCTCGTCACTCCGATCGGAGAGGCCCCTGCGGTGATTCTCCGGCCCGGATGGGCCGAAGTCCCGCCGCTGGGAGGCCTCTCCCGCCGCCGAGGTTTGAACCACCTCTGGAACGGCGAGATCAGCGACGCAAGCAGGCCCCGGGGTCCTGGGGGGGGCGATCGAACCCCGGGGGGGTGCCCCCACGGTGGCCTGGCCTGCGATCGGGGCCCCCCGCTCAGACTCCGGGCCAGTGCCCTGGGTGCACTATTTCTCTTCCACGGCTGCCACGGCCTGCGCCATGGCGGAAGCGGAAGAGAACCCCACATCGCGCATGCGCCAGCAGTGACGTCAGCGCCCAGTTGCCGACCGGCGAAAGCCTTTCAGCGAGCCCCGCTGCCGGGGGCGCCGGTTTTTTGCGCCAGTCTTCTGGTGCCAACCGCTCCGGCGCGGGGCTGGCCCCCAAAGGTGGGGAGAATTCCCCACCTTTGTGGAGGCCCGACCCCTGAGTGGTTGGCGCCACTCCCCTACACCGGGATCCTCCGACACGCCGGGTAGGGGAGAATGCCGCCCCAGGATGTTTTGAAGAGTGCTAATTTCTAGCTACCAAGATGTTTCACTTTCCTGGCATGGCTGTGTACTCAAGAAAGCTTACCCAAGATGTAATTGCTTCCTTCTTGCGGGGAGGTCACCGTGACCCACAGAGAGTTAGCAAGATGCATATCAAAAGGTAGCAGCATTGTTCCAAGGGCATTGCTGCGGTGTCACAAACAAATTCAATGATCCCAGCAGCTGTGCCACATATTGATTGTTGTTTCAATTGTAAAAGGGAGGACTAGTGTACACACTTCGTACACGCTGGCCGTACCTTGGACGCTTTCCAAGTTCGTCCAATACATTGCCACACCTATCATTTGACTTCCCCCACATCCTAAACAGTCTGCTGCTATGACAATCCATTCTGGCTGGCACACCAGTACGATATATTCTTGTAAACATTTATTTTATGGTAAGCAAGCTAGTAATTAAGGCAGAGGAGTTCTCTTGCCAAGATCAATTATTTATCCTCTTTTACATTCTTTTGGAAGAATGTGGCCCATAAGGGGAAGGAGAGAATTCACACAGGAAAAGACCACCCGGAAGTGAAACATCAGCAAGTAGGAAGAATGAGCAGAGTATAGAGTTCATCCAGACTCAGTTTCCTGTTTCCTATCTTGGGCTTAGCAGCAGCTAAACAGTCTAAATAACTATGTTAAATATCTATATTAAATGAAGGCACAAACAAATGTCATGTAAATACGTCTGAAGACTGTCAAAACTGCCTTGCATTACAGATGTAAAACATTCTACTCTGGAAGATTCAGGTTTGTTTGTAACACAATAAATAGGAGAAAATCAATGGAATAATACTGGGCGCAATTTAATCGCCCTGCGCGGATCTGGACACACCAGTTAAATAACGGGAATGGCCAAAATCGAGGTTTGTGCTGGGCCTACATCAGTTTGCTATCTAGCCAGCCTGCTCCTGATACCGAGTTCTGCATCATGTTCAAATATGCTGAGCATATCAGTGACCTTTATTTGCATTCATTTCCATTACATTGGTGAGATTGAAGTTGAATGTAATGGCCTCCCGGGAATTAACCCCTCCCCAGTGAGAAATCATGTGGGCATTGTTTAGTACTCCTTATTAAAAAAGTGAAGCTGACGCAATGGCTGTTGGGGGGAACCGAGGAGGTGAGTAACCATTTCCATTTTGGGGCATGCAGCTCAAGGGCACTGAAGGGTGAGGGGCTTTTTGTTTGTGAGGCCTTCAAGCCATCTTTAATTATTGTGGATACCCATAACAGGGGCAACTACCATTGCTGCCTGCCTGTCTTACCAAACACTTCCGGGGCAGAGCCCTGTACTTGGTTAGATGCTGAAGGTCACTTTAACTCCCTTTGACTGTTCGCGACCTCCAGCTTCACAGTTGAAGGCTATTGCTAATAACCAATTGGCCTTGTTAGTTGCGAGATCACTTCACAGCTGCAGGTTGTGTTTACTGCTTGCTCCTGTTGGTGGCCGTAAATACCTGGAGGCTGCTGTTTCCTTCCTTTTCTGTAGCCGGAAAGAAGGACAATTCTTCCTAAGATACCTGGGTCCTGGAAGACCAGGCTCAGGGGGAGATATGGGTCCAGAAGACAATTGAGGTTGAAGCAAGAAGATGCTGCGGGTCCTGGTGTGCGACATTATTGCAAATGGGCCTCCTGATGATACCGTTGAAGAAATGCTTTCGCAGATTGCTAATGCTTTTGTTGCTGGTGTGGTGAGTGCCGCATGTAACCGGCACGTCACCACGGGTTAAACTTGCTGGAAGTCAAGGATGTTCAACTGCACCTTGAGTGCCAGTGGAATGTGTGGATGCCAGGATTTGATTACGGGGAGATTGGGCCTTGTGGGTGGGCCTGCACGGTTGCGGCTCTTGGATGGAGAATAGCACTGATATGTGGAACAAGTAAAACCTTAATGGGCAGATCATTTGCACAACAAATTTCTGGACATGTTGACACATTCTGAGGCTTATCCTCCATTTCGGTTGAGGAAGCTGCGAGAGGTGATACTGGGTGTTTGTTCTTTTTGTGAAAATATAGCTTTGTATTAGTACCAATATGGAACGGTGATGTTTGTTTGTTGTTTAATGGTTAGTATGATGGTGACAAAGTTGATTTTCAAATATTTGTTATTGTTGACTGTTTAATAAAACAAAACATTCTCAAGTGACTTCTCATGGGTACACATGCCATGTCTCAGACAATGATTGTTGCATCATATTTCAATCAAACATTAAGCCTGAACCGTTTGCCTGACCTCTGGAAGCATTGCACCATAGAGGCAGCAGCCAACAAACACTCAAAGGTTGGGCTTCAGTACTGTGGAAATCCTCTCAATCAAAGCGTGAGTCTCTGGGTCAGGGGAGGGCACCTGATAACGGCCTCCTTAATGATTTTGGCAGGGGTCTGGGGTTTAGAGACTCCTGATGTGGCCGTGGGTGAGTGTGGGGAATCAGGTTCTCTAGCACAAATGGCTTGCTGGATGGCACTCTGAGAAAAGGTGGGACATGTAAGGGTGGGGCGGCTTGGGGATTTGAGGATCCCGGGGTGAAAGCCCCAACTGATTGTCTCTCTTCTTCTCCAATTCCTTACAGTTACCAAAATGGATGGTGGTATCGGTCCCACAGAGGATGTCCTCACGGTTCTGGTGGCAGCCCAGGCGACAGTGAAGGCAGCAGCGCCGGTGTCAGGAACGGTGGGGTTTCGGAAGAACTGAAGACCGCTGTTGTCCACTTGGTCGCAGGCTCCGGGTTGTCCTCCAGTGCTTCCTCCTCCCTGACAGTGCCCATAGGGCCTTTGGGGTCTCCATGTGATGGAGGGGCAGCTGGAATGAGCTGCCGCACACCCTGAAGACACGGTAGCTCATTAGTCCGAGGAGGAACTCAGAGGGGGACAACAGCGACGGCCCAAGGTGTACAGACGTCGTTGGTCTCTCGCAGAGATGACAAGCTGTGTTTGTCGCTGGCGACTCCGTCTCAACAAAGAGGCAATGTGGCACCTGTGCCACATCCTTGTGGGCTTGGCACCCCTTGGAGGAGGCGGACACCCACTCCTGGAGGCAACCGCAGCCCTGACCATCTGTGAAACTGGTCCATGCCAGGGCTTGAGCAGGGACTTGCGCAATATATCACAAGCTACTGCCCACAAGTGCATCTGTGAGGTCATGATGCCTTGTATGCCAGAGCATCAGACTTTATCAACTTTGAGATGAAACAAGCCCAAGAAGATGCCTAGCCTACAGGATTCGCTGGCATCGGCGGATTGACTCAGGTTCAGGGGCGAATTGAGGGCGTGCATGTCGCCCTTATTAACAGGAAAGGCTGCCTCCCTGAATGTTCAACTTGTGTGCGACTATCACCTGCAGATTATGCCCTTGCGTGCCCACTTCCAAGGGAGCATACATGACAATTTCAATCTGGGACACTCGGAGATCGCCGGCGCCTTCGAGGGCCACCCCAGGATGACAGGCTGTCTCTAGCGGGATAAGGTATATCTGCTGAGGTCTTGGCTGATGACACAAGTGTGGATGCCGGAGACCAAGGCAGAGACCTGACATAACGAGGCCAATGTTGCCATCCGTACTGTTATTGAGTGGTGCATAGGACTGCTCAAAACGCAGTTCCGATGTCTGGACCGCACTGCAGTACACCCTCCAGAGGGTCTCCTGATTTGCGGTGGTCTGCTGTGCTATCCATACCCTGGCACAGCAGTGGGCTACATGCTGGAGGAGGAGGAGGGGGGAGGAGGAGGAGGAAAAGGGACATGCTCTATCTGAGGACGTAGAGAAGGTGGTCCAGGAGCAGATGGTGGATGAGCCTGAGGAGGGACCATCGGAGGAGCAACAGGATGGAGGACAGGTAGCAGCAAGGGTCCGGCATGCCAGGAAGGCCCTCATCCTCATCTGATTCCCATAGGACGAGGCTTTGTCCATCAACTCACCCCCTCCCTCCATTCCTCTCTTTCCCCATTATTTCCCTCCTTCCTCCCCATTTCTCGACCCTCTCACCACCCCCTACCCCCACTACTCTGAGCCACCATCCCTGGGTCTGTGTAACATCACCCTAGGGTGATGGGCCTGCATTGGCACTGTCAAACACAATATACAAGGCAGGAGCCGGAGGGCAACAGGGAGTGGGGGTGCAGGCAGGTCCGCAGTGAAGATTCACGTGACAGAGGCTTCACATGTATCAGGTCTAACATGTTCTAATAGTGAACATTGGACATTTTCCTTTTCCCTCTACACACAATGACCACCACACCCTGCCCTCTTGCCCCTCCCCCCATTGTCCCCCACTAAGTGCTGTACAATCTTCTTGATCTTACATGGTCTGCTGCTACATGTGGGTGTGACTCCAGAATGCACATCAGAGGCGGAGGAATCATGCTGCTTTTTGCACTCTGTGGCCTTTGATGCCCTGGCGGATGTCCTCTGGAAGATCTGGAGCCGGGTGGCCCCGCATACCTTACCAGTGTCACTGGCTTTGCCGTGCCACCTGCTCTGCTCACTGCCCTTGAGATGCGCCGGTGTCAGGAAGGGTGGGGTTTTGGAAGAACTGAAGACCGCTGTTGTCCACTTGGTCGCAGGCTCCGAGTTGTCCTCCAGTGCTTCCTCCTCCCTGACAGTGCCCATAGGGCCTTTGGGGTCTCCATGTGATGGAGGGGCAGCTGGAATGAACTTCAGAGCCCTCTGTGTCTTCTGGCTCCGGCAGTCCTGGCATCTCCCTGTTGTTTGCACCATGGTGTTGATGCACTCAGCGATGCTCCACAGTGACTGGGTCATGCTCTGGAATGCCCTGGCAATGTCCAGCTGCATCTTGGACACTTTCCTCAGCGACTTGTACATGCTCTGTACATGCCTCAGCAATGTCCTCCTACATATGGGACGTGTCCCATGGTGACAGGGACAAGATGTCAAGGCTCTCAACCACGGTTGTCACAGACTGATCCATGCCCTGGACACCACCAGGCAAGACGCTGACCTCATGATGCAGGCTTTCGCTGCAGATGCCACCCAAGCTGTGCTTGCCTTGGTATCACTCATTGTGGGCATTATCCCCTGCACCCGTAGCCTTTGGGACACCCCCAATTGGCTGTGCACTCGCTGGAATGTTGCTACATCGCCTCCTGAATCTCCTGACCGCATCCTATCATCTTCAATCGCTCTGGGTTAACCTTGTCCAGAGGCTCGACATCTGACTGGGACTCAGCAAAGTCCTAGGATCCAGCAGATCTCCAACTGCGGATTCCCTTGAATGTTCCTGCCTCCACCTGATGTACATCAGTAACTGTGTGGTGCTCACCAGGTTGTGTCCCAGAAGCTTGTCCACTAATGTAGGCCATCGAGGTGTGTATCTCTGCGCTGGTGGAAGTTAGGGGTGATAGCTGTGACATCTTGATGGTGATGTCCTTGGACTCCTCCAAAGCGATCTCTTGGGTGGCGGGGTGGGGGACAACTCTGGATGGCCCGTCCCCATCAGATGGTGATCCTACGAGACAGTACACATGAGGTCAGAGAGAGGGAAGGATCATTTTGTCTGACATGAAATAACTCACATGTGACAGGTGATTTCGGATTTTGAAGGGTGGCAGGTGGAACTGATGCCAGAATAGAGGTGGTAACTTACCCTTGCAGCTCAGTGGAGGTTGTTGTTCTTCTTCCAACATTGGATGCTGGTCCTTCTGGTCATGCTGCCCGCATTGACAGCTGTCCCATCACTGACTCCCAGGCACCAATGGTGACCCTGCTGCTGGGCCTCCAACCACCTTTGGGGGAGTAGGATGTCCCCTCTCATATCGATGGCGTCCAGAAATCAGTCCAAGTTACCATTCCCAAAGCGAAGAGCAGATCTGTGTGTTGCCATGCTTGTGTTGACTGAGAATGAGTGGTGTTTAAAAGCAAGCTCCCCCTTGTTAGCGACGAGGCGCTACAGTAAGGGTCTGGTAAATCAGACGCGAGGCAACCAGTAATGATGAGTAGCCCGTAGGGGCTCATTTTTGGCATTAAGTCCCCTTAAATACCGGCCATGATCTTGCCAATGCGGCCATTGAGAAACACACCGCCAACCATGCCCAAAAAGGCACTTCAAAATTTGTCCAGTATATCATGCCCTGTATTTCCATTTTGAGGAAACTGTGTGTGGTGAATTATAAACCCAGTAATTCACACTGTGTTCTATTATATGTATCGTGTCCTTGTGGGCTCTGTATATGAGCCGTTGCGTGGCTCTGCCCATAGGGGGAGATGAGGAGTTTGTACTGGGCTCTACCCATGGTTCCGCCCATAGCTCCTCCCAATAACCAGAAGTATAAAGGTCTGCAGTCGTGAGCCTGCCTCCAGTTCATCTCGTCGCAGGCAGGCTCTGTTGTAAGATTATTAAAATCACTGTTCACTTCCAATCACGTGTCTTGTAATTTGATGGTCACATCACTATGTCTATGGTTTTCCTGCCCAGATTATCTGCTCAAATCATTTGTGCAACATCAAACACAAAATCTGTGAAGAGCCAGTGCAATTGGGTAGTGTTTTTATGAATATAAAGTAATATTTTTGTTGATATATTCAAGAAAGCTTGGGCATGCCGGGTCGGAGAATCGCTGGGGGGGCAGCATGAATCCTGTCCCGCTGCTCCGACGCCAGCTGCCGAATTCTCTGGTGCCGGTTTTTTGCCAGGGGCAGGGATCACGTCGCGCCGGTCGGGGGCCGTTGGAAGTGGCCCTCCCGGCGATTCTCCGGGCCTCAATGGGCCGAGCGGCCGCCCGTTTCGGCCGGTCCCGCCTGCATGAAATACACATGGTCCATACCGGCGGGACCTGGCTCCGAGGGCGACCTGCGGGGTCCTCGGGGGGGCACAGGGGATCCGGCCCTGGGGGGGGGGCCACGGTGGCCTGGCCCATGATCGGGGGGCCCACCGATCTGCGCGCGGGCCTTGGCCGTGGGGGCACTCTTTCCCTCCGCGCCGGCCTCTGTAAAGCTCCGCCATGCCCGGCGCAGAGAAGAAACCCCCTGCGCATGTGGCAGAACACACTGGCGCTCCCACGCATGCGCCAACTCGTGCCAGCCGGCAGAGGCCATTTGGCCTGGCGCCAACCACTCCAGCGCCAGCCTAGCACAGTAAGTGTGGAGGATTCCGAAACCTCCGGGCGGCCGATGCCGGAGTGGTTCACGCCACTCTTGGGCGCCGGTATGGCCCACCCGCTGGTTGGGGGAGAATCCTGGCCACTTGGTAAAGTTTGGTTACATGAGCTGAAAATAGGTTTATTTATATTTATTCAGAGGAAAATAGGTTTACAAGAAGTAAACATTTCAAATCAATCTATACCGTGACTGGTTCAATTTTCAATTACTGAAAATTACACTTACTAAACTATTTTGTACTAAGCTGCCATACAGTATTTAATTCATGGCCAAATTAAAATAACATAATTCAAAACTTTTCAAAATATGTCTGGTAATGTCCTTGTGTTCAAAAGATCCAGCTTAAATTTTGGAACCTCCACGAATAAAAGGGCGGCAACATTATAACGAAGTGACTACAGTGACTGTAAACGCTTTGAGACATCTGGTGGATATGAAAAGCACTAGTTAAATGCAAGTCTTTCTTTCAATTAGTGGAAACTCACAGTCAATTATTGATTGATGGAAGTCATTGATTCATTTAGCTGGTGTGGCCTTTAGCTTTAAAACCATGTTTTAAAAATGAGTGCAAGCGTTTCTGGAAATTTGAGTTGGGCTAAATGTATTTGTGTTTAACATACCAAGACCATTTGCGCTAATGTTGGAGAAATTAGCACAATCAAGTGGAAAATCAGGGTCAGAGTGGAAAAAGGAGAGTTAATTTGGAGAAAATAATTGAAAGCTTGTTTTTACTTTGAACATCGCTTAATCCTATAAAAAGCAGCAAAGAAGCTAATGTAGCACACAATTAAATTATGACTCACAATTATGAGGCACAGGACATCCCATGATAATTCCCAAAGGTGATTTTAAGGTATTTGCTCCTCCTCTTTCAACCTCCTGCCAGTCCAAACACCTGAAGCATTGTGTTATTGGTCTCACTTCAGCTGGTGGCCTCAGCTGCTTTAACTTGCCATAAACAGGAAGAGGAATGTGTTTGGCAGGCATGAAACAATATGACCAGCAACATCAACAAGCAAACTTATCCGATTTGGTTTCACTTCCTAATTCAATGCTGAATGTGGGTCTTGGGATACGCATGCCTAGTGTTGGTGCTGCCATTGTGAACAGTGCCATCATGCTACCCTGCCCATTGAAATACATCAAAAATTCACAAATAGCAGCAGGGAAAATAAAAGTATGGCAACTATGCATTTCTATCAGTGGCCAACAAAGCCAGTCAGGAGAGGTATTGATGCAAATTGTAAGAAGTCATTTTGGAGCTCTCTATTTAGGTCTTAGAAACGGAACATTGAGGTAATTGCCTTATTTGCCAGACCATAAAACAATTTTGTTCTGAAACAACTCACCTAATTACTGTGAACCTCACAGTCTGAAAGTTACCTTCAGTTGTTTGGATCATTAACCCATGTTTTGGATTTACACACAGCAAATAATTTATAACAAAAACAGAAAATGCTGGACAATCTCAGCAGATCTGACAGCATCTGTGGAGAGAGAAGGGAGGTAACACTAAAGTTTTCTTATGCCATGCAAGGGTGGGAAAGTAAATCATCTCGTTTTCCTGTTCAAAATCACTACACAATAGCCCCTGGTGCATTGAATTTATGTCAATACTGAGCGCGGACAGGATCAAATATGCCTGTGGTGTCCTTGCATCTATAAAAGGTCACTGTCCAGGGTCTCACATGAAGGATAGTTTCTCATCAGAGATACTGGAGAGCTGGCAACAATTGTGAAACTGCATTCATCGTGGGACACTGCCTCCGGCAAACAAAGAAGTGAATGAAGAAGACTGAGAAGAGGAGAACCCAGAACAGATATCACTGGGAGAAAGCCATATGTGGTTCTTGCAAATAAAAAAAACATACATCTGAAGATAGCGATATTAAAATCTTTATTTTTAATTTGCTTAAATGCAATTTATACTGCCTCGAGGAAACAAAGAAGTGAAGGAAGGAAACTGAGAAGAGGAGAACCCAGAACATATATCACTGGGAGAGAGCCACACGTGGTTCTTGTAAATAAAACAACCATATATCTGAAAATAGCGATTTTAAAATCTTGATTTTTAATTGGCTGAAATGCAATTTAATGATTTGATGCAAGTTTATTCAACTTCGAAATATACAATTAGAAACACGTTCATCAATATTGATGAAAGCTGATAACACTAAAACTGACCCACAGACCACTGACAGACTAATTATTCTAGTTGTGATTAATCAGAGAAAATGGACAGTTAATTGTTTTTTCTCAGACCGTCACAATTTTCTCAGGTATTCAGTTGTGGCATTGTGATGTACTTATGTCTCTCCAACCAGAAGACATGCCATTGCAGTCACTTTGTGGAGACTGTTGTCTCCAATAATTAATGTAGCTCTTGCTGCAATGGCAGCCGATTCCCTCACTGAATGTGCCTTCAATGGCATCGCTGACACACATGCTTCTGGCCCCTCAGTAGCAACCACACAGCAAGAAGATCTGCAGAAGATTTTCAAGCTATTCTATTCAATGGTTCTTCCATGATTTTATTTGTCTGCATGGAGACATTGCCTCGGTTGTATTGTTGTCATAACCAGGAACACAACAAACATACCATATATACACACACATGCACACATGGAATCCCTGTCCAGGTTTGTGCTCACTTATTAAGGGCTCTGACGTACTCTGACTCTCGGATCTGCTGAGCTTGCAATTGAGTTTGCTGATGGTCTCCTTCTGGTTCATGATGGGCTCTTTCTGCTGCATAATTGTCTCCCGGGGGAGGAGTATGGTCCTCTTGATGTCATCCACCAGACAACTGCTCTGCATGGGGCAGAGCACATGGGGCCCACGTCCAGGGGAATTGAAGAGCAGATGAACCGCCTCTGGGCGAATTCTTGGACTGCAGCTGTAGCAAGGAGATGGCAAGGAATCTACCAAACATTTTGCGGCACATGATTTTCGAAGTGGAGTCGCCGTCGGGAAGAGGGTGGTGGTGGGTTTGGGGGAACGCCGAGGCTTTCAGGAAATCCAGGAAATAATTGCCCCCTCTAGAATTTAGAGCAAATGAAATGATATTTTAGGCATGATTTTCCCTGCAGACTTCTGAATGCTGCAATTGGAAACTGAGTTAGTGGCTGATGGATGCAGAACACTGTGACCCTTAGCTCCGTGATCCTTTTGACACCTGCCCATGACCCACACTTTGAAAGCCCTGCCTTAAATGGCAGAAGAGATGGTAAATATTTAAAATATTTAAATCAATATTCAAAGACAGTGGTGGTTCACATAACTCTGGTGGTGTTGAGAGTGACTTCAATGATTCATAAAATGCCATGCTGTGTTCTTACACTGTGTCTGTTGGATTGCTGTTTGGGTTCACTAAATATTAAATACCTACGTGCACTGAAATACATTTTCCTAATTATTTCCTCCAAAAATCTTGGTGTGTCTTATGCTCCGATGTATTTATGGCCCAGCAATAAATCTAATGTGCTTCAAATCAGTTCAGCATAGGAGATCTGAGCAGGGGAAAACACACATAAGTAACCTGAGAATTATTCCTAAACTGTCCCAGGAAAAGGAAATAAATGTCAAAAACAAAACACAAAGAGAACAATGAGCAGAAACTCTGCACTCAACTCTGACAGTTTGCAACCCAGCAAAACTCCAGACACTTAAAATTATGTCTTGGGTATCAGTGTAAGCAATATGGACACTGGAAGCACATTAATATTCCAAGCTTTTGAAGATTGGTAGTTTTTATTTACAGGTCTTCCTCTAAAGCCTCTAAATGCCTTTCAACAACCAATACCATTCATTTTGTTATTTCTAACACTGCCAGTTTTATGAAAATATAAACTACGCATTGTTTTTTTCAGATTGTATCTGTTCTGCCTGGGAAGGATCACTCTCTTCCAGCTGTATGAGTCAGAGGCTTAGTTATGATTTGTAATGAATGCTTTGGCTCTGGTTTACACTAATTATGCGAAGATGAGACGTGAAGGTTCAGTTAGGGCACTTCACAAGTTAGTCAGGAAGGACCTAAAGAGAGAGCTAAGAAGAGCCAGGAGGGGACATGAGAAGTCTTTGGCAGGTAGGATCAAGGAAAACCCTATAGCTTTCTACAGGTATGTCAGGAATAAAAGAATGACTAGGGTAAGACCTACCTGTACCGTTGCAGGAGCCAGTTGATGATTCTTTAACACTGAAACCAAGAAAATACAAAGAATTTGCGAAGACATTAGTTCTTAGGGGGTATTTTACATTTAACCACAAGATGCGACAAATCCCTAAAATCTGGTACAGCACAGAGTGATCATTATTTTACATGTACTTGCAGAGAAGACCAGCAAATATTCATACAATTGTTTTAGATGATCAATTATTGTAGTTGTTGCAGTCGGTATTTCCCTTCATACAGATAATGAAAAGATAAAAGGACACCCAAAAAGAGTGGGGGATCTCAGGATGACAGGATAAAGCCAGGAGCCCATGGCACTATGGTGCATGCCCTCCTCTGCAGGACAACAAAGAAAACACTACATAATATATAAGATCCTTTATATGGTAAAATACAACCAATTGGAACCTAAGTCAACCTCCCAAGATTTTCAAGCAATGAAAGGATACCCCAGAAAAAGGGGAACAGCAGGATACCGCCATCGGTATAAGACGTGGCTTGGCTGTGCACACTTTTGTATCCAGGAGCCAGTAAGTCAAGGATTCTTACACAATTCCAAGACTTGCTACACAACAGACCTCACTCCTCTCCAGCAAAATCAGAAGCACTATTCAGGCCCCACCATCACTAGAAAACGTAACTATTTTCCACCAAGGAAACCCCACCAACAAGGAGAAGAAGAACTGTCAAGACACCCATCAACAGGGTATCGTGGGAAATACAGTTATTCGCTCGACCCACCCCACAAGATAAAGGAAACCCTCTAGAATAAAAAATAAAAAATCAGAGCCTGTATCAGCCCTTTATATCCAGATTTAAAAAAAGGAAATGCCAGAGAGAGAGAGGAACATCAGGATTAGCCAATAGATATCAGACATGGTCCACCAACTTTCACAAAAAGGATACCAGGAACAGAACAGCATATCCACATAGGGAACAGGATACAGCCTCCGCAGGGGAACCCACGCCTCAAGATGGAGGAGAGTCTGGAAGTCCCTGTATAAGACTAGTTGGAGGAGGGAGCCCCACTCCTCCATCCACCTAATCTCCAACTGAAGAAAGAGTAACAATGCTGAACAGGGGCACTCAGAACCGCACTCAGGCCCCGCAACCAGCAAGATCCTATATTCCCAGGGGAACCAAATCTCAATTGGAAGAGTTGGCCAGAAGACCCCAAAAGGGGACATCTCAGGGGAGGATGAGCTACTCCACCACCCAACCTACCCTCCACTTGACCCGGATAAACGTAGTTACACTGCCCTAACCCAGATAACCATAGTTACTACTGCCCTAACCTGCTCAATCAAGCTAAACTAGGGTCAACAGTAGAATAGGGACCAACAGGCCAAGAATATCACATCACTCTTATATATTGAACAAAGCAAACAAGCCCTATCACTCGGCACTTAGACCCCACCATCAAGAGATTCCACCCATTTCCCCTCATCAAATAAACTTTAACAACAGGATGACATGCCCACCGTACATTCCATAATCCAAGTAATCAAGTAACCTGATGTACCATCAATTGGACGCGAGGCACGATGAAGGTCCAAACTTAGGCTTTAATCAGCTAGTTGTTAGCCCGGTGGTCGACGACAGAGAAAGGCTGGCCGCCGGGAACTCTGGGTACTTATACCCCACCTCAGAGGCGGGGTCTACTTGCCTCTCGACCAATTGGTGAGCAGTCAATCAGACGAGAGGCACATGACCAGCCAGAGCCAATAGGAAACCAATGCTCTCCACCAATGGCAGTGCTCCCATTCATACCACCACATAACCACTGTCACTACTCGCAACAAACACTTAAGTGTCGAAGACCCACCCAAGAAAGGCTAGATATCCAGGGATTAACCAAACATGTCTGGGCACGCACCAGTATATATTACTTCATCCTCGAACAACACCAAAGGTGCCAATGACAGGAAAAAAAGAACCCAGTATTTTTCAGGATGCATGATGTGCTTGTACTTTCATAGGAGACAAGCAAGGATTCCTCAATTCCAAAATAACAAAAGTACAAAAGAAAAACACAACACCAAGAATTCCAATCAGGGTTTTCCTTACCCACAATGAGGACTGAAAAGGTCATACCAACCATCTATATAATAAACGACTGACTTGTCCCTCCACCCTGCTGTGGCGCTGCTCATCTATAAATAAAGTGAAGGGTACCAAAAATGTACACCCCCAGTGTAAAAGCAAGGATTACAGCACATAAAAACCAAAACTGCACAACCCTTATGTCATACAACAAACTCAGCATGATTTTTGCTGTATTACAGGATCACAGGCGACAAACGCCTCTGTGCCAAATATCATACACCTTTGTCAGGATAAAGGACACAACACAAAATCAGGAGCATGTCCACAAGGGAACAAATTTCAGGATTAAAGATGAACTGCAAGATAATATAACCATCCATGGAGCTTGGAAAAGCCAAAGCCATGACAGGATTGTTGAGCAACATCTAAGGTCCAACCAGAGTTCCACAGAAGCCTTTGCACCATTGGCATGTCATTGTCCTGAATCCCTGGTGAAGAGAAATCTCGGCCTCAGTGGTTGGAAAAGACGCCGCCGGCCCCCTCCAATGCTTCTTGACGAACACTGAGGACAAAGCAACTTAAGACAAATGTTCTGAGTCCTTGCTTGATGTCAGACCTCGAAGACCAGACAAAATGTGCTCCATCGAATGCCAAACGTCCATCCTCTTCAGGATATCTCGCAGTTCATCAGTGTGAGCATCGATAACCTCAGCCGGGGAGCCAAGACCATCGTCCACAGTTTCACTCATAAGGGGAGCCATCATCTAGATGGCAATTGTATCGCCAAAGTGCTGGCCCGCTCACCAGCGAAAGGGCCAGATCGAACTGCACCCTACCCTGGCTGACTCAGACTTTTCTTCACTTTACTTGGCTCCCCATGGCCAAAATTTAACCAGGATCCTCCAGAAACAGCATATTATATGCATCAGAATTGAATAATTATGGATTGCACACCAGGATACAAGAAGGGATTCAAAGATGCGTAGCACTAAAGCTCGCGAAAACGCAGGTGCTCTTGTGCTTACTTCTGGTAAATAAAAATTTAATGAAAAACATTTTTGTTTAAAGGTTGTTTGCTGTCTCCTGAAGATGTCTCGAGGCTTGCATGATTGTAAAATAACTTTTATTAATAACACATAAGTATATACATAGTTGTATGGTGACACAATGGTTTGCACTGCTGCCTCATAGCACCATGGACCCAAGTTCAATTCCAACCTTGGGTGACTTTCGGTGTAGAGTTTGCATTTTCTCCGGGTGCTCCAGTTTCCTCCCACAGTCAAATATGTGCACATATGGTGGACTGGCCATGTTAAATTTGCCCCTTAATATCCAGGGATGTGCAGGTTAGGTGGGGTTACCGGGATAGGGAATGGAAGTGGGCCTAGGTAGATGGTCGGTGCAGACCTGAAGGGTGGAATGGCCTCCTTCAGCATGGTAGGGATTCTATGGTTCTATATATAACAGAATACAGTCTTGACATTGTGCTATCTTCATACCAATTCCTGCTAGACTCATTCCTACACACATGTGACTCTCCACATCACATTTTGGGCCGTACTATTTCCCCAGTCTCACTGACAATCCCGAACACCCTCATACTTCAAGTGTAACAGGGCAGCACAGTAGCACAAGTGGATAACACTGTGGGTTCACATCACCAGGGTCCCAGGTTCAATTCCCTGCTGGGACACTGTCTGTGCAGAGTCTGCACGTTCTCCCTGTGTCTGCGTGGGTTTCCTCCGGGTGCTCCGATTTCCTCCCACAGTCCAAAGATGTGCAGGTTAGGTGGATTGGCCACGATAAATTGCCCATAGTTTAGGAGGGGTTATTGGGTTACGGGGATAGGGTGGAAGTGAGGGCTTAAGTGGGTCGGTGCAGACTCGATGGGCTGAATAGCCTCCTTCTGCATTGTATGTTTTATGTTCTATGTAATTTGCATCACAAGTGCTTGATTTGCTCACACATAAATCAATTAAAAATATTGTTCTCTAACTTTAACAAGGAGAGGTAGTCATTTGATTAAATATACAGTTTTATCTCTCCTAATAACTTGTCTACATCTCTTAAATTTGTTTTGTTGCCAGCATTTATAGTTCAGCATTGCAAGTACCTCCAGCATTGTTAAGAATATGTTGATTGTAGGCATTGTGCTAATGCATGCTGTGGTAGTATGACTAGGGGTATTACGGTACCTTAGAAGTGAGCTGCTATTGGTGCAGAGGACTCACTGCCCATTGGCCCGGGTAAGTCATGTGCCTCTCAACCGATTGGCTGAGAGGTAGGTAGCTCCGCCTACAAGGCGGGATATAAGAACCCATGCTTCCCGGCAGTCGGCCATTCTTCTGTACATCTGCTGCCGGGCACACATCTTGTGCATTAAAGCCTATCGTTTGGATCTCATCTTCGTCTCGTGTCCAACTGATGGTGCATCACATACAATCCAGGAATAGAGTACTGAGAAAAAAATGAACTCTTGTCGTTTCATATTTGTGAATTTCCCATTAAACAATTAGAGCAAAATCAATAAATTGTTGACAAAATCATGTTGACAATGGTGATTTATCTTTCTGACGTATAATGCAATCCATTTAACCCATATGTGAAATCAATGTTTGAATCTGAGACAATATAGAAATGTAAATATTGGGACGATTGAACGGCCTTGTTGCGTGCAACTCAGTGACACAACAAGGCCATTACCTGTCGCGGGATTCGTGACGTCGGAAAGCCTCGCGAGATTGAACGAGATCTCGTTAGATGCCACAATCTGGACCTGACTCTCGCTGGGCAAGATCCAGATTTGCATATTTAAGTGAATGGTTGCACCTGGGAGATCTGACCATGAGGCTGTTTATCACTGGTCCATTCAAACATGGACCAGGTACAATGGCACTTTGTGAGGGATTTCCCAGGCTATCGGAGGCCCCTGGGCGGTTGGGCTTTGGGCAGGGTGGTAACCTGGCACTCCCTCTGCCAACCACACACCTTGACACTGCCAGCCTGGCTCATTGTCAGGGTGCCTGATGGCACTGCCAGGATAGTAGGCAAATTTCCACAGTGCCAGGTTGGCAGTGACAAGGTGCCTGGTTGCCCGTGCCAGGGATTGGTCCTGAAGGTGCCCTACCCTTAAGAGATGGCATGAGGAGAGGTGCTCAAGGACCGCCTAAGAGGCAAGCCGGGGGGCTGGGATGTCCGGAGGCCACTGATGGTAAGTCCGAGGTGGCGCCTTGATCTCTTCTTGCACTGATGAGCTCAGCTCATTAGTGTAGGAAGTGAGGTAAGTGCAGCCACAGCGGGGCGTTTCTGACCAAGGCGAGAAAAAAAAGTCCCGTTTGATAGTTGGCTCATTCTTGCCACTACAGGCACCGAGAAACACCCCTCTAAAATGGGATTCTGTTTTGGATGTTAAATCGCGTCCATCATGTTACCTATTACTTGAATATTATATAATTCCTTTGCCCGTGCAAACCGTCACTACTTGGCAATCCCTTATGTGAAGATGAAGTGACCGATTCATAGATTGTCATCTTTAAAAATGCCGTGTTATGGAACGTGGCTGACATTTTAGCTTCATCAATCAAAACGAACAACAAAAAAATTGGAGTTGAGCCACAATAGAAAATAAAATTGATTTCCATTTTGTACAGTCGCAGGACTCTGATTAAAAAAATATACAGTTTCTTGCCATTGTATTCAATCATGCAGCCAATACTTAACGTCATCTTTGCACTCAGTGTCTACAGAATGACATGTGATTTGTTGCTGTATTTGTAATAAATTCAGCCCGTGAAGAACATACTTCATTCAAATAAACAGGTTTTTAAACAATTGTGTTTCACTTGCAAAGGGAGAAAAAAAGGCAATTGAAATCACCTACAATGAAGTCATCGGTAACGATACTGTGCTGAGCGTTAAAACTATCGGATACCAGTTCCAGTATATATCCACTCAACCCGTGGGATCTGCTTGATTGTCTGGTCTCAGCCGGGTCAGCAGTTGGGCTGGCACAACTGACCTCAGTGCCCCAGCAGGGGGTAGGAAAAGGAAAGTCGCTAGGGGTCCCTGCGCTTAATTATTAATCTCATAATTGCTTGCTGGAAATGGTGGAACTTGAGTGACTCCACTCTGGGCTTAGTTTTGATGCTCTGCATGACGCAATAGCATAATGACTGCCACTATCTGTCGTTGCACATGAAAAATGTTTGCTGGGTGTAGTAGCAGAGCCAGTGCCTCTGGAATTGTGATTTTGCGAGCAGAAAATTTGATTTAAAAAAAAACGCCCTCATTACAGATTAATTTAAAATTTCATTTAGAACATGTACCAGTTGTAGAAACAAATCTATCGCTTTTATTGCGATCCTTCAGGTTTTCACTCATGGATTAAATTGCATACTTCTAATTAAACCATCCTTTAATTAAATGAAACACAAACCTCACCCATTGTATTGCCTTTAGTCCCCC
This sequence comes from Scyliorhinus canicula, assembly GCF_902713615.1. Taxonomy (NCBI): domain Eukaryota; kingdom Metazoa; phylum Chordata; class Chondrichthyes; order Carcharhiniformes; family Scyliorhinidae; genus Scyliorhinus; species Scyliorhinus canicula. Next base: position 75,412,156 of record NC_052162.1, on the reverse strand, counting down.
CAGCACTGTGGTGCGAACCCAATCTGTTTTATTTATAAAAATAAAATGGAGCCATTTTTGTAATGTTCTGAGGCCCAATTCAGAAACCAGCAGAAAAGATTATTCCTTTCTCTGTCAGAGATAAAACACCCCACAGAGGCATGTTAGCTCTGAAAATAGAGTTCTGCCTGAAAAGGTTGACTTTCCACTTCTTCTCCTCCTTGCATCATAAAGGAGTGAGGCAACGAGCCAAGAGATTTTGTTGCCATAGTAAATTTAGCACAATTCTTGGAAAAGTTCATACTGATAGTACTCTTGGAGAGTTCAGTCTTCAGAATTCTCCCCGTCTTGGCTAAATCTTTAAAATTAACCGATGCTAATATGAATTAATGTAAAGCCATCACACACTGGCATTGCAGTGAAAGAGCGTCGATGATCCACACAGTCGCTAGTGATTCATTGAAATTTATTTTGTCAGAGGCAGGATGGCATGGTGGCAGAGTGGTTAGCACCGCTGCATCACAGTGCCAGGGACCTGGGTTCAATTCCGGTCCTGGGTGACTGTCTATGTGGCGTTTGCACTTTCTCCCCCTGTCTGCGTAGGTTCCCTCAGGGTGCTCTGCTTTCATCCCACAGTCCAAAGAAGTGCAGTGTTGGGTGGATTGGCCATGCTAAATTGCCCTCTAGTGTCCAAAGATGTGCTAGTTATGGGGATAGGGTTGGGGAGTGGGCCGAGCTAGTGTGCTCTTTCAGAGGGTCGGCGCAGACTCGATGGACCGAATGGCCTGCTTCTGCATGGTAGGAATTCTATGGTTCTATGAATGCCTTGTATGTGTTTCAAAAATAAGTTTAATGTATTGCAGTTGGATGGCATTTTCTTCTCCTCCAAATTTTGGTTGGCTGCTATGATTGAACAGACTGATGTACATGGCATAGAGCCGTGATGTTCAAAGTGGGAGTCGCGGTGGGTCACGGGACGGTGTAGAATGAGTCGCCAAAGATTCACCAAAACCGATCCCCAAACACCTCCTGACTATTTTTTCATTTTCTGTCTCGGTAAATTCTCACTGCACTACAGTGTATGCCAACATGAGGCTGATGTAGAAGCTGGTGCTGTGAACTTCCTTGCCTCTCTGGGCCACAGTGTAGTTGGGGAAGTTTGCAGTCAGAGACCTGTAAAATTCTCTTTGGGTGGCATTTCCTGCTGCTGTGTTCAGCGTCAGGTTCTGTATTATTTCTTGAGTTCAGTGTGTCACTAACAAACCACGTGCGTCTTTTATCATTCTATCAGTTAACCCGGACACACAGCCTCCTCCACCCTTCCACTACCAAATTGTCTCTCCACACTGGGGCTCTTGTCCTTCAAGGACGCTTCTTTTTTTTCACCTCCTCCCCTGCCACCATCCACCCCCTCTTCTCAGGTACTTGTCCCCAAGCAACCGTTTCTGCTGCATGGTTACATGGACTCCATCAGCTGAATTGGTTCCTGTACCGCAAGAATTTGTGCATCTACCTTATCAGGATTTAAATTCTTCACCAAGGATGGCATTAGCTGGTGACTATATCAGGCTCATATATAGTGGAGCATGTAAAATGTTGCAGGTCATTGGAATATTCGTCAACTGAGCTGTGCCCAGCATTGTATTTTTTTTAGCATGTTTTCAGTCTGTTACGTATTTACCTGGGAAAAGGTACTGACATCCGTCCGAAGACATTCTGTCTGACCGTGTTTTTAGTTCAGCCATTAGTGCTCCTGTTCCTGAAGTAGAAGTTTTGAATTTATTTTCCTATCCGAGGTTGTGTTACGTTTTGAATGAGGGAACATGACCTTGTTAAAACTGTGCAATATTGAGCCTGTTAATCTTCCCAGTGCTTGCGGGTAGTTCTCCAAATGCTAACAATGGGTGTGAAGACATAAAATAATCAAATAATCCTGAGTTATACCCTTTAGCAAGGTGTCAGGGTGGAGCTGTCGTTTAAGGTGAAACAGCAGCTCCATTTACAGAAGTGGCAACAACGATTATGACGTTTTAAAAAGTAACTATGGAGAATCTTTGAGAATGTGCAGTGGGTCGCGGGACTCGGCCATTCTGTGAATGTGGGTCGCGGGAAGAAAAGTTTTAAAAACACTGGCATAGAGATTGGAAGAAATGTAAATTCTGGATCAGCTTTGAAGTCAGGATGACAGACTATTTTTTGCTTTCTGTTTAAACATGTTAAATGTTAAATGTTAGGGCAGTACGGTAGCATTAGCACTGTGGCTTCACAGCGCCAGGGTCCCAGGTTCGATTCCCCGCTGGGTCACTGCCTGTGCGGAGTCTGCATGTTCTCCCCACGTCTGCGTGGGTTTCCTCTGGGTGCTCTGGTTTCCTCCTAAAGTTTCGGAATGTAGTGAAAATTATTTTGGGGAGAGAATTGTCTAAACTCTGAAAACAAGCACGGAGGTCATGATTCAAATTAATCTGTGTCCCCTCCTTACGACGAAGACAGCACACAAACCTATTGCTGGGATAGGGAATTGTCACCACACTTGAGTAAAATAATGATAATCTATTATTGTGATAATTAGGCTTACATTAACACTGCAATGAAGTTCCTGTGAAAAGCCCCTGTCGCCACAATCCGGCATCTGTTTGGGTACACCGAGGGAGAATTCAGAATGTCCAATTCACCTAACAGCACGTCTTTAGGGACTTAATAAATCTTCCCCATCTCAGTCTTAAATGGTCTGCCTCTTATTCTGAGACCATGGGCGCACTTTCCCCAAAAGAGATCAAAATCCCCGAGCGAGCACGTTTAGCAACGTGTTTCCCGGTATTCACAGTTCTGTGGAAGACGTGGCTATTCAACCCGACACAGTTGAATAAGGGGCCTAAACAGGGAACGCGTAGCATGCAAGGCATACAGAGCCCCGTTTTTTACAACAGGGAGCTCTGCTCGCCGGAACGTCCCATTGTAGCGAGAGATTGGAACGCCATTTTTAAATGGTGTCCCGATCGTCGAGGCCCACAAAAAAAATCCCAGAGCTCCCCCTAGCCCGAACGCAAGATGGGAGGTCCAATGGGCCCCCCCAAATGCCCCATGCGCATAAAGTGCCAGTTTGGCACCTTGGCAGTGCCACCTGCATGCCAGCCTGGCACTGCCAGGGTGACAAGCTGGTACTTCCAGGGTACCCAGATGGCACCAGCAGTGCCAGGGTATCACCCTGCCCAAAGAGCATGCAGCTGGGATCCTCCAATCCCCTTGGAGACTCCAACGAGTGCCATTCCATGGGGGCCAGTACGAAACGGCACTTGCCCGAGGTCCCTGAGGTGAAGTGACTGAATCCCAAAGCCTCAGGTACCTTGGGAATCTGCACATTAGAGTGAGGCTTACTGCCTCGCTCTAATATGGAGATCTGCCAGAAGCTGATTGCGCCCATTGTGGGTGGGATTCCCCTTTCAACGTCTTGTGAGATTACGTTGAATCTCGTGAGGTGTTGCGAACCGGAGGATCCCGGGAACGGGGCCACCCGGCTTTCACCGGCCATGCTGTGCTTCAGCGAGATGCTTTTCTGGCGCAGCGTGGCTGGAAGATCGCGTCCTTTGCCTCCAGCCATGGAAATACTTTATATACATCTACCCTCTCGCATCCTGTAAGAACTTTGTAAGTTTCAATAAGATCACCTCTCTTTTTAAAACTCTAAAGAATGCATACACATTTTCCTCAATCTCTCCTCATAAAACAATCCTGTTGTGCCAAGGATTATTACGGTGAACTTCCATTGCATTCCCTCTATGGTAAGGCTTTTTACAAGAGCAGCAAGATATCTTTACTCCTGTATTCAAATCCCCTTGTGCAGAAGGCCAACATATAATTTGCCTTTCTAATTGCTTTCTGCACCTGCACGCTAACTTCTAGTGACTCATGAACAAGGACACGCAGGTGATTTTGGATATCAAAACTTCCCAATCTCTCACCATTTAAGAAATACTCCGCCTTTTTTTAATACAGAAGTGGATAACTTCACATGTAATCACATTACGTTCCACTTGCTGTATTATTGCCCATTCACTTAGCCTGTCCAAGTCCCCTTAAAGCCTCATTGCAACCTCCTCACCACTTACATTCCCACTTACCCTTGTGCCATCAGCAAATTTGGAAATATTAAATTTTTTCCTCACATCCAAATTATTTCCACAGATAATGAAGAGTTATGGCACCAGCACTGATCCGCACGGTACCCTATGAGTAACAATCTGACCCGTTTATTTCTACTCTGTACATCAATTCTGAATCCATATCAGTATATTACCCCCAATTCCATGTGCTCTTATTTGAAATGAAATGAAATGAAAATCGCTTATTGTCACGAGTAGGCTTCAATGAAGTTACTGTGAAAAGCCCCTAGTCGCCACATTCCGGCACCTGTCTGGGGAGGCTGGTACGGGAATCGAACCGTGCTGCTGGCCTGCTTGGTCTGCTTTATAAGCCAGTGATTTAGCCTTGTGAGCTAAACCAGCCCCTTTTGTTAACCAACCTTTGCGTGGGACCTTATCAAACGCCTTCTGAAAATCCAAATGCACCACATCCACTGTTTCTCCTTTAGCTATGCCACAAGTAGCATACTCAAAAAATTACAAGAGGTTTGTCAAATATAATTTCCCTTCATAAATCCACATTCATCCTGCTCGATCACATCATAATTTTCCAAGTGTCTAGTTGGTACATCCTTTAAATAGATTCTAAGATTTTTCCTGCGATTTTCATCATACGAACACATCTGTAAATCTCAGGCATGATTTAAGGTCGTGTTGCACCTCACGAGGAGCTGGTTGGATCGAGTGAGGAGCCCAAATTGGGAACCAGGCCAGGCACCAAATGGTTTGTGATCTTACCAGCCGCTTTCGGTGGCAGGATCTGGATCCCACCTAAATATGATGCAAAGCTAATTTAGGCCAATCATGGGAAATCTCCATCTCATTAGTGAGATTGAAGGCTGATCTAATAGCCTTGCATGATCTAACCGGCTCCCCATGAGCGGGGATATGGAGGTGGATACCCACTCCCAGTGGCCTCCAAAGTGATAGTCACCCTGAACATTTAGACCTCTGGGTTTTTCCAGAGCGGGGACTTGTCTGGGATATCGCAAATATCAGTACGTAGGTGTATCCGCGATGTGATGGATGCCCTAATGGCACGGGCAGCACGGTAGCATTGTGGATAGCACAATCGCTTCACAGCTCCAGGGTCCCAGGTTCGATTCCGGCTTAGGTCACTGTCTGTGCGGCGTCTGCACATCCTCCCCGTGTGTGCGTGGGTTTCCTCCGGGTGCTCCGGTTTCCTCCCACAGTCCAAAGATGTGCAGGTTAGGTGGATTGGCCATGATAAATTGCCCTTAGAGTCCAAAATTGCCCTTAGTGTTGCGTGGGGTTACTGGGTTGTGGGGTTATGGGATAGGGTGTTGTTGTCCTTGGGTAGGGTGCCCTTTCCAAGAGCTGGTGCAGACTCGATGGGCTGAATGGCCTCCTTCTGCACTGTAAATTCTATGATTCTATATGAACTTCAATCTGGACCAACTCACCAGGGAATGCGCTTCACAAATCAGAAGGGCTTGCATTCCCTGAATGTACAGTTGGTGTGCGACCACCAGCTGCACATCATGCATGCCTGCGCCCAATATCCAGGCAGCATGCACAATGCATATGTTCTGGAGCACATGTCGGTACCCGGCACCTTTGAGATGCCCCTCAGGTAAGGCATTGGCTCTTGGGTGACAAGGGTTAGTGGTGGAATCTTGGCTAATGACACCTGTCTGGAGGCCCCAGGCCAATGTGGGGAACCGCTTCAAACAGGAGTGCCATTGAGTTGTGCATTGGCACACTAAAGGTAGACATCCGATGCCTTGACCGCTCTGGTGGGGTGCTCCAATATAGCCCCAGGAGGATCTCAAACAGCATCCTGGTCTGCTGTGTGCTTCAGAACATCACTCAAAGGAAGTGGGGGGGGGTGGGGGGGATGGGGTTTATGCTGGATGAGGAGGCAGAACACCAGGCCTCATCTGATGAGGAGGATGGCCAGGAAGAACTGGGATTTGCCAACTAAGAGGCTTGGCCACTGGTAGCTCTGCCACCCTGTCCCATGTCTCCATATTCTCCTTCTCACTCCCTTCCAAGTGGTGCCCGCTTCCCCGCAGCTGCTCACATCCGCTCCTGGAATATTGCAAACGTCAGCACATAGGTGCTTCCGCGATGTGATTGATGCCCTATGGACTATATAAACTTCAATCTGGAACAATCCCACCAGGGTGCCAGGGCTCTCTTGCTATAGGGACATAGTTTTGTATTAGGGGCTCACTTGTTTGTCGCATGCCAACCTCCGCCTAGGAGATAGCCCTCTCCTGCACCTCCCCGGATAATGCCATCACCCTTTGCTTGGCAGGGGTGAGAGCTTGGAGCTCTGGGATTCTCCCACTCCCTCTGTTATGAGCTTTCTTTTCAACGGGGAAACATAAAGGACATGATGAGATGCATGGAGGTGAGCTACTCGGGAGTTCTGTAGCTGGCGGCATGTGTGTGCAAGTCACCTGGCCAAAGATGACAATATAGGTGTTGGGGTTTGGTGCAGGATAGGATATGAGGGAGATGCGGGCAGGTGGGTTTTATTGGCCTCTAAGGAGTGGAGGATGTGATGTGAGGAGTGAGGGACAGGAGTGATGCCAGGGGAACAGAGGTGATGGCTCACCCGAGCTGCCCTAAGGAGGTTGTTCATCGTCTTGCGGCACTGCCTACCAGTCCACATGGTGAGGCGTACGGCGCCGAGCGCCTCGACCATGTCTGCCCAGACCTAGTTGACGGCCACGATCAGTCGCCCCCTGCCCACACTGGTAAAGAGATGTGTGCTGTCTCTCCTCCACCCCATCCAGCATTCTCTTGAGCTCCTCATCCATGAAGCATGGTGCTGCTGTTCGTGGAGCAATCGTCTTGGCTGGAATGATAGTGTGTGGGGAATGGAGAGCTTATAAGCAGCTCCAGCTTGTCAAGCACTCCAATTCCAAATCCAGCCCCAGTGAATCCAAAAGCGGCAGGCATGAGAATTGACCTAGATTCACGTGGGCAGGGTGCTGGCCCTTTCCCATGTCCTCAATTGCTCCGGAAATAGCTCCCCCATGGGAACGCAAACCACATGCAATTCAGACCCGTCATCAGCAAGTCTTCCAAATAGAATTTTGCCGAGTGAGGTTACATTTCCTACTTTCAAGTCGAGAGGAACTATTCCAGGATATAAAGAATTTTAAAAAATAACCTCCAATGCATCCATATTGACCAGCCGGTGATATGGAGCATCCCGCTGGCGGGGTGAAACAGAAATGTGGCACGGCAGGGCGGAGAATCCAGCCCATTCTTCAGTTTCTTCACCATTTCCCCATTCTCCATTATAAATTCTCCTGTCTGCACCTGTAATGGACCCATACTTGCTACCCTTTTCCTTTTCAGTACCTAAGGAAGGATTTGCAATCTGCCTTTATGTATCTCGCCAACTTGCATTCACATTGTCTTTTCCCTTTATTTATTAGTTTCTTGGTCGTGTTGCGGATGCCTGGTGCCTGGTTAGTCTCAACAGTGGCGAGAGGTTGAATCAGAGCCATAACTTTTTAAAATTTTAAGACGGTCCGGAAATATCAATTACTTCCAGGAGTGATAATATAAGAAAGAGGGTATGGCTATTTTATAAACAAATGTTATTAAAACAAAAAAGAAGAAAACAATATTTAACATTTTAAACTTCCACTCTACCAATAACAGATTACATGTAGTTTCTTAACCTTAACACATTAGTTCTCATGAAACAGCGCTCTACAATGAACATGCAGCTCTCATGCCTCTTACACAGATGGACAAAGGCAATACTTATATACGAAGCAATTTTCTCCTGTCAGCCAATATCTTTTGGAGCCCTTTTTGAACCCTGGGGCAGCTTTTCTTGACCTCACTTGGTGCCTGTTCAAATCATTTTCCTGTACTGGTTCAAACCAAGATTACTTCTCTCTCTCTGAGCACACCACCCCTCAAACAAAGGCTCTCTCTCCTGGGGTGTCCAGACTTGAACACTTTATCATTATCTTGGCTGTTTTAAGGGCAGCACGGTGGCGCAGTGGTAACACTGCAGTCTCATGGCGCCGAGGTCCCAGGTTCGATCCTGGCTCTGGTTCACTGTCCGTGCGGAGTTTGCACATTCTCCCCGTGTTTGCGTGGGTTTCGCACCCACAACCCAAAGATGTGCAAGGTAGGTGGATTGAATACGCTAAATTGCCCCTTAATTGGAAAACATTAATTGGGTACTCTAAATTTATATTTTAAAAAATCTTGGCTGTTTAATTTCCCACTCCCGTTTATACAGAAGAACACAGCCATGCTATTGACGGACAAAGAGGCCATCAGACTCTGTAATGGACTAACAGCTGGCCAGACAGGAGTGTCCTAAGGGCAATGGATCTCAGCGAATCACCCTTGCTGAACCGGGCGGTCCTGTATATTTCATCTAACGAGTTTATGTCTCAATGGGACAATGTAACTCGGCCAGATGACTCTGTGTCAGCAGGGTTTTTTTCCTTCAGTTAGTTTAACCCGTAAATTGCCTGCTATCTTGGGGTCTCCATGTGGACCCAATTTCCTAATATCTTCCTCGCACAACACCTTCCTTCCTAGAGAGAAAAATGAACTATCACTATTCACAGATGGCTTCATTTTCTGAACCCTTTTCAATTTTACACATTTCTTAAGATTACATATTGTTTACATTCTACATGGTACATAATTTTTTAATTTCATTTTCAAACAAGCAAACCTCACATGAGTATAGTTCATTGTCGTCTTTTCTCATGTCACAGTCATGATAGGGCAGCAACAATCACATTTTCTTTTGGACACTAGATCTGTCCAAGTAGTCCTGATATTATCAAACCTAAAAGTGGTCTCAATAACAGTCTCCATACACACAACAAAACTTCATCAATAATTCTGTTACACACAATTGTCTGGCTTTCCCAGCAGAGGTTTCCACTTGATCATATGACAAATAGTTGTTGCTGCATCATCATCGGTTTGTCACATTTATCAATGGCTTTGGATTCTGCTTCTTTTGCGGTCTGTTGAGGATAGCCAAAGCAATTGGTAGCAGCTGGTAATTTGGACAGTGTCAAACACCAGTTATTGTATGTTGAAAACTTAGCTGACTATTCTGGCTACATTTGTAACAGCTTTTCAACCTCCAAATTCTGTATTCCACCATAGATGATGCTTTCTGTGAAATTGTGAGATAGCTTTAGTCCCTCATCTGTTCCTGCTGATCATTTGCTGCGTCAGTATCATGATAGGAATTTGACTGCTCTTGGCGTTCCATAGTTACTGCAGTTTCTTTCATTACAACCTGCTGATTTGTGATTAGCTCTCTCCTTTGTTATGGTTGTGGTTGCTCCTCTTTAATCTCTTGCAGCGGCACGGTAGCACAGTGGTTAGAATTGTTACTTCACAGCGGCAGGGTCCCAGGTTCGATTCCTGGCTTGGGTCACTGTCTGTGCAAAGTCTGCACATTCTCCTCGTGTCTGTGTGGATTTCCTCCGGGTGCTGCGGTTTCCTCCCACAAGTCCCAAAAGATGTGCTGTTAGGTGAATTAGACATTCTGAATTCTCCCTCTGTGTACCCGAACAAGCGTCGGAGTGAGCGGATTTTCACAGTGACTTCATTGCAGTGTTAATGTAAGCCCACTGGTGATTATAATAAAGATTATTATTATTTAGATGATTGATGATATGCTGGAGTTCCTCTGCAATCTGATACTGGATTTCAGCTTTCTTCCGAATCTGCCTTTCCAGACTAGCTTTCTTTTCTGTGTGACCATTGCTGGTACCTCCTGCTGGATGAAGTTCTCAGGCCAGCTACGTCTTAGCCTTCAGTTCTCCAGTCACTCTGTCAAGGAGTTCTATTTTTCATTTCCATACATCAGCTATCTCCGTTTGTTCCTGCATTGTCGTTAGAAGATTGAGCTTGCATGGGTGTTGTTTAATGGGAACATAACTTCTGATAGCTGCATCCTGTGTAATTACTTTTGAATGCCCCAAATTACCCCCCCCCCCCCCCCCCCCCCCTCCCCTCCTGACCCCCCCGCCAACACACACACACACACTGCTCTATGTGACTGTAAAAACGCTTTCAGGTCATTTTGATTTTTCTCCGGATGGTAACTCAATAATTTATCCCAATTTTAGAATGGTTCCTCATTGTCCAATTTAATTTGGGGAATGTCAAATTCAGAATTGTATGGATTTATCTCGTCCCCACAATTACAATGATTAACACTTCCTCTAAGTGGTCTCACCTTCCCCAGAACTGGTCTCACCTTCCCCAGAACTGGTCCCAATGCCTGAGAAATCTGATACCCTCCCTCCTACACCAATTCTCCAGCCAAGTGCTCAACCGCTCAATCTTCCTATCTAAATGCGTGTTCAGCTATGTATGTTTAGGGGACAGCATTGGCTGGAGCATTGAGGTCGAAAATGGCGCAGTTGGTGTCAAATCAGTGTTAAGCACTACAACAACAGAAAATTCTGGAAAATCTCAACACACCTGACAGAATCAGATTCCAGCATCTGCAGTAATTTGCTTGTCAGATAGTGTTGCGCACAGACTGACACCACTATCTGACTACTGTGGAAAGGACCAGTAAATACTCTTAATGTGTACATTAATGATCTCACCAAAATGGCACAAGGTGGAGGCTGCGATGGATGTACGGAGGGTGCGGATGCCATTTTGGTACTAACACTGTATTTGTAGAACTGAAAATATAAACACTGAAGAGCTCATTTTTTCAGACATTGTTAAGTAAGTTAAACATGGAAAGAAATGCATTGAAGCCTGGGGATTAGAGGATTTTTTTTCCTGAGAGGGTCTTTTGAGAGATAAGTGGAATTGACTTTCATTAGAAATAGTTCATGCTTTTGTTGAACTGCTTTGCAAAGAACCTTAATGAATCTGGGATTGAATATTATGAACAAAAATAATTAAATACTATGCAGAGCTTTGTGACTCCTGTGTCCTTTGGATCATTGCAATATCATATGAAGTACACAGGTTAGGGTTTAATAACCTGGATCGTGATGCTGAATTCATATTCTGCAGATTTTTACCCTGCAGGAGATTAAATAATTTGGTAGAGTTCATGAAAATCTCCTTGTGCATGATCTGGTGGAAGGCTCACTGAACTTAATTTGGAAGCATATACATGCGCTGATTTTATTTCCAGCCTCTGGTATGCCTTTTTAAAAAAACCTGAGTTAAATAATGTTTGCTCAGTTTTGAACAGCAGTGGATTCATTCATTCCCTGTTTGCACATTAAAACTGGCTCTGTGGAATTTTCCCATGGACTGCTCACTTTGGATATGAATTACAATGACATAATTTGCCCTCTGCCTCTTCTATTTTCATCCCGTGCCTCATCAAGTCAGAATCTGTGCATATCTAAGTTTATTAAATGCATACCGGAAGCTCCTTGGTGGTTGTCCTTGGAAGCCTAAACATCACCCATGTAAACGTTGTGTAATGAATGCATATGAAGTACACAGGTTAGGGTTTAATAACCTGGATCGTGATGCTGGTTTAGCTCACGCGGCTAAATCGCTGGCTTTTACAGCAGACCAAGCAGGCCAGCAGCACGGTTCGATCGCCGGAATGTGGCGACGAGGGGCTTTTCACAGTAACTTCATTGAAGCCTACTCGTGACAATAAGCGATTTTCATTTCATTTCATTTTCATAAACTGTTTGAAGATTAGGGGGCTGAATTTTTTGGCCGAGCCCACCGCAAGATCTCCACAGATGGAACGGGGACCATATAAAGGTTTGTTGACCTCGGGCGGGAATTTCCCGTCGCCGGGTGGGTGCGGCTGAAATATCTCGCCCCAGAAGTAATGCAATTACTTCATGTTTTGGTGAGTCTTTTATCAATAAGGAATACTTTAAGCGGATCTTGCTCGGCTGTTTCAGAAATCATTTAAAAACCAGAATAGATAAAGATGGCAGTGAACCAGATGGTATTTTATGAATATCAACAATGATTTTCTGGCCATTGTGCTCTTTTAATTCCAGATATTTACTGAATTCAAATATCACCATATGCCACAGAAGGATTCAAACCCAGGTCTCCAAAGCATTATCCTGGATCTCCAGATTACTAGTCCAGTGACAATACCACTAAATCACAGCCTACTAATCCAATAGCTTTATGCCTGACTGTAAAACAGTTGCCTCTGTCAAGGGGGATACTACTGTGCCCCAAAGTGATCAGATAGAAGATTATGAACCTGAATCCTTGTTTTGGTAGCTTTTTTTCTTTGATTGTGGAGCCAGGATGACTGTGGCAATAATTAATCAAAAATGCCGTTAAATTGTGCTATGCAAATGTCAATTTACGAGCACATTAATTACTTGTACTGTAGTATTTGTGTAGTGTGACTGCAAGGTTAAAACTTGAAATATTTTTCCAGAATAATGGTGGAACTTTACTGGAGCCAATTTGTTGGATGTTCAAGTCATTGTTATGAATAACCACACAATCCTAGTGGAGCGACCATTCAGAAAATAGTGTATGATTATTAATTTTTATTCATTTTATTATTTTATACATAATTTATTTATAAACCAAACCTTAAACTAGACATTACTTGCTTGTTATATTCTGACTCAAGAATCTCTAAGATCCAAATACAGGTACCAATGTTTCCCCACCTGCCTCCTACTATTGTCCTTTTTAATTAATACAAGCTCAAAACTGTCTGACGAAGAAGGAGTATTAATTTTATTTGTAATCCGTGGCTTTCTCTGGTATTATTCTGAATAATTTCCTGAATTAAGGAAAGCAATGAAGTAACCACTAGGCTGTTGCCTGCTTCACGGAAGTTTGCATTCCCAGGGCCTGTGGAATTTCTAAGGCTTACAATTGTGCACCATGAAACTGAAATACTTTATCAAAAACAATGATTTTCTTCATCCCTACCCTCTTGATCTTGCACTCCACCCCCCCCCAACCCACCCCCCCCCCCCCCACACCCCTGCCCCGCTCCCCACCCTAGCCCGCACGCTAGAGTCTGTCAACCTGGCCTCCGTGAAGCACATCTTCCACCCCCCCCTCCCCCCCCCCCCCCCCCCCCCCCCCCCCAACCACCAGTCACCTTCAAATCCAGCTCCAATGACAAGTGCATTGGGAATTCCCAACAGTCCCCATGGCTCCCAGTGCCATAGTTGGGAGTAAGGAGCTGCTGGGCTCTCCACCAATCTTTATGCCAAGGCTAATTTCCCAACCTCCCTGTTAAATTTCACCTTTCTGTGCATTTTAGAAAAATAACAAATGCGTATCAATGATGGTCGCTTGCTCATCCAATCATAGTCATAGTCATTGACTGAATTTTATATGCCATCGGTGGGCACATTTCCTGTGGGGCGGGTATGTTAAATAGTGTGGACACCCATCCCACTACCTTCCCAACTCTTCCCCCATAATATCAGAGAGTCACTGCAATCGGCAACCTGCCCATTATATTTAAACGTATAATCAAGAGTCCATTAGGTTTGTTATCAAACTAATTGAACCAGATGATATGCGGCCCATGCCATTCAATGTTTAGCAAAGGCAGACAAGGTGTGAGTGGGAAGCCCGATTTTTTAAATGGAGTGAAGTTGATGCAGGACTGATGGAGCAGCCAGCCAATCCATTTGGCTGGCAACTGCAGAGGGCAGGGCATCTTCCACAAGCATTCACTCCCTCCACTGCTGATGAACAATAACAGCCGTGTGTACCATCTAAAAAATGCACTGCAGGAACTCTCCAAGGTTCCTTAAGCAGCATCTCCCAAACCCATGACCACTCCCTTCTAGAAGGACAAGGGCAGCAGATACCTGGGAGCACCACCACCTGGAAGTTCCCCTCCAAGCCACTCACCATTCTGACTTTGAAATATATTGCCATTCTCTCACTGTTCCTGGGACAAGTCCTGGAACACCCTTCCTAACAGCTCTGTGGGCGAAACTACACATCAGGAACTCCAGCAATTCAAGAAGGAAGCTCACCCTCACCTTCTGTAAGGCAACTAGTGATGGGCAATAAATGCTGGCCCAGCAACGGCCACATCCCGTAAATGAATATTTTACCAAGTGCGCCCCATTGCACTTTATGGTACCAGCAGCAATGGGTAGGTGAAAGGCATGGCATCTCTGCCACGAGACCTGATCTTATACTTGCCCATCTCCAAGCTCCCTGGGGTGGCTGGGGGGGGGGGGGGGGGGGGGGGAGCGGGGGGGGCATGTAAAATTCCAACACCTGCATTGCAGATATTTAGTTCTATGATCCATGCAGGCATCGCCACAGAGAAAACACACATATGTTTCATGAACTCTATCATTTTCTAATTTAGAATTATTGCATTTCGTTAATAGCTGGTTTATTAATCAGCTTTTTATGTTCACTCATCAGATCAGGCACAGGAATGACAAATTTTAAAGCGAGCAACCATTTATACTTTATGATTCTCTTGAATCTATCCTGATGGATGCAACTTCAAAAGTGTCAGCAGCATTTCTCTTTTTTATCAGCAATACTAAAGTTCTGCACTATCAAGTGACTGTTTCTTTATTTTCCTTTTTTTTTACATAGATTGCTTCCCCACAAAAATGCAGAACCTTCGCTTCCCAAAAGATCTGACATTGATTCAGCGTTCAATATAGCACAAAGCGATTAGTACCCCACCTGACATCAAATGGTAGTACTCAGAATGGGTATTGATCGCAGTTCATTGAAACACTCGACAAAAGTCATCACAGCTTGTTAAATTTGTGGAAGTGACCATCCGTGTTTCAAAGTGATCATTTGGCATTATAGGCATCAGGTGTGATCATCAGTCATGATAGGTATGAAGGACAGGTTGGGGGGTAGGGGGTGCGGAGATGGGGGGTAAAGAAATAGTCAAAATTTAAGTAAGTAAATGTGGCACATTGAGAATTAACAGTTTCACAGAACAAGGAATCATAGAATCCCTATAGTGTTCAATGAAGCCATTCAGCCCATCGAGTCTACATTGATCCTCTGAAAGAGTACCCACCTAGGCCTGTAACCCCATAACCTCACCTAACCGTTGCATACAAAGGGACAATTTAGAATGGCCAATCCACTTAACCTGCCCATCTTTGGATTGTGGGTGGAAACCGGAGCATCCGGAGGAAACTCACGCAGACACGGGGAGAATGTGCAAACTCCACACGGGCAGTCACACAAGGTCGAAATTGAACCCAGGTCCCTGGAGTTGTGAGGCAGCAGTGCTAACCATTAGAGTGGAATTAAATTTAAAGTGTATAATAAAATAAGAAAGCTATCAACGCACCATGGTTCCTCAACAGCACCTTCCAAATCTAGGACCTCTACCACCACAAGGGCAGCAGTTACATGGAAACGCTGTCACCTGTAAATTTCCTTGAAGCCACACACCATCCTGACTTGTAATTATATCACCATTCTTCATTGTCGCTGGGTCAAATTAGAACTCCCTCCCTAACAGCCCTTGTCTACATGGTCACTGTTCTTGAGTATCTGGTCACAAGTCCAGGAACTGGTCAGCAATGCGGCCTGGGACATCGAGAAGACTCACATTAGCCTCCGCCACACGCAGCTCGCCATCAGCAATAACAAGGAGCTCAAACAAGCTTCTGGGAGAAGTCACCATAGCCCAGGGTATGGTCCTTCTCAAAATACAGACCATCCTACTGCCCAAGAAAAGCAGACAACCCAGCAAGGTTTACATCTTTCCAAGGGGAAAGATCAGAAAAAAGTAAAATATATTGTGAATAAAAACACTGTAAAGAAAAAAATCAACTACCCAATGGATGGCTGAAAACCATAATCTTGATGTACACCTTCAGTTCTTACCTGATCCCACTTCCCCTGTCGTAAGTCAGCAACACCTAGCACCCTTCTCTCAGGCTGGTCCCATCCCCTTCTCCAACCAAAAGAGAAAGTGCTGGAAAATCTCAGCAGGTCTGGCAGCATCTGTTGGGAGAGAAAAGAGATAACGTTTCGGGTCCAGATGACCGTTTGTCAAAGCTTGGACAAAGGGTCATTTGGAGTCGAAACTTTATCTCTTTTCTCTCCCTACAGATGCTGCTGGAATTTTCCAGTATTTTCTTTTTTGGTTTTAGATTCCAGCATCTGCAGTAATTTGCTTTTATCTTTCCCCTTCTCCTCAGGCCCGCCAGAATTGTACCAGCATCGGACTGTGTGCTAACTATCACCACAGTCTTGGGGTCTATCCCCGATAACTTCTTAAGACTCCAACCTACATGCCCCATCGACCTTCAAGTCTCAAGCCTTCCCCCCTGATCTCTAAGACACTACCCCACTCATCTCCTGTCTTGCTCTCTCCCTCATGTCACAATCTCTCTCCCTCACCCAACCCCAGCATTTGCCCCCTCTCTCTCCCTCAGTTCCTTTTCCTCCCCAAACCTCCCTTCCTCTCTCCCTCCAGCACTCCCACTCTATAACCCCTTGCCACCCGTCTCTCTCCCCAGCCTCTCTCTCCGCACTGTATGTGCCTCTCTCCCCCATACAGCCCTTCTTTCTTTCTCTCATTTCCATCTCCCAGTCCCTTCCTCTTTCATCTCTACTCTTTCTCTCTGTTTCTCTCTCCACTAGTCCTTCCCTCTCTCTTCCTCTTCCCTTGCCCCTCGTTTTCCCCCAGCCCCTTCCTTTCTTGTGCTCCTCCAGTCCCTCCATCTTTCTTTCTTAATTCCCCCAGTCCCTCCCTCTCTCTTCCCCTCTCCCCATCCCCTCCAAACCTCTTTCTCTCTCTCCCAACTCCTTATTCTCCATTTCTCTTTCTCTCACTGTGCCTCTCCCAGACCCTTGCTCTCGGCCTCCGTGAAGAAAATAAAAGCAAAATACTGTGGATGCTTGAAACGGAAACAGAAAATGCTGTAAAACAAGCTGGATTTATTGGGAGGTGGCCATATTCATCATACAGGCTGGCCTATACTATTTGCTGGTTTGTACGCTTGAACAACAGCAGGGACTTAGTTAAATTTCTGTCTTTGAGTGTTTAAGCTTGCTCCTTCAACCTGCTTGATTGCTTCAGGGTTGCTGCAAGCACAGGTGATGCTAACTGAGAGCTGATTAAGCTTCATTCCATGTCACCCAAACATTCGCAGGCAAATAAATGTTAACTGATGTGGTTTGAGTGTGAATTCATTTCAGGTCGGTAATTTTACTTCAACAAAAAAGAGCAGAGAATACTTGAAAAACTGAACAGGTCTGGCAGCACCTGTCAACTTTAACAGGGGAAGATGCCTGCCCAAAAAAGTGAGCACAGATGGGAGGCGACGGAAGAAGGATTCAGCATCGTGCCGGGCTAAAATTCACTGAGGTGAGGATGGGAGGGGATGTAACTGAGCCCTATGCTGAGAACAGAATGTCAACATCAGTGAGGGGCAGGTCAGAAGGGATCGTGAATACAAGGCAAGGGATGTGATTAGAAGAAGAAATGGAGTCAGAGGGACAGGAAGGTGTGGAGGGTTCCAGATGAGCCTGCTTTCCTTATCACCTGAAAGGAAGAGAAACCGTTTCTTCTTAAGTCATCAGATGCAATGAAGAATAAAATGGAACTGGGGACAAGGACAGCTTTGAGAAAAGGGTGAGTCAGTGCTGCTGGAGAGAGCGGTCAGGTGTGTATGTATGGTGGCACATAGCACTGTGGATCTCAGAATGCCACGAGAACAGCAGTCCGAGGAGTGTTGTATCCCCCAGAGATACCTGTAATCCTGGGTGGATTCAAAACATGAGGGATGGATCTGCAAATTGGAATCCACATGGGATGTGTCAGAGATGGAGACAGTCACCGAGGAAGGGTACTGCACCAGATTGCAAGTTAACTATGTTGAAGTTTCCAGGTAGGGTTTTGATTTAATTATCCTGAGCTTGCATTTCAAACGGATACATGAAACCACATCAGAGCAAAACTTGTTTTTTTCTCCCAGAATCTATCCCAGAACTGCAAATAAGGTGGATGAGTTTACCTGATGTTGCCATGAGCTTTAAGAAGAATAACAAATGACCATGTAGAAAAGTTGATCACAGGGGAAATGCACCTCTGACTAACACGTCTTACAGCACTTAATCAGCTAATGGTACTTTTCAAATGAAGCCTGCACAGTAATCTAGACAATAAAATTAAAGAAGGCTTTTGTCATTTCTGGAGGGACATGCCTCCAAAACATTCAACTATCCTCAATGTCTTCTATCTACAAGTACAAATAACATCAGCCATCTCTGAAGCAAAAAGCATATCGTGTTATTCTTTATCTGTAAAATGATTAAACTATCACTAATGACTTAAAGAGGTGAGTCATGCCTTCCTCTGCCTTTTATTCAGGGTAGTAGGTGCCTGGAACTCGCTGCTGGAGGAGGTGGTGGAAGGAGGGACAATAGTGACATTTAAGGGGCATCTTGACAAATACATGACTAGGATGGGAATAGAGGGATACGAACCCAGGAAGTGTAGAAGATTGTAGTTTAGTCGGGCAGCATGGTTGGCACGGGTTTGGAGGGCCGAAGGGCCTGTTCCTGTGCTGTACTTTTCTTTGTTCTTTGTTTGTTTGTTTATCATTCCCATTTTATCCAGAAGTCCAGAATCAGCTTTCCAAACTCTTACTTTAGTTGCCAAAATCACTTCTTTCATGATTGTATTTAATACTGCAATCAGCATCACTTCCAGTGGTGGCTACGAGGGAGTAAGTCTCACATTTGCTGGCTCCTGCTCCGGTCGGACTTTTGGACCTATCCCCCGACTTTTTTGCGCTTTTGAGCACTGGATTGGAAAGTAATAGCACTCGGGCACTGAATCCATACAGAGGTGCATGGAACTAAGAAGTAGGAAGGATTGTAAAGAGCTGAAGAAGTGGACAAGCAAGGGCAAGGGGGAGGCTGCGAGTGAAACCAATATGGCCAATGTCCAGACCCGGGCGCCGCCAGCTCAGCCGACAATGGAGCACCTGTTGCAGGTTATGAAGAGAGCTTCCTAGCACTGAAACGTGATCATTTGGAACCGCTCCAGAAATCATTTGACCGAATGGAGAAATGGCTGGATGCCCAGGCTGAGAAGATCCAGGAGCTGGAGAACATGGTGGAGGAGCAGGCGGACTTTGAAACAGGGGCGGACATGGAGATTCAAAGGTTGAGAGACCAACAAAAAAATGCTCCTGGAAAAGCTGGAGGACCTGGAGAACAGGTCTCGCCAGCAGAATTTAAGAATCGTTGGCCTGCCGGAGGGGGCAGAGGGGCTGGATGCTACCGCATATGTGGCAGATATGTTCCAGAAGCTGCTGGGGAACGAGGTGTTCCCTTGTCCACCAGAGGTGGACAGGGCACATAGAGCGCAGGTGAGGCAGCCGCGGTGAGGGGGTCCCTCACGAGTGATGGTGGTCCGGTTCCACAGATTCCTGGATAAGGAGCGGGTTCTTCAATGGGCCAAGAGCACAAGGAGCTGCAATTGGGACAATAGCATCCTGCGCATTTACCAAGACCTGAGTGCAGAGGTGGCCAGAAGGAGGGCAGGCTACAGGTAAGGTAAAGAGATTTTATATAAGAAGCAGGTGAAATTTGGGCTGCTCTGTCCGGCGCGACTGTGTGTTACGCACGAGGGCCAGCACCGTTATTTCGAGGAACCCGAGGAGGCGATGGACTTTGCAGAGAGGCAAGGGCTTGTCCCGAGCTGAGGACTCTTGGACTCGTGTTGGAACTTTTAATTCTTTCTCTCTTGTTTCTGAGAGATGCCTGCATGTTTTTCATGATTTTGTATCTTGGTTTTTATGTCTTTTTTGTCTTTTTTCTCTTTATGTCTCTTTTTCGCTTTTCTGTTGGAGTTTTGTTAGAAAAAGAGAATAGTTAGAATGGTTCGGATATGGAGGGTGTCTTTCGGGGAATTTTTGCATCTCTTTCTGCGTTCGGATAGGAATGGTCGAGCAGGAATGCCTGCTATTTAGTTTTGTATGACTTAAATTGCACTATTTCTGGGGCTGTCTTTGTCCTGTTTAGAGTATTTGTTCAAGCAGGGCTATTTGGGGAAGTGGTGTCGATGGGTCGGGGGATGGGAGCCAGGGAACAATAGGTGAGAGAGTCGCTGGCGCCGGAGTTGGGAGCCACCAGGCTAGCTGGGTGGACTAGTCAATGGAAGCCAGGTGGGGGGTGTTCATTTAGCTAGTTTATGGCAGGGGTTAGGTTATAGGGTGATGTTGCTAGTGGCGGGAGGGGGGGAGTAGGTCTGGTGACGATGATGGAAATTGGGCATGGTAACAGTGAGGAGGTCAGGGGTGGAGGTGGCCAGGAGGCGGGCCAGAGGAGATGGCTGATCGGCAAAAGGGGGGAGGGGGGCGGTGCACCCCCCCCGACCAGGCTGATCACCTGGAATGTTAGAGGGCTAAACGTGCCAGTCAATAGGGCGCGTGTGTTTGCGCATTTGCGGGTTTTGAAGGCGACGTAGTCATGTTACAGGAGACTCATCTGAAAGTGGCTGACCAGGTCAGATTAAGGTAGGGCTGGATTAGTCAGGTCTTCCATTCGGGGCTCGACACTAAGACCAGGGGTTTGCGATCTTGATCAACAAGCAGGTCCAATTTGAGGCGGAGGGCACAGTTGCGGACGGGGGTGGCAGATTTGTTATGGTTAGGGGTAAGCTCGAAGGGGTGAGAGTAGTCTTGGTCAGTGTGTATGCCCCTAATTGGGATGACGGAGATTTTATTAAGACGTTGCTGGGGAAGATCCCTGACCTGGACTCACGCAAACTGATCATGGGTGGGGACTTTAACACAGTTCTTGATCCTGGCCTGGACCGGTCGTGTTCAAAAACGGGTAGGGTGCCAGCGATGGCAAAGGAACTGAGAGGGTTCATGAAGCAACTGGGGGGAGCTGACCCATGGAGATTTAGTCAGCTGTCGGCGAAAGAGTTTTCATTCTATTCTCACGTCCACAAGGTGTATTCCTGAATCGATTTCTTAATCATGAGCAGGGACTTGCTGACAGGGATGAAGGGTACAGAATGTTCGGCAATTACCATCTCGGACCATGCTCCGAACTGGGTTGATATGTAAATTTGCAAAGATAGCTTTCAGCGCCCACAATGGAGGCTGGAAGTTGGACTGCTGGCGGACGAGGCGGTGTGTGAGAGGCTGAGGAAATGCATGTATAATTACCTGCAGGTAAATGATACGGGAGAAGTCTCAATAGCGGTGCTCTGGGAGGCACTGAAGGCAGTGGTGAGAGGGGAGCTGATTTCAATCCGAGCCCATAGGGACAGGACAGGCAGGGCAGAAACAGACCCACTGGTTAAGGAAATTTTGCGGATGGACAGGAGCTATGCAGAGTCCCCCAAGGCCAGAGTTACTTAGGAAATGACAGAGGCTGCAGACCGAATTTGGGGTGTTGTCACAGGGAAGGCCGTAGAGCATCTTAGATGGGCAAAGGGCGCAATATACGAGCATGGGGAGAAGGCCAGCAGAATGCTTGCACAACAACTAAGAAAGAGAGAAGCGGCAAAGGAAATAGGAAAGGTAGTTGACAGGGACGGAAACCTGGTGGGGGACCCGGTTGGATTGAACAAGGTGTTTAAGGACTTCTGTAGCAAGCTGTACACCTCGGAAACCCCACGGGACCAGAGGGGATGAGACGCTTTTTGGACAGACTGACCTTCCCAAGAATAGGTAGTGGGTTGGTAGATGGGCTGGGGGCCCCGATCAGTACCGATGAAGTACTGGGGGGCCTGAAGGCCATGCAGTCAGGTAAAACCCCGGGGCCAGACGGATACCCGGTGGAGTTTTATAAAAAGTTCTCCGAAATAGTGGGGCCGGTGCTGGTCAGGGTGTTCAACGAGGCAAGAGACAGAGGGGTCGTACCCCCGACGATGTCGCAGGCCACTACCCCGTTCATACTGAAAAGGGATAAAGATCCAGAGGTATGTGGGTCCCATAGGCCGATCTCTTTGATTAACGCAGACGCTAAGTTACTGGCCAATATCTTGGCGTCTAGAATTGAGGACTGTGTATCGACGTGATTGCGGAGGATCACACCGTGTTCTTAAAGGGCAGGCAACTGGTGGCCAATCTAAGGAGGCTGCTCAATGTGATTATGATGCCCCCGGAGAGCAGGGAGGCAGAGGTAGTGGTAGCAATAGATGCCGAAAAGGCTTTCGACCTGGTTGAGTGGGACTATTTATGGGAGGTGCTGGGACGTTTTGGTTTCAGGGTGGGATTCATCGACTGGGTTAAGCTGCTATATCAGGTCCAAGAGGCTAGTGTGAGGTCGAACAGGATGACATCTGACTACTTCAGACTGTACGCGGGACTAGACAGGGGTGCCCCCTCTCCCCACTGCTGTTTGCGCTGGCTATAGAGCCGCTGGCAATTGCTCTGAGAGCTTCAAGGGACTGGAAAGGGCTGGTCCGGGGGGGGGGAATGAGTGGAACATAAAGTATCGTTATACGCGGATGACCTGCTGTTATACGTGTCAGATCCAATGGCGGGGATGGACGGAATCATGGAAACCCTGAGGGAATTTGGTCGGTTCTCAGGATATAAATTAAACATGACAAAGAGCGAGTTGTGGGGTAGTGCAGGCGAGGGGTCTGGAGAGTAGGCTGAGGGGGCTGCCGTTCAGGCTAGTAGGGGAAAGCTTCAGATATTTAGGGATACAAGTAGAATGGGACTGGGGTAAGTTGCATAAGCTAAACTTGTCTATGCTGGTGGAGCGTGAGGGACGAGTTCCAGAGATGGGATGCGCTCCCGCTGTCATTAGCGGGGAGTGTGCAGATGGTGAAGATGAAGATTCTCCTGAGATTCTTGTTCATATTTCAGTGTCTCCCCATTTTCATCCCGCAGTCCTTCTTTAAGAGGCTAGATAAAATTAGCCTGAGATTTGTTTGGGCGGGAAATTCCTTACGGGTGAGGAAGGCAATGCTCGAGAGGAACCGAGGGGAAGGGGGGCTGGAATTGCCAAACTTTAGCAACTACTACTGGACAGCTAACATAGCCATGGTAAGGAAATGGATGGTGGGTACGGGTCGGTTTGGGAGCGGATGGAAGCTGCCTCGTGCAGGGGCACCAGTTTGGCAGCCTTGGTTACGGCGCCTCTGCCGCTCCCGCCGGCACGATACTTCACCAGTTCTATAGTGGTGGCGGCTCTACGGATCTGGGGCCAGTGGAGGAGGCATATAGGGGAAGTGAGAGCATCGGTTTGGTCCCCAGTCTGTGGCAACCACCGATTTGCCCCGGGGATTATGGACGGTGGGTTCCAACTATGGTGGAGGGCGGGGATTGCGAGGATGGGCGATCTGTTCCTGGAAGGTAGCTTCCCGAGAATGAGGACATTGGAGGAGAAGTTCAGGCTGGAGAGAGGGAATGATTTCAGGTACTTGCAGGTGCGGGATTTTGTACGCAGACTGGTATCATCCTTCCCACGCCTCCCACCAAGGGGGAGCCAGGACAGGGTAGTTTCCAGAGGAGAGGTGAGAGAGAGGAGAGTCTCCGACATCTATAAAGAACTAATGGGAGCAGAGGAGACACAGACTGAAGAACTGAAGCTTAAGTGTGAGGAGGAGCTCAGGGGGGGAGATAGAGGACGCCATATGGGCAGATGCTTTGAGTAGAGTAAACACGACCGCAACCTGTGCCAGGCTCAGTCTGATCCAGTTCAAGGTTGTACGTACATTGGGCCCACATGACGGTGGGCCGGATGAGCAAATTCTTTGGCCTGGAGGACAAATGTGTTAGATGTGCTGGAGGAACAGCGAATCATGTACACATGTTCTGGGCGTACCCTAAATTCAGGGGGTACTGGCAGGGAGTTGCAGACGTCATGTGTATTGAAGACTAGGGTAGCAATGAGTCCTGAGGTGGCAATTTTCGGGGCTTCGGAGGAGCGGGAGTCCAGGAGAAGAGAGAGGATGACGTCTTGATCTTTGCTTCTCTGGTAGCCCGGCGACGAATACCGTTGGCATGGAGGGACTTAAAGCCCCCGAAGTCTGAAGTATGGCTTTCGGACATGGCGAGCTTTCTCGGGCTGGAGAAAATTAACTTTGCCTTGAGAGGATCGCTGTCAGGGTTCACCCGGAGGTGGCAGCATTCGTTGACTTCTTCGCGGAGAATTAATCGTCAGGGTAGTGCAGAGTAGGGGGTTGCTTAGGCAGGCTCTTGCGAGAGGGGAGCCGATGCTTGCATTATGTCTTGTTTGCTTTTTGTACACTGCGGTATAATGTTACTGTTTTATATGCCAAAAATCCCTCAATAAGCCTTTCTTTAAAAAAAATACTGCAATCAGCATTACTTCTTATTTTGATTTATAAATTGCATATGTGTGATGAATCTACCAATTTTTCTTCCATTTATGTCTTCGGATTGGAAATCTGTGGGAAAGGAATTTTTTTCCGGTTCTGCAAACTGTGATTGGAATTCCCAAACCAGAAATAACACAATTGCAAAGCAAATCTGCTTCAACTAGCTCAACCCACCTCCCAACTCTCAGATCTCGACTGAATGCAGGACTCAGAGGCCAGAGAGGTGGCATATTCACCTGTGCAGGCATCAAGGGAAGATGATGATACTTGCGAGTGTCAAACACCAATGCTGTGTGCAGAGTCCACCTGCTCTTACTCATTCTGACCATCAGCAGTCCCTCAGGAAAGTTTCACGCTGCTCAATCTGTTGGAAATAGTTTACTGTTTAAAATTTCTGGTGGTGGTAGAAGATGGCATCCAGGCGCAGTGGATGAAGCTGCACTGCTGTTAATTTGAGTATACTTCTCCGATGGAAACGGTATTGAGATGTCAGCTGCATTCATTCTTGTACTTGTTCGAAGAAACTTGGAGGTTTGGTTCAAACATAAGCAACTCTTGTGGGGCTGTTGTAGTTGTAACATAGTTGAGGATTGACAAGCTGGCTACGTACCTCTGCTTTATTTACAGGCTGGAGTCTGCCAGGAGGGCATCAAGTTCAAGCAAGTTCCAATGATGTCACTAGCATGGATTCCAGACAAATTATATCATTGGTGAGCTACTCATTTGACTGGCATTTTTACAATGCAAAATCTGGCGGGCTGTCTAAGACCCGTTTAAAGTGAGCATTGATCCTCTTAAATCTAGTTGTATTTCCTTCCGGAAGATTTAACTGGAGCACAACAAGTACAATTATCATGGCAATAATTGGTTCCCAAATTCTCCGATGCCTTTCTGGGGATTCTTGTGGAGGAGATCAGCACAAAGCCAGAGAACAGTGTTCCCCAGAGAAATGATCTAGGCCTCGGCAGACATGGCTGAGGGGTAGTGATGGCAACATTTCTCCCAAGACCTTGCACCAGCATAACAAGAGGTTCAATCACCTCTCAAGAGCAGTAGGGGTGGGTACAGATCTTATTCCCTTCATCTCTTGCAACAACACCACCTGCCAACATTCCTTTCTTTGCATCCACTAATGCACCCACCCTCCACCCCACCACCAAGTGTTAACTCCTGCCGGGTGCAGGAATGGAGGAAGGAAGGGTTTGGAACTTCGCACCGCTCGCTGATGTTCCAGTTCTCACGCTCTATCCTGCCCTGTGGCCATTTCTCTGCAAACAGTGGGTAGTCGATTGACTTGCTTATGGGTCTACCTATTGATACCCATTGTCAGAGCCAAGCTGCAATATTCCAGTCAGCCTTCACGTCCTTGCAGGTGGGAGGTGTAGAAACCGATAACCTCCAGTTAATAACTGAATGGATGACATGACAGGAGTTCCAACAAATAGACTAAAAATACTCCTAACTAAACATTATTTTTCTTGGCACTATTACTTCAAACTGCAGGACAGAACTTTTAATGCAACTTTTAACATCACCATCATGTATATTAAATTGGGCAGCACGGTGGCATAGTGGGTTAGCCCTGTTGCCTCAAGGCGCCAAGGTCCCAGGTTCGATCCCGGCTCTGGGTCACAGTTCATGTGGAGTTTGCACATTCTTCCCGTGTTTGCGTGGGTTTTGCCCCCACAACCCAAAAGATGTGCAGGGTAGGTGGATTGGCAATGCTAAATTGCCCCTTAATTAAAAACGAATTGGGTACTCTAAATTTTTCTTTTAAAAAAATGTATATGTTAAACTGTATTGAAGTAGACATTCAATATCCCAGAATCATCCGAAATGAGTTTTAGCTCCAGAGGGTTTATTTTCATTTCCCACCCTGGAAACTCCAGAATTGTCTTTCATGTTGTGAATTTTTATGGGGACTTCATTCCCATCCTAAAACTAGGCACATGCTCCAGCTTTGCTTTTATCGTTCCACAAATTTGGTCTTTTCAATCTGAGCATCAGCTTCCATCCATATTTTGGCACAGCGATACATCAAAACTAGTGGCCTCCAGCTGCTCCCTCTCCTGGAACTTGGCAGAATAACTGAGTTTGTGAATTTTCAGTGATATTTTGGAAACCCTTTCCCTCTCAAAGCGGGCTTTGTATCCAGGTAAAATACTGATTATCTATCCTTGAAAGCCCCACATTGATTGATCTTGCAACAAATTGACAGGTTAAAGCCCAACAGTTTGCAAACCAACACATTCAACACTTTGCCGAGACTTTAGGGACTCATACTTTATCCAGTGTTAGCATACTGACTAATGCTATTGACTCCAAGTGTAAATACTTTGCTCCTTTCCAGAAAAACAATCTAAACCTTCCTTAATCTCTAAAAATCAAGCGACAGAGGCTTGCTGTCAAGCAGACTTCAGAACTGGTCACGTGACACTCTTCATTTTACCCTACATGAAAGACACAGTGCCAAAACATACCAAGCTTACAGACCTCTTGAGTGCAACACAGGGGACAATATTACTCCCTGGAGGCATCTTCCTGTCAGCAGACCCGGTAGCAGATTAATAGCAACTTGCTTAATACTGCTGTGAAATGATTACTGCGAGATGCAAGTGTTATTCTGTGTTGTCAACTGGATTGAGCACATCAGGGGCTGTGTAATTGCACCAAATGGCTCCACCAATAGGTTTCCCAATCTGTATTTTACTGATGTGAGGGTCCATATCAACCTTTGCAGAAGGCCTCCACAAGGGAAACATCACTCCTGACGTCAGTGCAAAGAGTTGTGGAATGTTCTTAATTTCAGAACCACTGTCAAAGCTACGTTCCCAGTTAGTTGGCAGCCGGTCATATTGATGGAGGCTGCAAACACTTGCAAAAGTCTACTTGGAGACATACAGCTTCCTGAACTACTGCTGTTCAGTTAGTTTTTTTTTCTTTTTTTGTTATAAATTAACAATTTATACCCAATTTATTTTTTCCAATTAAGGGGCAATTTAGCATGACCAATCCACCTACGCTGCACGTCTTTGGGCTGTGGGGGTGAGACCCACGGAAATACGGGGAGAATGTGCAAACTCCAAAAGGACAGTGACCGGGGGGGGTGAGATTGAACCCGGATCCTCGGCGCCATCAGTGCTAACCACCGTGCTGCCCGGGTTGTTCCAATAGTTGCACAAAACTGACTCTTAACCTGTAAACCTGAACAGACCCAGCTGCTGCTCGAGCTAGTTGCTGGGGCTGTTTCTAACCATCCTTTCCCTCCAACAGTTCTTTCATTTAAATGAAATTGGCAATTGTAGCACCCATGATGAACAATTAGGGCTTACTGAGAATAAGCAATGCAAAATACATCCATCAATACAAATTGATTTCAAAACTGGAACTTGTCCTGAGATTTCAAACAGTACAAGGCACAATGATTTTGTGATCCAATTTTCTGTTGCTGCGCACCTCTTTAAGAAATGCTTCAATTGCTTCAGAAGACCAATTCCATTAGGTTTTTCCTCGTGAGTTCACCCCTGGATGCTACATTAAACAGCACAGGGGTTCAAATTGTGCCAATTGATGAGGCCCCTGTTCTCCTTTGTCCGGTGCATTCACCAATGAGTAAAAACTATTCTAACCTGCACCATTAATATGGCAGCACACAGAAGGCCAAGGTCGTAAATCCTATTAAAACTCTGAAAGGGTTGAAGGCCCATATGCTAGCTTCCTCCTGAGAATCTATGGAACAATCCTATTTTTGTGTCATGAGATTAAGAATATCAGAAGGTGGCCAATTTGCTTCGAAGGCAAACAGGCCATTGTGATTAAAGTATTGTGACTGTTTCTCATTCAGTATGGCTTTCATTAGCTTTGACATGATTGGCAGTGGGATGCTTGATATTAGTTATTGGGTACTATCTTTGGTCCCTTGCGTGTAGCACATATTGCTTTTTGCCTTCAAGGCATTTGAAAGTACAGTAAAAGAAGATTTAATTCTTCCTTCAATCTGTGAGTTTGAGAGACTCAATTTGATTGAAGGTTATTTCAATCAGTTAAATCTTTACCAACTGATCTTGAACTATCTGCGCAATAACATAATATAAATGCCAGGTTGGGATGAATTTATCTTCAGCATTATTTGATGTAATGCCGCAAAATGCTCGAGTTTCCGAAGTAAAGATGGGTGGGATTCTATGGTGCCCCAGCCGCGTGTTTCTCGGCGGCTTGCCGTTCGCTGTCGGCGGGATTCTCTCTTCCCGCCGCTTGTCAATGGGACCACACCAAATCTGTTGTTATTCTGGCCCTGGAACCACACCAAATCTGTTGTTATTACATAGAATATTTTTTTCAAATCAGGAGCTCCTCTATAAATTGACCTATGCTCCAATTTTTTAGACCACCTTCTGCGTCAACCGTGGCTCAGTTGGTAGCACTCTCAGCTCTGCGTCAGATGGCTCTGGGTTCAAGGTCCACTCCAGGATTTGAGCACAAGGACGTAGGCTGACACTCCAGCTCAGTACTGTGGGAGTGTTGCACCGTTGGGGGTGCTAGCTTTTGGCTGGGAGGTTAAACCGTAGCTTCCTAACTACCCTCTCAAATAGATGAAAATACCCGCTATCTCAAAGAAGATCAGAACAGTTATCGCCAGTGTAATAGCCCGGGGCCTACGGGTTGGCAATAATTATCTTCCTTGTGACCCTTGCAGAGTCCGAGCTCCCCCGCTAGGGGCGGGGATCTCTATTGACTTCTGTACAAAAGGTCGGCCAGCAAGGCACCGACCAGAAAGGAACCAGGTCGGGATCTACCCGGCTGTGTATTTATTGTGCTGTAAATAAAAACTATATTTCTTCATTTTTACTCAGTGTGGACCCCCTGTGTCCTTATTAAATCTAGTGGGCCAATATTTATCCTTCAATCAACCCCACAAAACAGGTAATCATATTACTATTTGGAGGAGCTCATTTTGTACAAATTTGCTGCTGTGTTTCCTACGTTACCAGTGACTGAACTTCTGAAAAGTGTAACTTAATTGGCTGCAAAGTGCTTTGCGGCATCAGGAGGTTATGAAAGGTACAACATAAATGCATGCCTTTCTTGTAACTGACGATAGGTAAATGGTGCAATTTTACTCATTTTAGCCAAACAAACTGGGATATTTAGCTTTGGTGGAGACATCGCCTGGAGTGAAAAGACTTTCATTGAGATAGCATTTTTTATGACCACCAGGTGTTTCAAAGCACTTTCCTGCCAATGAAGTGCTTTCGAGGTGTAGTCACTGTTGTAGTGCAGGAAATACGGCAGCCAATTCTGCACATCTGACTGTTCCATAATATTGCATCAATAGTGGGAAATATCATCTACAGACAGAGACTGGAACCCTTGGAGTGTCTTGGAGTGGTGCACTTATCCTCATAGGTGCATTTCTAATGCAGGTTGCCATTTTGGTGAGGCTGTCAGCACTTGTGCAGGATGGTCTGCTGGAAATAAGGTGGAGCAGACGTAGGGGGCTGAGTGGCCTCATCCTGCTTCTAATTCGTCTGTTTATAAGCATGCAGATTAGAAATATCATGATGTAAATCAGCATGTCATGCTAATTTGACTTAAGCACTTTCATTTTGGGGTTCCGTGCTCCAGCTAACCACCGTCTCTTAAACGTGCATAGCTGAACAGGTGTTCATTAGCAGGAAGGATTTCCCTGACAGCACTCTTTGACCTTCTGAATACATTTAATTCTTTCTTGTCAGAGAGCAACAGGTGAAGCGACCATGGGATTTTACTAGTTTTCCCATGGTGCAGGCTGCCATGGCTGCACCCATATTACTTTGCATGCTAACTCTGAGATGTACCAGAACTGGAATGGGTTCCAGACCCCAATTTCCAGCTGGGGTCTTACACAAAGGCAGAGAATCATGCAGTTTGATGCTCAATAACCTGGCAGGAGTCATGATATCTTCAGTTTGTGGGAGTCCATTGTTCATCCATCACAAATAACAAAGGGTGGCTACTGAATGAAACGGACTGCCCTTTGATGACATGGTATCTGAATCCAGTGGACAACTTGTGCAAACATGGGCAGCTTGCACAATGAAGCTCAGTTACTGCATGAAATATGACAGAACAGAGCACTGGAAAGCTTGAACAACTTTTCTGCTACTTCTGTTTTGGAGTCCTGCAATACCTAGAAGAGTGGATGTCAAGATTCATGGCAGTCTGCTGCATGTTGTGCGACCTCATTGTCATGAGGGCACAGCCCTTGTCACCAGCCATGTGGTAACCAGTTGAGGAGGAAGAGGATGAAGTGGAAGGGAGGAAGCAAAAAAAAAGTGCCTTTCTTGACTGGGACTCATCCAACAGTGGTACCAATAAATGCTACCCAATATCCCCATTCTCTGCCTTTGGGTGAGACCCCAGCTGGAGGTTGGGGTCTGGAACCCATTTCAGATCTGGTACATCTCGTTAACTTGCAAAGTAATATGGGTGCAGCTATCCCCAGGAGACCTACCATGTTTGGGTGCTTCTGTTGCAACCGAAGGGGGCACATTCAAGCACATTGCTGCATGAGGCTGCAGCTGCCAAGAAACACTTGCCAAACACGCTCAAAACTGGACTTAGTTTTAAGTCCGCTATTTTGTGCCCCACATCTAGAAAAAAATGTGTGCAGTTTTGGGTCTCCTTATTTCAGAAATGATAGAAATCACTGGTGGGCACCCTGCACCCTGTTGTCCGCATGCGTTCTATCTGGATTCTGAGTGTGGCCCATGAGATATTTTGTTGACCATTGCCCACGAGAAGGGTTGCTGCATTCTGCTGATTTCCGTCACGTAAAGCAAGGGCACGAAAAGTGAGATGTCACACAACATTGACTGAGAGACTTGTGCTCCCTCTGCTTCCAAAGTATAAATGTTTCTTTTGTTTTTACCTTTTGAAATTGATAACGGTTCTATTAAGATATGCTTAAGCATTTTCTATTAGTCATAATGAAATATTCAGTATGTATTAAATATATATAATCATATTCATGGGGTCTCCCATTTAGGAAAGAGTTTAAAATAAAGTTTCTCTTACAGTGGGTCATGGACCTTTGGAACTTCCTTTCCCAGAGTGCGGCTGAGGCAGGGTCGTGAATATTTTTAACGGAGAGTTTCCCTGCCCCTCAGTGGACCGGTTTCTTCTGAGAACTCTCACGAGAGAGAGCAACCGCCATGAGCGAATGTGATCCAGGGGCTGCTTTAGCACAGGGCTAAATCGCTGGCTTTGAAAGCAGACCAAGGCTGGCCAGCAGCGCGGGTTCAATTCCCGTACCAGCCTCCCCGAACAGGCGCCGGAATGTGGCAACTAGGGGCTTTTCACAGTAACTTCATTTGAAGCCTACTTGTGACAATAAGCGATTTTCATTTCATTTCATTTCATTTCAAGTGCTGTCTCATCAATTGCCCCCGACTCGAACTTGGTGAGAAACTGGTCCGGTTTGACGGACGAGAGAGCCAGCGAGGACGGTCATTGACGTTATGAGCGAACACCACGTCGTCAAGTGTGAAATGTCGAAGAAGTTGTGCCAAACTGGGCAACGCTGTTGCAAATCTTGGTGCTGATGTCCGGGAGAATCAAACTCAGTCGGATCTGAACCCTACGAGCTATAAACATCTCGGTGGGGACAACCCCAGTTTCTGCGTGCGGCTTGGTCCTGTTTTGAAAATAAAGAACCTACCAGCCTGGTATCCATTGAGCCCAAAGTCTGTTTCTTTGGCCCCCATTTAACCATCTGTGCGGCCTCTCTGCTTAGCCGTTCGGTGACGGATGGCATGGGGCAGTACGGACATAATGAATCCCATTATGTTTCAGCAAAGTGGCAAATTCTTAACTCGCAAAGGAGGCCTTATTATCTGTCACGAGCAAGGATTCCACGGGTGGAAAGAAAATGCGCAATTGCTTGACGATCGTCTGTCGAGGTGATCATTGCCATCTTGTGGACCTCCAGCCACTTGGGAAACATCGAACCCAGGAATTGGCTGGCGATATCGACAAGTACTTGAGCCCAGGGTCACACCAGCAACTCCCAAGGGTGTTGGAGTCTCGCCGCGGGAATTTCTGGTGCCCATGACAGATAGAGCTCTGCTAGACCAACATCTCGATATCAAACCCGGCCATCAGATGTAACGTCTCGCCAGCATCTTAATTTCAGACACTGCGGGGTGCTCATTGTGAAGGTCCTTCAACATGATTGCCTGGCCTTTCGCCGGGAAAACAACACTCGCGCCCCACAGGAGGATACCATCTTCCAGCTCTGAGAATTTTGAGGAGAAAGCCTTCAAGTCTGCTGGTAGCTGTTGATTCTGGCCACCATATAGCACCAGATACCGCACCATGGCAAGGACAGAGTTTGTTTGTGTCCAGTCACAAATGCATGATTCAGTAACGGGCAAGGACTCCATACAACTCAGGACAGTGACCACTTCATCTGCTGCTGGGGGGGTATGTGGATTTGGCCTGCAGAGGAAGATGGCTCAATGCATCAGCATGCACATTCAAAGAACATTCGTAAACAGCCAATAACAAGGCCCAGCGTTGAGTCCTTGCGGCAGCCATAGACGTACTGATGAAACCGCTTTACACCAAATACGAGCGCCAGACCCTCTTTTCGACTTGAGCGTACTACCCTGTCAGCGCAGCCAGCGTCCGTGAGGCAAAGGCGATCGGACATTCATGGCCATCTCTCACGCGATGAGATAGGACTGTCCCAATCCCATACGGTAATGCATCACATGTGACAAATAATGTTTTTGAAGAGTCGAAATACGTCAACACCCCCGAAGAGGACAACCGCCGTTTCACTTTCTTAAACGCCTCATCCTGGGCCTTGCTCCACACCCAGGTCTGGTGCTTCATGTGGAGCAAATGAAGGGGGGCCCAGGGCGGTTGCCAAATCCAGAACGAATCTGCCATAATAATTGAGCAGTCCAAGAAAAGAGCGCAGCTCTGTGGCATCCCGCGGGGCGGGGACCATTTTGATAGCTCTCACTTTCTTGGTGACTGGGTGCAGGTCACCTTGGCCCACCTGATAACCCAAATGTCCGACTTTTCTTGTGTGAAACACGCACTTTGCGTGGTGCAGGCGGACCCCATACTCTGAAAAATGCTTCAAACCGCCTCGAGCAAATGTCCATGATCCGTGTTCCCTGGGACTAGCACGTCAATCTGCGAAAAATGTTCTCCATGAAGCGCTGGAAGATGCCGCACGCTGAAGATATTTCAAACGAGAGCCGGATATACTCATAGAGTCCCTTGTGTATATTTATTGAGCTCTAGCTGCAGCTAAGGGTTGCTTATGTTAAATTTCGGAAATGTATAGCCACCGGTCAATGCAGCATAAAGATTCTCGATGCGTGGTAGAGGAAGCCATGTTCACTGCCAATTTATAGTCCCTGCAGAGGCGGAATGTCTGATCTACCTTCATGACAGGGACCACCACTGTGGTAATCCACCACTGTGTAAATATATGTGAGCCTGTATTAGGGGATGTACAGCAGTACCCGTATTACAGGTTTGTCGGTAGCCCCTGCCGGCTAGCTCCGCCCACAGGGAGCAGTATAAATATTAATGAGTTCTCCTGAGCTGCCATTCTACCAGCTGCAGTCGAAGGATAAACATCTCATGGTAATAAAGCCTCTCTTGTACCGGTTCGAGTCTTTATGTACAATTGATAGCGTATCAATTTATTACCGTGAGATTTTCCGCATCATGGACATCAGAATAAAACCCGATCGCTTGCAGCTGGATCCGCAATCGCCAAACGCCAGAAAAGACTTTAATCACTGGCTGGCTTGCTTCGAGGCCTACATCACCTCAGCGGACCCCGCAGCGTCGGAGGCTCAGAAAATTCAACTCCTCTACTCAAGGTTGAGCTCCAGCGTGTTCCCACTGATACAGGACGTTCCAAACTACGCACGCGCCATAGAACTTCTCAAAGAAAATTACGTCCAGTCGATGAACACTCTGTTTGCGAGGCATGTACTCGCCACTCACGTCCAACTGCCGGGTGAGTCGATTGAGGACTTCTGGCGGGCCCTTATCCCTCTAGTACGGGACTGCGAGTGCCAGGCCGTCATGGCCACTCCAATCTCCTCATGCAGGATGCATTTGTAATGGGGATTGCATCGGACCCCATCCAGCAAAGACTGCTGGAAGGGGCCGCGCTCGATCTAGCGGCGACAAAGAGTTTAGCGCTCTCCATGACGGTCGCCTCCCGTAATGTGCAGTCCTACCCCGCCCGCCACGCGGCCCACCCATCCTACCCCTCGTGGACCCCGCAACCGCCCCCCCGACTGGGGTCGCTCCCGTGCAATATGCCTGCGCTGCTCGCCACACTGCGCACTCTGGGGGTCCCCGCTGCTACTTCTGCGGCCGACAGAAGCACCCCCGCCAGTGCTGCCCGGCCCGCTCCGCGACCTGTAAATCCTGTGGCAAGAAAGGCAACTTTGCAGCGGTGTGTCAGGCCCGTGCAGTTGCCGCTATCG
Organism: Scyliorhinus canicula; assembly: GCF_902713615.1. Taxonomy (NCBI): domain Eukaryota; kingdom Metazoa; phylum Chordata; class Chondrichthyes; order Carcharhiniformes; family Scyliorhinidae; genus Scyliorhinus; species Scyliorhinus canicula. The sequence continues at coordinate 75,377,279 of NC_052162.1, read as the reverse complement.
CGCCCAACCTCTCCCCTTTCCTCAGCCGATCGCGCAATGGGCACTGCCGTCCTCTGCTCCCGGGGCCATGTGCGACCAGTGGGTGCCGCCATTTTCTCCCCCCAGGTCCACGTGCAGCCGGTGGGCGCCGCCGTCTTGTGCCGCCCCCGCAATGTGCGCACCATGGGCGCCGCCATCTTCCCCCCCCCAGGTCCACGTGCGTCTAGTGGGTGCTGCCATCTTGCCCCGTCCCCACAACGTGCGCTCCATGGTTGCTGCCATCTTGCCCCGCCCCCGTAACGTGCGCTGCATGGGCGCTGCCATCTTCTCCCCCACAGGTACTTTGGATGCCGCCATTTTGTCCTCCCCTCGGGACTGGACCACAGGACCCGGGTCGCTGCCGCTCCTCGTCGGATTCCTCGGACGATCGCCCGCTACTCGCCTCCATGACGCTCGACCAATCCCGTCCTCACAACCTGGCCACTGCTTCAATGACGGTGCTCATCAACGGCCACGCGACCTACTGCCTACTTGACTCCGGGAGCACCGATAGCTTCATCCATCTGGACACGGTAAGGCGCTGCTCCCTCGCGGTCCATCCTGCCAACCAGCGGATCTCCCTGGCCTCCGGATCCCACTCTCTACCGATCCGGGGTTTCTGTCTAGTCAACCTCACCGTACAAGGCGGTGAATTCAGCAGCTTCCGCCTGTACGTTCTCCCCAACCTCTGTGCAACACTTTTACTGGACCTGGATTTCCAATGTAACCTCCAGAGCCTCACCCTCAAATTTGGCGGACCCCTACCCCCACTCACCGTTTGTGGCCTCACGACCCTCAAGGTTGACCCTCCCTCCCTCTTTGCCAATCTGACCGCAGTTTGCAAGCCCGTCGCCACCAGGAGCAGACGGTACAGCACCCACGACAAGACCTTCATCAGGTCCGAAGTCCAGCGGCTGCTTTGGGAGGGTATTATTGAGGCCAGCAACAAGTGGTGGTGGTTAAAACTGGGGAGAAACACAGGATGGTCGTGAACTGCAGCCAGACCATCAATCGGTACACGCAGCTCGACGTGTGTCAATCAGATGGTCAATCAGATTGCACAGTACCGGGTCTTCTCAACGATTGACCTGAAATCCGCCTACCACCAGCTCCCCATCCGTAAATCGGACCGTCCCTACACTGTCTTTGAGATGGACGGTCGCCTCTCTCAATTTCTTAGGGTTCCCTTCGGCGTCACTAACGGGGTCTCAGTATTTCAAAGAGAAATGGACCGAATGGTTGACCGGTACGGACTGCGGGCCACGTTTCCGTACTTAGACAATGTCACCATCTGCGGCCACGACCAGCAGGACCATGACGCCAACCTTGCCAAATTTCTCCACACCGCAACTCTCCTCAACCTCACTTATAACAAGGAGAAGTGCGTATTCAGCACAGACCGCTTAGCCATCCTCGGCTACGTAGTCCAAAACGGACTCCTGGGGCCCGATCCCGACCGCATGCGCCCCCTCATGGAGCTCGCCCTCCCCCACTGCCCCAAGGCTCTCAAACGATGCCTGGGGTTCTTTTCTTACTATGCCCAGTGGGTCCCACAATACGCGGACAAGGCCCGCCCACTGATCCAGTCCACGCAAGTCCACGAAAGCGTCCCACCCCTTTGAACGCCTCAGCGTGGATTTCAAAGGGCCCCTTCCCTCCACCGACCTCAACACCTATATCCTTAGCATGGTCGATGAATTCTCTAGGTTCCCCTTCGCCATCCCATGCTCGGATATGACGTCTGCCACCGTCATCAAGGCCCTCGATTCCATATTCGCTCTGTTTGGTTTCCCCGACTACATCCACAGTGACAGGGGATCCTCATTCATGAGCGATAAGCTGCGTCAGTTCCTGCTCAGCAGGGGTATCGCCTCCAGCAGGATGACCAGCTACAACCCCAGGGGAAACGGGCAGGTAGAGAGGGAGAACGGGATGGTTTGGAGGGCCGTCCAGATGGCCCTATGGTCCAGGAACCTCCCAGCCGCTCGCCGGCAGCAGGTCCTCCCTGACGCGTTCCACTCCATTCGGTCACTGCTGTGCACCGCTACTAACAACACACCCCATGAACGTGTTTTTACCTTCTCTAGGAAGTCTACATCCGGGTGTCGCTCCCGACTTGGCTCGCAGCTCGAGGGCCGGTCCTACTGCGTAGGCATGTCAGACTCCACAAGGCGGACCCCTTGGTGGACAGGGTACGCCTGCTCCACGCAAACCCCCAGTATGCCTACGTGGAGTTCCCCGACGGCCGCCAGGACACAGTCTCGCTCAGGGACCTGGCTCCCTCGGATGCCGATCCCACTCCCACACACCTACCCACCCACGCGCCACCCTCCTCTCCCCCGGCACTCCCAGCATCAGCCCCACCAGGTCCATCCCTCATTCCCCTGCCCACACTAGAGGACATGGAAGATTTCGGCATGCTTCCGGAGTTGTCCAGCCACTGGCCAGCACCAACACCGCCAGCACGATGCCGTCGACACCGACACCGACTGTACAGACGTCGCCACCACTGCTTCGTCGCTCTCAGCAAACCGTCAGACCACCGGTCAGACTCAACCTCTGACGGGCACCTGGTTGCAAGATGGACACTTAATTTGTTTCCCCTCCCCTCTGTAAATAATTCACGGATTATGTATATAGTTCCACGTCACCCCCGCAGGACTCATTTTTAACAGGGGGTGAATGTGGTAATCCACCACTGTGTAAATATAGGTGTGCCTGTATTAGGGGATGTACAGCAGTACCTGTATTACAGGTTTGTCGGTAGCCCCTGCCAGCTAGCTCCGCCCACAGGGAGCAGTATAAATATTCATGAGTTCTCCTGAGCTGCCATTCTACCAGCTGCAGTCGAAGGATAAACATCTCACGGTAATAAAGCCTCTCTTGTACCGATTCGCGTCTTTATGTGAAATTGATAGCGTATCAACCACCATTGCCCAATCCGTAAAGCATGCAGGTCTAATGATGTCTAAACTCACTAAGCGACAAAGTTCGGTCTCAACTTTCTCTGCCAAATGGAGGCAATCGGGTGGGCATGAAAATATCGGGGCTGGGCCTACGGGTCCACCTGGATCTTGTTCATGGCCCCGTTAATCATACCCAAGCTAAGCTCAAAACCTCGGGGAACTTGTTTAGTGTCGTACATAAACCGCCAGAACCCACTTGGGGGATATGTTGCCAATCCAGCTGCAGCTGGTGTAGCCAATCCCTGTCCAACAGGCTAGGGCTGTTTCCTTGCATGACAATGAGGGGAAGAAGAACTGATTGGAGCCCATAAACTGTCAGAACATGGGTGAAGCCCACAATATTCAGCCGTTCCCCAGTACAATTGGCCAAGCGCGCTGCTGTGTCAGTCAAAGTCAAAGTATGCACATTCCGTTTAATAAGATAGAAAGTGCCCTGCACTACCACAGAAATGGCAGCTTCCGTATCGAACGCCATTTGGAGCCTATGGCTATTCGCCTGTATCAAGACACACATTATTTATTAATTTTATTCACTGCAAGTAATATACAGAATACCACTATTATTTAACAGCCTTTGAAACGAATTTAGAAGAAATCTGGAATGATGCAAAATGATAAGTGGCACTCTATAATTTCGAGACAAGTGCATAAAATTGAGACTTCGGATCAATCCAAACCAAAAAAAATTAATTAATTGTATAATGGCCTTTTAATTCACTGAGATATGTTTATAAGTTGGGAGGTATGTGACATCGTACTCAAAATGTAGCAGTACAGTTGACTCATGCTGATTGGAGAGTTGTACCATTTTGTGCTGTATGTTAACTCATGCCAAGTAATTAATTAAATTTCAGGCACAATTTAACTGAAGGCAACACTGAAAAAGTGATAAAGAGACTATTTTGCTGCTTTAGCATGATGTAAGGTGACAGTGGGTAATAAAACACAGAAAAAAATGAATGTGGTTGTGAGATCAGATGGTTTCCATGATCACTTGCGGTGTCTGCTCGGCACTGTGTTACACTGCAAATATTTAGTAAGCTTGGGGCTCGTGGCTTGATATGAGATTTAACTGCATTGCCGATTTTAAATATTTTATTTGCAGAAAAGCGAAAAGCAGGACGTTCAGTTGGTACGACGTCTCATCGTATTATTATACAGTTTCACTTTGCTTTCAACCTAGCGGCTGACTTAAACATGAGTGTTTCGACAATCTAACCGGGTGTAATGTGAGGTTTTGCGTTTTTTTTGCAAGTGATCATCTTTTAATTGTTACGTTGAGCTTTGAAGATCTCTTTTATGTTTCAAGCAGACTACTTAAAAAACAGTGCATTTTAATGGCTTACCCACTGTTGCTCATTCTGGGTGAGCGTGCTTTACACTCAATTGGCTCTGTTTTATTCCTAAGCTCTAGAGTCGCCAGGTATCCTTCTTATACCGCCACAAGATTCAAGTTCAAGTTCAGACCAATGACTCAATACACCATTTAGTAAGTTCAAACAAGACACGTTTATTATTACACAGTTATATACTACTCATGCATATAACACTAAAAGACTAGGCTATTCCTACCACTAACAGGCCAATACTTATCTGGAATAAGGGAACTGCCGGATCAGGGAACAATGGCCTCTTGCTTTGTCCTGGATCCGCAGGCTTCCAGTTGGTGTGGACTAAAGGGGTCAGGAGTGTCTACTCTCGTAGCGTGCGTTGTATGACACTTACTTGATGGCGGCTGCTGACCAGGCCTCTCCTTCTCAAGGTCTTCTGTTGCAAAGGTGTTCTGCTGGGTGGGCCGGCTGGTCAAGAAGAAAGAATCAATCCTGGGACCTGACTTTTATAGGTCCCAGGGGCTTCACGCCCTTCTGGGCGGACCCTCTATAAACTTGCAATCGATTGGGTCTCTTCCCAATCGATTGATTTTAATTTCCCCAATAACGGTGCTGTTCCCCGATCACTGGGCGGTTCTTTCCACCTTATTTGTGTCCTTGTTTCAGACTCCACTGGCGCCGGGATGTCTGACCTTCTATAGAATGTTTCAATCTCTTCTAATTGTTGTGTCCATTGTGCCTGGGAATCACCGGGAATCGCTCATTTAATATGCGCAGCTCGTTAGTTACAATGCTGTCTGGTTTCTTTAGCAGCTAGAATACACGTGGGATTCTGCAAACTGCTTGTCTCTTTGCAACTGTCCATTTTTCCCTGTAACCTTTGCGTTCTTCCATTTTGTGTGAGGAAGTGGCCAACCCAGGTGGCTACACCACCTACACAGCCTTTGCCTAATGTCTTACATCAGCTGCGCTGTGCTTTGGAAAAATACAGGTTGCAATATTGTACCTGAGGGACAGTTTTGTTCTCCTTCATTTTGTGCAGAGCAGACTCGCTCTGCAGTGTTATTGTGACATTCTGAGGTCTGTAATTTTGCTTCAAAGCCTCTTCATGTAATTATGGCTTGCAAAGAACAGAGTCGAAAAAGCTGAATAAAATTACTAGATTCCACGTTCATCATAATTGTAATAGCATGCTGAATAACAATAATTAAGCTTCCTTCTTTCTACTGGGCTCTCAGAAGATTCCATTCAATACCTGCTTTCTTTTTTCTACTCTCCGGTAATTCTCCACCTCCGTCGAGGAGATGGGTCTATAGTGCACAATGGGGATTGACCAGCCTTTTGAACTGAGCATTTTACTAAACAGGACATTCAAGACACAAATGCCCAAATGTATTAAATGATTTCGGTCATCAGTAGCTGTAGTATTTCTAACAATGACTAGTGTTTATGCAGGGTGAGATTCCCTGGAAAAATTTCTAAGTGCGATAGCGAGAGGGAATTGCCACGAGCTTCCCGTCACTCGACCCAGAAATGCCAGCAACGCAATTCAATGTTATTTGGTCTACTAAACAGGGCCTCACAAGCTTCTTGCTCACCAGCTGATTCACCGGGACTGCGCTCGCCAGGCCTTCACTAACAAGGTCGAGCAGTATTTAAGCTGCACTTGCTCAGTCAACCCCAGCCAGCTCGCAATAATGGCACCAAGGAGACCAGCTCCAAGATTTGCGGACGCTGACCTGGGAAGACTCCTAGACGCGGTGGATGCCAGGAGGGATGCCCTGTGTGGTGAATCACAGTCCGTGCTATTCACACTGTTATTATATATGATGTACTGTGTCTGTGTAAGCTCGGTATACGAGCAGTTGCGCGGCTCTGCCCCTAGGGGGTGATGAGGAGTTTGTACTGGGCTCCACCCTTGGCTCCGCCCATGGCTCCGCCCATGGCTCCACCCACTAACCGGAAGTATAAAGCCTGGCAGTCTGAGCATGCCTGCCAGTTCATCTTGTCACAGGCAGGCTCCGTTGTAAGATCATTAAAACCACTGTTCACTTCCAACTACGTGTCATGTGAATTGATGGTCACATCAATTTAATGATCTTAGGAAACAAGAAGAAATCGATAAGAAAAAATCGAAGTAACAACTCAAGAAATAACTATGGAATCAGCCCTGACCGACTAGAACTCGACCCGCCGGCTGCAGAGGCAAGAGAAATCTTCCAGCACTGGTTCAGATGTTTTAAGGCCTACCTGGCTGAATCAAGTACTCCAGAAACGACAGAGGAGCAGAAACGAGTCTACTGCACGCAAGGGTGAGCCACCGTATATCTTCTCAACTAAATAGTACCAACCCATATACGGGGGCCCTAGCCATGCTAGAGCAAATGTACGTGAGGCCCATCAACGAGATCTACGCGTGCCATGTTTTTACGACCCGCCGCCAGCGCCCCGCGGAGTCGTTAGAAGATTTCCTGCGGGAGTTAAAGATTTTAGTTTGGGACTGTAATTATCAGGCTGTATCAGCCGAACAGCACATGGAACTTGCTGTTAGCGATGTGTACGTGGCAGGCCTCAGATCAAACTATGTGCGCCAGCGGTTGTGAGAAAAAGGGGCCCAGAACTTAGAGGACACGGTAGAACTAGCTACCACTATGGAGGTCTCATTCTGCAGCCTCACCTCGTTCCCCGCGGACCAAGCGACCCCATCCTGGACCCCCGACCAGCGACTGCCCCAGGCCTGCGCCACGCGGCCACCCAGCCATCACGCAGCCCCAGTGTGCCACTTTTGCGGGCAGCCCCAGCACCCACAGCAGCACTGTCCTGCCCGTAACGTGACCTGCAGCAGCTGCGGTCGCAAGGGACACTACGCTCGGGTCTGCCTGGCGAAACAGGCTTCCTCTTCTAACTCCCCCGCAGCCCAGAGCACCCGTTTCCAGAATTCACAGGCCCGCAGGCCCCGAAATGCTGCGGCCTGTACTCCGACTCCGCCCCCAAATGATACGTGCGACTCATGGGGGCCGCCATCTTGGCAACCCCCCTCCATGCGGCTGGCCACGTGCTACTCATGGGGGCTGCCACCTTGGCCGCCATCTTCCTCGCCGCCCGCCACATGCGATGCACGTGGACCATCTTCTTCCAACTCAGAAATTCGACTCGAAGATTACGAACTCAGAGGGCAGTCATCACGGGGCCACTCCAGCACAGCTGATCGAGCCGCCGACTACCCGCAACTCAGCGCAGTGACACTGGATCAGTCTCGTCCAAAGCACCTCCGCAACTCCATGATGACCGTTGAAATCAACGGGTACAGGACACCGTGCCTCTTTGACTCCGGGAGCACCGAGAGCTTCGTACACCCAGAACTGGTCAGACGCTGTTCACTCCCTATTTTCCATGAACGGCAAATTATCTCCCTCGCTTCGGGCTCACACTCTGTTCACCTCCAAGGGCGCACCGCCGCGACCCTAACGATCCAGGGCACTAGCTACTTGAACTTCCAGCTATATGTACTCCCCGAACTCTGCGCCCCACTCCTACTGGGACTCGATTTCCAGTGAAACCTGAAAAGCCTCACACTTAGCTTCGGCGGGCCCTTGCCCCCACTCACTATTTGCAGCCTCGCCACCCTAAAAATTGACCTCCCTCCACTCTTTGCCAATCTCACGCCGACTGCAAACCCGTAGCCACTCACAGCGGGCAATACAGCCTGCAGGACAGGGTGTTTATCAGAACTGAGATCCATAGGCTCCTACGTGAGGGGATCATAGAGGCCAGTAACAGTCCCTGGAGAGCTCAGGTGGTGGTCGTCAAGACCGGGGAAAAATTCCGAATGGTAGTGGACTATAGCCAGACCATTAATCGGTTCACGCTCCTTGATGCGTATCCCCTCCCCAGTATTGCAGATATGGTGAATCAGATCGCCCATTATAAAGTATTTTCCACGGTGGATCTGAAGTCTGCATACCATCAGCTCCCAATCCGCCCGGAGGACCACCACTTCACGGCATTTGAGGCCGACGGCCGCCTCTTCCACTTCCTCCGGGTTCCCTTTGGCGTCACTAATGGGGTCTCGGTGTTCCAACGAGCAATGGACCGAATGGTGGACCAGTACGGGCAGCGGGCCACATTTCCGTACCTGGATAACGTCACCATCTGCGGCCACGACCAGCAGGACCACGACGCTAACCTCGATCGATTTCTCCAGACTGCCCAGAAACTCAACCTCACATATAACACGGAGAAATGCGTTTTCCGCACGACCAGGCTAGCCATCCTCGGCTGTGTCGTGGAGAACGGAGTCGTGGACCCTGACCCGGACTGTATGCCCTCATCCCTCTCCCTCATTGTCCCAAGGCCCTCATAAGGGGCCTGGGATTCTTCTTGTATTATGCCCAGTGGGTCCCCCAATATGCAGACAAAGCCCGCCCACTATTTAAGGCCACACTCTTCCCTCTATCGGATGAGGCTCGCCAGGCCTTCACTCGTATCAAGGAGGACATCGCCAAAGCGGCCATGCGGGCGGTGGATTAATTCGTCCCTGTCTAGGTAGAGAGCGATGCCTCAGAGGTCGCTCTCGCAGCCACACTAAATCAGGCTGGGAGACCAGTCGCCTTTTTCTCCCGAACCCTCTCCGCTTCGGAACTTCGACACTCCTCGGTCGAAAAGGAAGCACAAGCCTTCGTGGAAGCGATACGTCACTGGAGGCACTACCTCGCAGGTAGGAGGTTCACCCTCATCACCTACCAAAGATTGGTTGCCTTTATGTTCGACAACTCTCAAAGGGGCAAGATCAAAAATGATAAGATCTTACGGTGGAGGATCGAACTCTCCACCTACAAGTACCATATTATGTACCAACCGAGGAAGCTCAACGAGCCCCCAGATGCCCTGTCCCGCGGCACGTACGCCAGCACGCAAGACGACCGCCTGAAAGTTATTCACGATGACCTCTGCCACCCGGGGGTCACCCGGCTCGCACACTACGTCTTAGCCCAAAATCTAACTTTCTCCACAGAGGTGAAAGCCATCACCAGGGACTGCCCGATCTGTGCGGAGTGCAAACCGAACTTCTATGGACCAGACAGGGCCCACCTGGTCAAGGCTTCTCGGCCCTTTGAACGCCTCGCTATCGATTTCAAAGGGCCACTCCCCTCGACCAATAGGAATGTGTACTTCCTGAACGTCATCGACGAGTTCTCTCGTTTTCCCTTTGCTATCCTGTGCCCCAATATGACCTCCCACACAGTCATTAGGGTCCTGCATAGTATCTTCACCCTGTTTGGTTTCCCCAGCTACGTACACAGCAACAGGAGTTTGTCCTTTATGAGTGACGAGCTGCGTCAGTACCTGCTCGAAAAGGGCATTTCCTCGAGCAGGACTACCAGCTACAAGCCCAGGGGGAACGGGCAGGTGGAGAGGGAGAACGCAACGGTCTGGTAGACCATCCTACTGACCCTCCGGTCCCGGAAGCTCCCGACCTCCCATTGGCAGGAAGTCCTCCCCGACGCGCTCCATGCTATTAGGTCCCTCCTCTGTACGGCCACCAACCAGACCTCTCACGAGCGGCTATTTGTTTTTTCCAGGGGCACTACCACAGGGATTTCGCTCCAAGCATGGTTAAAGACACCGGGCCCTGTTCTCCTCCGAAAGCACGTCCGGACTCACAAGACTGACCCACTCGGAGAGAGAGTGCTCCTGCTCCATTCAAACCCACACTACGCATTTATAGAGTACCCTGACGGCCGTCAGGACACTGTTTCCCTCCAGGACCTGGCACCTGCAGGATCCAACTTTGACACCACCGCTGAGATACCCCTCACACTATACCCCTCCCAACACCCCATGCCCGGTGCCCCCACGCCTGCAGGTCCGCTGCCCGTGCTCCGCGTCCCCACGCCATTGGGTTTCCGGCGCTCCCGTCACCAGTCGAACCAGTCGGATATGAAGCTCTGGCCGAATCACCCCCGGAGTCTGCCATGGTTCCCTCGCCGACCGCCACCACCCAGCCACCAGAAGAGGCTGCAACCCCGGTGCTTTGTAGATCCCAGAGGACAACTCAGCCACCTTAACCTGTAATTTATTACCTGTAAATTGTAACTTGTAACTTGTAATTCGCAATTGGGAATTGGTAGACACATCACCCCAGCTGGACTCAATTTTTTACAGGGGGTGAATGTGGTGAATCACAGTCCGTGTTATTCACACTGTTATTATATATGATGCACTGTGCCTGTGTAAGCTCGGTATACGAGCAGTTGTGCGGCTCTGCCCCTAGGGGGAGATGAGGAGTTTGTACTGGGCTCCACCCTTGGCTCCGCCCATGGCTTCTCCCACTAACTGGAAGTATAAAGCCTGTCAGTCTGAGCCTGCCTGCCAGTTCATCTCATCACAGGCAGGCTCCGTTGTAAGATCATTAAAACCACTGTTCACTTCCAACTACGTGTCGTGTGAATTGATGGTCATATCACCCTGTTTCCCCAAGGGTGTAGGAGGGCGAGCCATAGGGCAGCCAGTGCTGCTTAGGATGAGATGGCAGCAGCTGTGAGCTCATGGAGTGTGACCAGGTGGACTGGCCTCCATTACCGAAAAAAGGTCAATGGCCTACCCGGGCAGCACGAATGACACCAACGCTCCCCTCAAGGAAGCACCCACCCGCTAACTCCCCATGCGACCTCCAACTCTCTCTCCAAACCTTTCACTTCACCCCCCCCCCCCCCCCCCCCCCCCCCCCCAATCGTCCTTTCACACCTCTCCTTCTCACCACTATGAACCACACATGTTGCTAATGTCCCCCTCTGTGTATCCTCTGGAAAAGCTCTCCCATAAGAGGGCCCAGATTGGTGGAGGGATGCCAGACTTAAGAGTCTTCAACGAATTCGGGGAGCATGCCCTGCAGGTGACTGGGGTGGCCGAGGACAGATTGGTCACCCAAGCGGAGGCTGGTGGATGCCGCAGAGGTGAGGAACCATCGGGCTCCACTTGGAGGACCTGTCAAACATGAGTCGTTATTGCCTTACTGACTGGCCCAGCCCTGCCACTGACCACATGTTCATTCTCCTGCAGGTCCTCCAGTCAACGGCCCCGGCCCATCCTGGATGGCACCCTCTCCTGTCTCCCAGGAGACCACCTCGGAGGGGAGCTCCAAGCAAGCCACCATTATAGTCATAGCACAGCTGTCACCACCCTCCACCAGCGCAATTACATGCACCTCGGGAGGACATGTTATTGGACAGGCTTCGGGGACACAATCTGGTGAGCACCACACTGCTGCTGATGCACATCAGGTGGAGGCAGGAATTCCCAGGCGAGACAGCAGTCGGAGGGCTGCTGAATCCCAGGACCCAGCTGGGTACCAGCCTGAGGTACAGAGGAGGATGTCAGCGTCACTCCAGCATATCCATAGCTGCATAGATGAGTCCCAGAGGCTACGGGTGCAGGAGATTTGCCGGCAATGCGTGGCACCAAGGCCTCGAATGCTAGTGTGGCAACCTAGATGGTGAGTCTGGTGCACGACGTCAGCACCATTAGTGAACGTGTCCATGGCATCGAGCAGTCTGTGACAGCCATGGCTGAGGGTCTTGGCAGAATGCCTGACTTGCTGGGTGATGTCACCGAATACTAGTCTGACTTTGATGACGTTCTGCGGGACATGTTCTCGTTCTCAGATTGACTTGGTCGAAGCGCTGCGGAGCTTGCCCCAATCACCGAAGAGCATCACTGAGGGCATCGACACGATGGTGCAGACCATGGGGGACCACCAGGGTTGGCAGAGCCAGATAATGCATGGGCAGCCGGGGCTTGAACCAGCTGCCCCTCTGTCCCAAGGTGGACCCCAGGGCCCAATGGACACCAAGCGGAAGTATAGGATGCTGAGGGCCAACCCGAACTCATCCCGAGTTCCACCTCTCTGATGAGGCTGCATCTCAAAGTCAGTATATGGTGCAGGGCGGCACGGCTGTGCATGTGCCACCGAAAAGTAAGCCGGGACCGTCCAGTCTCAGAGCCCCCCAGAGGACGGCCACCAGGGGAATTAAAGGCCACGGGATGAGGGAAGCAGCTGGCTGCCTCCACCTCAGATGCTTCCACCTCCATCCTGGGGAGACACCTAGACATCGTGGTAGAGCTAGGAAGGCAAAGCACATCAAGGATCACTGAGGGAATCAGGGGAGGGGGATGGTGTGGGGGATAGGTAGGAAGTGAGGGGAGTTTGAGCGGGAGGGGTGGGGGTGGCGACACCATTGGAGAGTGGGCAGTTGTTACACACATTAAACACCCTTGAGCACAACCAGTATGACGCCTCTGTCACGTTCTTCTGCAATGCGGACTGACCTCTGAACCCTTGGCCCATCTCTCCAGGTATCCACCCCAACGCCCTGCCCTGGGGCACACGATGTGTACGTGATGGGTGTGAGCGAGCAATCAGCAGACAGAGGTCAGACTATGGCATAGATTATGGAGCATCGGCCCTCATTCTCAGTGGGTCATCATCACTCCCCTGTCCTGGACTGTGACCTGCTGACGGTACCGTCACAATCTCAGCACCCTGGAGTGGTGTTTCTCAGACCCTGGGAGAGTGGGAAATATGAAGGGGGGGGGCTGATGGACCAGCCCATGTCCTCAGTAAATTGGGCGAGCATGAGGGCCTCCCTGGCCCTCTAGGCCTGCCGAATCCTTGCCGCTGCCGTCTGTCCTGCAGCCTCCGGCTGGTCCTCCGGTTCCTCCCCAGCCTCGTCCTGCATCCTCTGCTGGTCTGGCGCCACCTCATTATCCTCGTCCCACTCCTCTTCGGAGGTGGCCACTTATCCCTCATCACCAACCTCCAGCTCGTCGTCCTTCTGCTGTGCAAGGTTGTGGAGGGCACAGCAGACACCACAAAGCGGGCAACCGTCCGCGTGGTGTACTGGAGTACACCATCGGATCGGTTGAGGCATCGGAACCGCATCTTGAGGAGTCCGATGCACCACTCAATGACATCGCGGGTGGCCACGTGGATCTCATTTTACCGGGGCTCTACTTCGGTCACCGGCCTCTGTACTGGCGTCATTAACCAGGTCCTCAGTGGGTACCCTTTATCCCCCAAGAGCCAGCTGCCCATCCTGGGATACTTCTCAAAGAGGCCGGGGATGACCGACTGCCCAGGATATAGCTGTCGTGGATACTCCCCAGGAAGCGTGCATACACATGCATTATCTTCATCTGATGGTCGCACACGCGCTGTAGATTGAATGAATGGAACCCCTTTCGGTTAACATACAGCATCTCCAGATGGCCCGGTGAGTGCAGGGCAATATGTGTGACATCGATGACCCCCTGGACCTGGGGCATCCCAGCGATGGCAGAGAAACCTGCTGTCCGGTCATCTTGCTGAGCTTGGTTCATGTCAAAGACAATGCCGTTTTCCGCCCAGGCAAACAGGGCATCGTGACCTTTCGGATGCACCTGTGTGTTGTGGCCTGTGAATTATCACACAGGTCCCTGCTCAAACCCTGAAATGATCCCGAGGCATAAAGGTTAAGGACTGCGGTGACCTTAACGGCCACTGGGAGCGGGTGTCCTCCTCCTCCATGTGGTGCCAAGTCCGCGACGACATGGCTTAGGTGTTACACTGTCTCCTTGTTGAGGCAGAACCTCCTGCAGCACGCACTGTCCATCATCTATTCGAATAACCAGCGACACCTGTACACCCTGGGCCATCGTGGGACTCCCCTTCTGGGTCCTCCCTGGCTTGATAGATGGCTTGGTCCTCAGGGCGTGGGGCAGGGTCCGGTACATTGGCCGCCGCCTTGAGCATCTGCAGACACTGCTGCTGCTATCGCCGTCTCCGACTCTGGCTGCCCGGCCTAGCAGCAGCATCATTAGGGCAATACCTGCGTCCAATATCCCTGCAATAACGTTCACTATCTGTAAGAAATTGGGAGAGGGTGTTAGGTTGACACACAGCGGTGTCTCCCACCCTGTGACCCTCCATTCCCCCATTGATCTCCCACCCGAACGCCCTGCCCACGTACACTCGGCCGCAACGGGCCTCCCTCACTGGACCCCAGACCCTGTACCCTGGACACCCACTCGTAACATCACCTGTACCGGGCACTGGCCCCCACACCGTGGCACTCACCCACTCTCCGGCCGTGGCCATGCCCCGGAGCTGTGTCCCATCCCCCCGATGTTCAGATGTTGGTCGCTGCGTGTGTGGTGTTGCCTCCCGCAGTGTTGCAGCACAGTGTCCAGGCATCACGGTCTGATTAGGATGCTGAGCAATGACTCTAACGTGATACATGGCCCTCCCACCTATGGGAATCCACTGAGGCTGTGTGAAGTACTCACTTAACCACGATTGCCAGTTCCCTATTCGCAAATAGCCATCAGAGACCTCGGCAGTCAGCTGGGTTATGGTCGTTGGGGCAGATGGGCAGTGACGAGGATTTCCCCTGGAATGGGTACACACGATCCAGGGGTTGGCATGGTGGTGCTGCTAGCGGTTGCCCCCAATTGCCCCCCCTAATGCCTCCCCCCACCCTCCCATGGTGGCCTGCCCTGCAGAGGACCCGACCCCTCCCAGTCGAGGGTTCTCCCCCCCCCCCCACCCCAACCCCTCGAGCACAGGAGTGACAAGCCCAGCGTTCCCGTGCTCTTTGTTTGTGAGCAAAGATGGCTACTCACCACCCCGGCTCCCCGTTAGAAGTCTGTCAGCCAGGTTCACATTTTTCAAAAGGAGCGCTAATCAGCACCAGGGTGAGCACTTGCTGGCGAGGCCTTTGAATGTGAAGGGCATTGGATATGGGGTGGCTCTCGTTAATTGTACGGAAATGGGGCTTAAGTGGTGATAATTGATTTCTCGCCACGCTGCAGCGAGATCCCGATTTCACGTTCGGGAGTGGGCTGATTGCATGGCAAACTGTTTGCCGCCTGGTGCAGTTCTAATTTCTGTCCTCACACGCTATTCGCCGGCCTTGTGTCACTTGGGCGAGAGCGCAATGAGGCTGGAAAATCGCTCCCACAGTGTCTTTAATGTGATGAAACATGCCACAGAAGGATTATGAGGCAAAATTTTAAACTGAACCGCCTTATTATAGCCAATGACGAAAGCTTGATTCAAGAGATAAGTTTAAAGGATCATTTTGGAGGAACACAGATAAATGCAAAGTGGTTTAGGGAGGAAATTACAATGCTTAGGACAGAACAACAATTATAATGATAAAGATATGAATACAAACCTTCTTAACTGATGCGATACCTTGATTATAAAAATATAGTTTTGGTTATCTGGGAAGAGAGTTTGTAGCTTTAATCATATTGTGGACTTATTTGGATGTGAATACTGTCACCTTGTGGCCTTTTTTTGGATATTGCTGCTGTTTTTGAACCCATTTTTATTCCAGAATGTTCCTGCTCAGAGAGAGAGTTCTGTATCACGATGCCTAAGTTGGTCAGGATATTCAAACAAGTACAAACAGAACTGCAGCAGCTTGTTCAGATGCATTTTTATTCATACATTACCATGCCTCTACGCCCCTCAGTTTAGGCTGTTCACTGTTGACATGTTGAAATTGAATTCACCTCTGTCAGGTCTTCTATCACGGTATACATAGTTTATTATCTGATATAGTAGAGGTACTGGTGGGTGGGAGTGAGGTGGGGTTGGGGGTGGGGGGAGACAATGAGCAGAATTTAACGGAAATGAAACAAAGTCCTATTTTGGGCATGTTTTACTGGGTGTTTCCTGATGCGTACAGCGCCGAGAATGAGCCTTCTATTATATGGACTCTGCTTCATATCTGAGTCTCAGCGAGAAACGCCTTACTGAGACTGCACTGAGCCTCATTTCCTGCACTTACAAGCTCAATTTTAAAGATACTTTTTAATCTCTGGACCCCACCACAGCCTTGGGTCCCACTTACTAATTAGAGGGTCCTTGAGCACCCCCCCCCCCCCCCCCCCCCCCCGCCCCGACACCACATCATATGTGCAGGGCATCCCCAGATCCAAACTCTGGCATGGGAATGATGGGCATCCTGGAATTGCCAGGGTGGTGCCAAGGTGGTATTAATAGTGGCACTGCCAGGATGCCAGGCTGGCAGTGCCACAGTGCCTGGGTGGCATCGGAGGTGCCAGGGTACCACCCCGGCCAGAACCTGACCCCGCAGGGGCCTCCGATCGTCTGGGAGTCCCTCTCCCCCCCCCCTCCAAGTGCCGGTCGGCCTGGTAAACATTATAGGAAACCAGTGTTAAACTGTACCCGCTCGGGGTCTCCGAGGTGAGGTTGTTCGATCTCGTGCCTTGGGTAAGTCCGGCACAAACGTATTTAAGTGACCTTCATTGCACATTTAAATATGGAAATCTGGAATGTGCGGGATACAAATTGCGACGCCTCACGAGATCTAACAAGATCTCGTGAGGTGTAATGAGATCTGTAAATCTCGCGAGAGGTCTTTCCAAAGTTTTACCAGCCTTGTCGTGTCCCGAGTCGGACACCCCAAGACCGTTAGATTGCGCGCATTATATGCAAGTTCATTCAGATGATGGAAGGATGATTCATACCAATCCAGAGAATTGATTCAGCAACTGCACCAACACTGAAGCTAGTTATGGGCATTATAGTTGTTGAAGGTTATGTAGAGTCACCCTAAATTTAAATAGATAATAAGGGGCATGAAATGCTCGGGGTCATCACTTCTACTCATTGAATTGAGTTCTTCGCATTATGACTTAATGACAGCTCATGACTGTATTTTATAGATCTGACCTATCAACAGTTCCCATTGAACTGAATTGCTTGCACTGTTATTGAATAACTATTCCCAGCATACTTTCAAATAGAAAAATAACTTTATAGTTTTAAAATACCACAGCCAATAGAATATGGCCAGTAAGAGGTTTTTCCCTTTTACATGCTGTTGTGAATTATTTACAGGAAGGGATTACTTTATTTCAAATAATGCTGAAAAATGGAATTCACCGCAAAATCACATGGAACAAAACCACCACCATCCACCTTAGTTCCATGCTAAAGATGGTACCGTAGATTGCTTTTTATTCTCATGGAAATTCTGCCACTTCATGCTACTTGTCAAACACAGGCGGTCCATGATAAAGCCATTGCATATATGCGTAGATGGAATGCAACACTTGTGAACTTGGTAGTTTATTGCTAACAGCTTTATTGTATCACAACTTCACAGCTTGTTGCTCTGCGTCAACTTTCACTATATCATTATATTCAGTTTTTTAGCTGTGCAATCAAGTTGGGGGGGGGGGGGGGATTTTTATGCTTTATTGCACTATTCTCACTTACAACACAGAAATAGTTATCCTCCTCTCAGGTTCTTTTGCGCTGCACACCATTCCCTGAGTGATTATTTCTAAGCAGGTATAGCTTTAACACCCATCAGTAATCACTGATGCAAACTTGACTCACAGTTGTTCTAAACTTGTTTATTTTTGTCTTGTTGCCTGCAGGCAACAGATGTAGCTGCTCTACCTCCATCCAAATGGATAATTTAAGCAAACATTCCACAACATTTGGCAAAGTGATCACTGCAGAATTTACTGATCCGTTTCACAACCATTTCATTGCAGAAGTGGCTGACAGTGAGTGCTTTCCAAGGGAGACACGATATTGGAATGCAACTTGCTATTTTGGGGTCCAGCAAACACAAAGTGAAACTAATTAGATTCCGTTGTAAAACTAGACAGGCTCCCGCACCTGGTAAATTGATATATCAATTGTTGACACATAAAAGGTTGACATGAGCATTATTGCGCTGGAAGGGTGCACCTGTCAGTTCCAGCTTAGTTTATGCTTTCCAATCTGTGGAGGGGAGAAGAGGAGCCAAAATTGCCATTATCAATGAATCTAGCTGTAGTGTTTAGCAAATCTAATTGAACAAGTGAGGAATGAAAATTATATCCATTATTTTTGCTTGAGGCACATAAATTAGGCATTCCTGCTGTGAAGCAGGCCAATTCAATATTTCACTGAAAAAGCAATATTGTGCTTTCACCGCGTTTCCAACTGCTCAATTTCAAAGTGATTATTCCCCAACATAATTTTTTCACAATTTATTTGAAGGTATTTCAACAAAGATCAGCTGGTGAGATCCCTCATCACATTTACATGGGACCCCAGGGAAATAGAATGCAGAGATGGGTTCCTGGGAAATATTGGCCAAGTCACAAGTGGTTGTTGTTTTACTTATCGCACAAGCAATGGGAATCCTCACCATTCCTTAGTGAAGAAAGTATGACTTTGGTTTAATAGTCTGCAATATGACCCTGAGTAAGGATGACTTCAGCCATCAATGCAGCCTCTCCATGTAGGGTTTAAACCTACGGTCTGTTAACTTGGGAGACGGATTGGTTCCCACCACCAGATTGTGAGTGCTCTTAAAGGGAAATTTGATTAATTTCTAATTTTGCCATGATTTGGGCGCACTTCATGCAGTGTTTCAAGTTGCATAATTTGTCAGAGGAATAAACAGTTGGTTAATTGTTGCAGGCAAAGCATAAAACCTACTAATAATTCCTGCTTTTGCAGTCTAGCATAGCAAACCTCTTCACAGTATATCATTACAAGATAATAAGGCCTTGATTATGTGAGTGGAAAACCCGAACATGGGTGCAAAACAATTTAAAACAATTACTGACAGCTCAGAATTTCCCGACTGTTTGCTTGCATGCTGTTTGTTTTCATTGGTTTATATGACACGCACTTTGATTACCCAGCCTCAGTACACTTCTGTTCCCTCACGTAAAAATTAAACTTCTGAACACTACATTTATTTAAGCATTTATATTCACGGTGCTACAAGCAATTAATTGGAATCATGTGGGTCGTCCCGAAACATTAGGCTCAAAAGGTGCACAAAGCAGAAAATAGATAAACTTTGGCCACAAAATTGGACAGGGCTTGAAAACAGGTCACGGGATTGCAATAAGTAATTACTTTGCACCTGCTGCCACCGCTGCATGCAGCATGCCAACTTTGCGCTGTCTGCTCATTTAAATGATTGTTGCGTGCAGCCAGTGCTCAGTGCTCTGTTCAGTGCCTGCATTGCTGAGCAGGTGGGCCACAAATTTTCGAGAAGCTAACCACACTTAATGTTGGTTTGCACTATTTGAAGCCAGCCTGCACCACGAAGTGGCTGTAGCAGGTGAATTCTCCTGTCGTCAGGATTCATTATTCCCGCTGGCAGCCCACCCCTGCCAATGGGATTCCAGGGGTGCAGGGTGGTTTCAATGGGAAATCCTATTGACAAGTGGCAGAAGTGTACAATACCACTGCCAGCAAACGGTGGGCTGCCGAGAAACACACGACTGGGGAACCGGTGAATCCAGACCCAAGAAGGCTTGGAGGGGGCAAATGTGAGGAGTTGTTCAGGAGGAGGGATTAGTTCTGTCAATGCTGGAACTTTGGAGGGCAAACCGAAAGTATGGGTGGTTGGAGGATAATGTGACTGTAAGAGGGACAGTGGGATGCAGAAGGGTGGAAGGATAAGATTTGGGTTTGGCGGGATTAGATCTTGTCAGGTGGGTGTCATTGATGAGACTACGCATTTTCACACGGATGGGCAGGGTCAGGGTGCACATGGGGAATTTGACAGGTGTGGGCTCAGTGGGAACGGAAGGCATATTAAAGTGACATATGAACAAAGAGCAGGAGAAGGCCACTCAGCCCCTCTAGCCTGTCCCACCATTTAATAAACTCATGGCTAATCTGATAGTAACCTTGCCACCCTGTCTATCCCCGATAACCTACATACAAGGATTGTACACCCATGTCACCAATGTTAGTTTTTCTTAATTTTCCTTGCCCGACCACTCTGTCTCGGTGCTTTCCCAACATCTACAGCAGAGGTGGAGGCAGCCTGCTGACTACTGTGCCCTCTTGTAATGGTGACTTAGGCAGGCACCCTATGGAGAGCTGAGGCCTGGAGGGCCATGTTCTTCCTGGGATCTCCTGCACCCTTAGTGGTTTCACAGGCAGAGGAAACTCGGAACATATGGATTCTTTTGGATTATCCTGGATGGAAGCCTCAGGGATGTCCGATGAATACTTCTCCTACACTTGGGTGCCCGAGGGCCCCGCATTGACTCCTTGAGGAGTAAGGGCACCGGGAGGGAGATTGAGGTACCTCATCCCTCTCTCATCTAGCTTACCCATGGGTAAAGTGACGGAAGCCATCGAATCTCTACAGTGCAGAAAGTGCAGCAAGCCCATCAATTCTGCACTAACCCTCGAAAGAGAACTACAACTATACCACTACCCCACCCTCTTCCTGTAAATCCTGCGCATTGTTCCGCCTACTCTGCACTTTTACCTCAGCATATGTGGTCTCCTGCTATCAACCCTTCTCCTGTCCTCCTTGTCCTTGTTCCAGCAGCTTCTTCTGTTCTCCTGCACGTTCGCTCTGTCAAACAATGGTGCAATGGGAATGCACCCCTGCAGTCATGTCTGGGAGTAAGGATCTTTGACGTCAGGCAAAGTCCTTCTGCATTTGCCACATCTACTTCCCATAGATTTAGCTCTTTAATTAAGTGTAGGAATGCTCAACAGCTTCTATAATTACATTAACAGTCAACTGAAATCAATGAGCATCTCACCAGAAAATACTGCTATTGGTGTAATATACCAACTCCTAGCTTGGACCTGAATTGTATCTGTATATATCATTTCTAGTAGTTAATAATAGTTACTATTGAAGTACCTCAGACTCCGGATTCCTTAAGAAGAGCTACTCACGGCGGCATTTGGCACGGTGGTTAGCATTGCAGCCTATGGCGCTGAGGAACCGGGTTCGAATCTCAGCCCTGTCCGTGTGGAGTTTGCACATTCTCCCCGTGTCTGCATGGGTTTCACCCCCACAATCCAAAAGATGTGCAGGTAAATTTGGATACTCTAAATTCATAAGAGAAAAAAAAAGAAGAACTACTGAACTACGCCCAACACCTTACAAAAAAAATCAAGGCCGGGATTCTCCGAAATCCCGATCAAGTATTGATGCCGGCGTAAATACCGGAGTGGTGCACGGTGGCGTCAATAGGCCTCCTTGCCCAGCATTTCAGTGGTCCTCAGGGGGCCAGCACGGCGCCGGAGTGCTTCATGCTGCTACGGCGGCCCTGCACTGCTGGCACGGGTTTGCGCATGCGCACGACGCCCGTCTTTGTACTGGCGCTGCTCAACATGGCAGAGGCCTACAGCAGGTACGTGCCGAAGGACGCCATGGACGCCATGGAGGCCCGCCCCGGAGTCTGATCCCCCTGCCCTCCCATCAGAACGGCCACTGCGGCCGCGGGTCTGAGCTCCCGCTGGGTGATATCAGGCTGGAACCATGCTGGCAGGACTCAGTGGGACATTCTACTCTGAGGGTGTTTAAGGTAAAGGTGCAGAGTAGGCGGAACAATGCGCAGGATTTACAGGAACAGGGTGGGGTAGTCGTATAGTTGTAGTGCTTTTTCAAGGGTTAGTGCACCAAACCCCAGCGAATCCCATGGAAGTCCAGAGTGAGCAGAGTCAGCAGACCTCACAGGGTTGAGGTAAAATTTTAAGATTCATGAACAGCACAATTCCTGAAAAAAGGTTAGACACTGCAAAGGCCAGGAATTGCCTTCTAAATCACAGTCTGAAGAATGCAATTCCCAAGTTGTCTAATTTGCTCTGAAGAAAGGAAAAAATCATGAATAAAAAATTAATTGTGACTAAGGAAACAGCTTTGTAAACCCAGCAAAAACTGTGATTTGATGCTTCCATGACCCAAGACATTACGCTGAATCGTGGACAACTCTAACTCAGTTGATCCAAGCGGCCATTGTTGAAAGAATTTAAAACCTGAGATTGTGAACGCAATTATTATGGGAGCCCATTAAAAACTGGCAAGCGCCAGTGAAGAAGTTATAGCGGAACGTTCTTATATTTTTGGAAACGTCTTAAAGTTAAACCTGCAATTTAAATGTTTAAATCACGGATCAGAAATCCGCTCTTTCAGATCTATTTGGACTTATCTAGGCCCAGATCAATCACAAAATTGGAGCCTCTGAAGAAAGAAATGCCTTAGATGTATGACTGCTTCAGGTCTGAATAAAAAGATTCAGTGTCGCCGCTGAACAAGCTTTATTCAATAGGTCCAACAGCTAACGATATAACAGCTAGACAAAGAATCAACAAATCACTGCAAAATTTGATGAAGTTTTAAAATCAGAAGTAACAAAGTCCTTGAAAGGGCAATATTTAATAAATGTGTCCAGAAGCCTGGAGAACCTATCTTACAGAATGGCTGAGGGCTGTGATTACCTCAAAGCTGAGCGAATTAGGGCTAGAGTAGGTGTAGGAACGGTGGACGATGCACTCTCAGACATACTTCAAGCGAAGGAAGATTTAACCCTTGAAAAAGCCATCCAATTAAGCAATCTGAAATTCGTTTGCAGCACAGGTCCATATTAAGAAGACAAAGCAAAATTTGGTGCAAAGTAAACTCCACTGTACAGTTAGTAAAGCAGCACAGGGGCGGAGACACTCCAGGCCAAGGGAAGCAATACCCGATCCGACCAGTAGACTGACTAAACAAGAGCAAAGAGGACCCACAGACATGATCAATGTCTGACAATTTCAGCCCAATGTTTTCAGGACACTTTCGGAAGCTATGCAAAGTCAAAACACCAAAATGCACAGAAGATCTCAAGTGGAGCACGAGGCCAATGCAACACACCAGAGGTCGCACAACCATACTAAATGGGTGAGGTAAAAGATCCTGGCTTTTTGTTCTGGAATGTGGATATCTCAGTTAATGGCCATCTCACAAATGTAAGTTGGACATGGGAGCTTGTGTTACGGTTTACGGACAAAGAATGGTGGCTAAGATACCTATGGCTATGACAACAGACGTGCCGCTTTATTGCCCCAGAGGAATCTAACTTCCAGTCATAGGCTTGATTCTGGAACCATAAGTTGAGGCGGCAAACAAATCTTGGAGCTGATGTACGTAATCCGTAACAAGCCTTTCGCTCTCTTCAGCAGAGATGCCTGTATAGTGCACAATCGCCTCAAAATAGCAGAAGATGTCAAAGCAACCACCATGTAAATTGTATGGAACTGCAAGTTCCTGAGAGAGCCAAGAAGAAAAGATTCTCTTGACTGGTACTTCAGCTCTGAATTGTCTTCTCTCTTTGCAGAGCAGGTTTGTCCACTTTTGTTACAGGTGCCAGAAGCCCCTCATTGGTCACATAGTTACTACGACACCTTGAGTAGGTGACAGTAAAGAGGGGAACCAGCAATGAGAAGAAACTCAACATTGGGCTCTGACTCCTGTTGTAGAGATAAACCCTTGGACCACAGAACAGACACTACAATCCCCAACCAGCATTACAGCGGCCAAACAATGCTAAAACCGGGTAGCAGCCATCCATTGTCGACAGCACACCACACGGCAAAGGTGAGCTTAGCCTCACAACATGAAGGGCTTTCTCCCAACCCAGTGTGCATCATGGTGAGATGCATGAAGCAAAAAGAGAAAGAAGGGCATTATAGAGGCATCCGCCCCTTAAAGAGTGGGATACATCAACCGTCATCCATCACAATAATTGGGGAAGCGAGAAAGAGTGATTCAGTGCCAAAGAACGGACAAAAAGTATGAAAAAACACTTAAATGCCAGAACAACCTCCAATTCAACAAATTTTACCTTCAGCGACTGAGCCTATCACTCCTCTGCCAATTGTGAAAACAAGATATTTTCTCTTACCTTTAATGTGAGCCTGCTTGGTCCTCAGGATCTCACTTGCTTTGTTATTCAATGTTACCTTTCTTCGAAGGACTTCAGCTGATGATTTAAATTCTCACTGTATCCTTTGTACAAAATCAAGAGGATAGTCCTCAAACTCGCCATACTTAACCTTGAAATGCCTTTGAAGTTTTGAGGGTTTTAATATTTCATTTGCCTGTACTTCCCAACATAAAACACAATGATCTTTGCATCCTGATTTGCAGTTGCATAATTAATAAATCTATACCTCAAGAAATCATCTTTATACAGCTTTGTTCCTGTTTTCTTCTTCTTCCTGGGTGGTTCACCAGAGGCCCTGAAGCTCACACCAGCACTGTTGGCAGTGACAAATGGAGGAATCTCTCTTGCGCCCAGAGCACGTGATGTCAGGTCTCTGCCACCACTTCTGGAGAGAAGACTCCATCGATTCTTTTAAATAATCTGTTCCTGGGACGGCGTGTTGACGTTCGGAGGGGGGCGGTATGCTTCGCTGGCCCTGGGGCCTGTGTACTGCTGAGGTGGCATGAATGTGTGGGACGGCCGACATTTTGAAAGCTGGTTGCTGCCGGCATTTTTAAAAGCCGGTCATAGTCATTGGGCACTTCTTCAAGTGATCCAGAACACCATGACCGATGTCCCCACGACCGTCCCGACACCCGCCCGCGACCCACCCACCTTGACTTTGAAAATGACTGGCTTAATGCATATTCAGCTGTGTGAAATTAAGTGAGGTTATTACCAGGAGTGCGGGGCTTCAAAATGGCAGCACTGTACCAAACCAGCATTACACATTGACTGTTGTCAAGATTCGTCTCTGCATACTTCCTGGGAATGCTCCCAATGCCCATGCAAATCCAAACCTGTGGTGAATGTATTCACCATAATGCATGTATGATACTGTAACCTATGACCTATGACCTGGAAGTGGTGATACGAGCTGCTTCCAGGTACTGTACTGTAACCCTGGTATGGCTCCATCTCTGGCTCAGCCCTCACCAGGGCCATATATACACCGGCCGCCTGTGGATAGCATTCATTTGTACAACCGACTCTGGCTAGGCAACTTCATGACTAATAAAGTTCACTCGCTTTCCCTGCCTCTCAGTGAATTGAAGGTATATCAAAACCCAAACCAGTGTTTGGTGTGGCCCACACCAGAAATGTCCTTTAGCATCGCAAACACCATTTTGGATGGATGACAGCACCTGTTACAATGGCCACTAAGGGGACAGAATGTGTGGCCTTGGTGCTTTGATCAGACTATTTGATCTTTCTGTATAAATTCAGCTGTTGCATAAATTCTGAAGCAAAATGCACATTCGCACACAGTAGCATTTGAGAAAATGTGTTGATAAACTGGGCTCAGACCTGTTTTGTAATAAAGCCAGCATGTTGCCAAAGACATTGCAAAGATGTTTGTAGGGTTAACAAATCTCCCACAGATCTCAACTGTGCTGCAACTCCGATTCTCTATGACGGTATTTGTTTTTCGCTTTTCTGAATTGTATGTGTAAATTCTGCTGAGATTTCCTTATTGCCATTTATTTATTTGTCAGCTCACACTACTCTGAGCATACGGGGGCAGCATGGTAGCATGGTGGTTAGCATAAATGCTTCACAGCTCCAGGGTCCCAGGTTCGATTCCCGGCTGGGTCACTGTCTGTGCGGAGTCTGCAAGTCCTCCCCGTGTGTGCGTGGGTTTCCTCCGGGTGCTCCAGTTTCCTCCCACAGTCCAAAGATGTGCGGGTTAGGTGGATTGGCCATGCTAAATTGCCCGTAGTGTCCTAAAAAGTAAGGTTAAGGGGGGTTGGGTTACGGGTATAGGGTGCATACGTGGGTTTGAGTAGGGTGATCATGGCTCGGCACAACATCGAGGGCCGAAGGGCCTGTTCTGTGCTGTACTGTTCTATGTTCTATACCAGTCCATTCAATTCAGGATACCATGAGCGCAATGGAAAAATACAGTAGCGTGACTCCTTATTAAAAAGTATCAGTCTGCTAAATATAGAAACATAGAATTACAGAACACACAAGGAGGCCGCTCAGCCCATCATACCCAGGAAGGCTCTTTGAATTATTTATCCATTTCTTACCATTCTCCTGTAGTTTCTACAAACCATGCAATTCTTTTCCCTTCAGGTATTTATCCAATAGAAAATTATGATTGAATTCACTTCGACCATCCTTTCAAGCCAGGGTTTAGCAACTTGTTGCATGAAAACATCTTCTCCTCAGATCTCTCATTCTGGGTTATTTTGTCCGTGATCTTTACGTTTGTGACCTTTTGTTATTGTCATCCCTGCCAATGGAAATAATTTCTTCCTATCGACTCTATGAAAAAAAACCCTCATAGAGTTTTGAATGCCACTATTAAACATCTTCGGGACCTTCTCAATCCCAACTTGGCAGATCAGTTCACCTAACAGCGGCGGAAATTTCCTGTCACTCTCACCCTGAGACCGAAAATTCCAACCCCTTTAAATGGTCTGCCACATTTTTAGTCTCTCCCGGGTGCCTGGAGAATTTACCCTCATAAGTCCCTTATTCCTGTACCATTCTGGTAAACCTTCTTGGGATCTCCCTAAACCCTTGTCATCCTTCCTAAAATGTGGTGTCCAGAATAGGATACAATACTGCAACTAAGGCACAATAAGTGATTTGTAAAAATTTATCCAAAATTCTTTGCAAAATTTGTATTCAATGCCTCCATTTATAAAGCCATCAATCCAAGGTGTTTTTTTAAAAGCATCCGCAACTTATCCTCCTACCGTCAAATACTTATTTATGCTCCCAGTTCCTTCTGCACACACTTTAAAATTGTATCATTTGGTTTATGTTGCACCTTCTCATTCTTCCAATCAAAATACAGCTCCATAAACTTGTCAGTGTTAAATTGCACCTGCGATAAGTCTGCATACTTCACCAGTCTGTTTATATTCCCTTGAAATCTGCTCCATTGTCCTCACAGTTTGCTGTGTCAATTATCTGAAAAAATTGAAATTATGCTGTGCGTGCCCTGTATGTTAATAGGTCATTAATGTACATCAAAAAGAGCAGTGGTTCCATTCCCAAACGTGGATGACAGTACTTATTATATACTTCCCTCCATTCTGAAGAATAACCGTTCATCACTATCTCTTCTTTCTCTCTGTTAGTCATTTTGTATCTCACCGCCATTTTTATTTGAATCCCATGGGTAATAATGTTTTTAACAAGTGTGTATTATTTAACAAGTGTGCATTATTACTTCATCAAACGCTGTTTGTATGCCCATTGGCACAGCATTAACCCAATTAACTTCATCAATCCTCTCATAATTTGATGTGGGAACCCAAGTCAGTTAACCGCGATTTTCCTTGAACCAGTAGATGTAATCGGAGTTACCCAGCAATCTGAACTGCAAATTATCGATGGACAGAATTGCTTAATATTATGAGTAGTCAAAGACTTTCAGGCTGTTCACTGTATCACAATGAGTCAATACAGCATTAATAGCTGAAAATTATTTATAGCAGTAATCAGAGCATAGTATTTTTTTATAATAATCTTTATTGTTACAAGTAGGCTCACATTAACACTACAATGAAGTTACTGTGAAAAGCCCCCAGTCCCCACATTCTGGTGCCTGTTCAGGTTCACAGAGGGAGAATTTAGAATGTCCAAATTACCTAATAGCACATTTTTCGGGACTTGTGGAGGAAACCCATGCAGACACAGGGAGAACATGCAGACTCCGCACAGATAGTGACCCAAGCCAGGAATCAAACCTGGGTCCCTGGCTCACTGTTCTACTGTGCCGCCCATACCATAGAATCCCACCCCCTAACTTTTTCTTTTGTTCAGAGATGTGGATGAACAGAGTCATCGGAACGCTGGCGAATGTTTAACAAAAGAATTAAACATTTAGTAAACAAGAAAAGATTAACTATAATACATTACTCTTTCACGCCAGCTTTACCTTTAAAGATTATATACAGATTTGTAAGGGTAACACAAGTTTCTTCTGCTATAATGGTCACAGTAAATTTAGTAAAGGTCAGGGAAAGTAAGTAATAGTAAACAACATTTATTTTTACAACAGTTACATACAGGAGCACTGGTAGAACCTCACTAGGGTACTCTGTCCTGTCAGTTCCAGACTGGCTGACCTTTTACACAGGTATGGGTAAGCTACTCGGCCCCTAGCGGGGAAGCTTGTACTTCTCAAAGAGCACGGGGAAAACAATCATCCCCATACCGTATGTCCCGCGCAGGTTATTGCAGTAAGTACACAGTCCATGTAAATCAACAGGTGAATTGTGGTCAGACACACCACACGTGACAGATGCCACCCAATAAAACTTCCATGTATTCCTCATCATAGGGCATTGGTGAGGCCACTCCTGGGGTATTGTGTGCAGTTTCGGTGTCCTTACCTGAAGAATGATGTTCTTGCTCTCGAGGTAGTGCAGCAAAGGTTTACCAGGTTGATTCTTGGGATGGTGGGATTGTCATATGAGGAGAGACGAAATCGGTTAGTATTATATTCATTGGAGTTTAGAAGAGTGAGAGAGGATCTCATAGAAACTTACAAAATTCTAACAGGTTTTGACAGGGTAGATTCAGAAAGAATGTTCCCAATGGTGGTGGAGTCCAGAACTAGGCGTCATCATTTGGTGATAAGGGGGTAAACCTTTTAGGACTGAGGTAAGGAGAAATTTCTTCACCCAGAGAGTGGTGAATCTGTGAAATTCGCTACCACAGAAAGTAGTTGAGGCCAAAACATTGTGTAATTTCAAGAAGGAATTAGATATAGCTCTTGGGGCTAAAGGGATCAAGGGATAAGTGGGGAAGGTGAGATCAGGGCATTCAACTTAATGATCAGCCATGATCGTAATCAATGGCGGGGCATCCTTGAAGGGCCAAATGGCCTTCTGCTGCTTCTATTTTCTATGTTTCTATGTTTAATTTTTTTAAAATTTAGAGTACACAATTCTTTTTTCCAATTAAGGGGCAATTTAGTGTGGCCAATTCACCTACCATGCACATCTTTTTGGGTTGTGGGGGTGAGACCCACGCAGACATGGGGAGTATGTACAACTTCCACACAGACAGTGACCCGGGGAGGGGATCGAACCCGAGTCCTCGGCAACGTGAGGCAGCAGTACTAACCACTGCGCCACTGTGCTGCCCTTTCTATGTTTAACTCTAACCACCCTCCCCCACCCTTCCGCAGATGCTTGTTACACTGTGCGCCAGCTGGTCTCACTGGCACTCTGACTTTCCCACAAGGGTTTCCAAAGTCTTCTATCAAAGACCATGGGCTGGATTCTCTGCAGCCCTGCACCGAAATTGCGGCCGACGCGAGGGAGGAGATCCACTTTCACGCCTTAATCGGGCCCGACACCGGTCCGCCGATTCTCCGGGCCCCGAAAATCGGCGTGGCTGCGGAGTATGCCGCCCAGCCGGAGGTCCATTGCCAGATGCCTGCCCAGGAATCCTCTGCTCCCGACCGGCTGAGTTCCCGGCAGCGTGGAACTAACCACACATTGAAGGTCGGGATGCTTGCGTGCCAGCTGCGGACCGAGTCCACGGCCGCCCTGGTTGGGGGCGCGGGGATCGGAGGCCAGGGGGCCTTTATAGGTGGCAGGGAATTAGATCTCCGCGGTTTCAGGCTTTGACGCGTGGCCAATGGTGGGGGGGATCTCATTTCTCTCTGTGGCTCCACGATCCGAGTCCGCCATGGAGCTCGGCGCAGCCGCTGGAGGCCGCCGCCGTGCACATGCGTGGACTCTGAACCGGAGGTGCAAGGGCCCGTACCTGCAGCAAAGCTGCGAGATTCACACCTGAACCCCGCTAGCCCCCTACAGGACATTGAATTAGTTAAACATTTTAATAGGAATTCTGGGAGTAAAACCACCATTTTTACGCTGGCGTGGGGACATTGTCTTATTTTGGGAGAATCCAGCCCCATGCCTTGGAATCTTTCTCAATCTCCTTTCTCTTGGATAGATTCACCAAGGAGCCACATCAAGTGTTTTAACCTCTCTTTACGGTATTCCTCTGCCCTGGATCACAACACGCATTCCCGCCTCCACGCAATCTCTCAGGTACCCAGACACACCAACAGAACACTGCTGCTTCACCTGCTGTATTAAGATGTCAACAACCTTTCGATCACCTCAGAAAACTGGCGTCTCACCAAGCCAACTTTAAATCTGGTTCCTACAGCCGTGTCATTAATTCAGAGCCCTTTCTCTGCTTTTTACTTGAATTCCATTGACCAGGATCTTGTGTCAACTTCCTGTGCTTGGTTCCTAGGACTTAACTGTCTTCCTGGAGCATTTATTTGTTCCCACTCACTAGATTATGGGACTTTATCTTGTTCTTTTTGGAAATCTGCTCTCTGCAGTCCCCTTGTTCTGTCTCCGAGCACTAGCTTATTTCCAACTCAAAGGTTTTTGCAGTCCTAGTGTTGTCCCTAGTTATGAAGCTTTTATCTAAGTCCTGTTTCTTTAATGTTGGAAACCCCAATTACAATGCAGGCATCTGAACTAAACTGAAGTTATTAACCCTTTACAATACAGAAACATAAAATTAAACTTACTTAAAGCTACCCCATTTCCAGTACCGACAATAAAAGTCTAAATTACTCACATCTACCTCTATTTCCTGATATATAGTAAAATCAACATCAATGGATACTGGAAGAAAACTTTCCACTGGCCAGAATCACGCTGAACAGAAAGGATGTACATGTTGAAGGTCAATTACCTCAGCACAAAGGAATTTCTTAGGGTATTGTCTTAATGAGAGCAATCTTCAGCTGTTACAACAATAACTACTCCTCCATCGTAATGCCAGAAATGGGGATGTTTGTTGATGATTGAACAGTGCTCAATTTCATTCACAATCTTTCAGATACGCGAGCAGCATGACCTGGACAACCGTCAGTCTTGGGCTGATAAGTGGCAGGCAGCGTTTGTGCCACATAATTGTCAGCAACCACCATCTTCCAGGAGAAGGTCCTACCGTCCCCTGAACAATCAATAGTATTGCCATCATT
Organism: Scyliorhinus canicula; assembly: GCF_902713615.1. Taxonomy (NCBI): domain Eukaryota; kingdom Metazoa; phylum Chordata; class Chondrichthyes; order Carcharhiniformes; family Scyliorhinidae; genus Scyliorhinus; species Scyliorhinus canicula. The sequence goes on along the minus strand of NC_052162.1, from coordinate 75,346,167 downwards.
GAATCTGTGGACCATCAACATTCTATGGATTACCATTGATTGGGAACGCAAATGGACCCCCAAAAACCCCCTACTGTACTGTAAACCAGTACAGTAGTTGTAAGAGAAGATCAGAGCCTTGGCTAGAGGAGAACCACCATATATGTAGTCATTGGACTTAAAGAAGGTTTTTGATAAGGTACCTTAGTGGGCAGCATGGTAGCATTGTGGATAGTACAATCGCTTCACAGCTCCAGGGTTCCAGGTTCGATTCCGGCTTGGATCACTGTCTGTACGGAGTCTGCACATCCTCCCCGTGAGTGCGTGGGTTTCCTCCGGGTGCTCCGGTTTCCTCCCAGAGTCCAAAGATGTGCAGGTTAGGTGGATTGGCCATGATAAATTGCCCTTAGTGTCCAAAATTTCCCTTAGTGTTGGGTGGGGTTACTGGGTTATGGGGATAGGGTAGAGGTGTTAACCTTGGGTAGGGTGCTCTTTCCAGGAGCAGGTGCAGACTCGATGGGCCGAATGGCCTCCTTCTGCACTATAAATTCTATGAAATGGTTAAGTCATAAGAGCCCATGATGTTGGAGGTATTATGTTGGCATGGATAGAGAATTGACTGATGTGCAGTAAACAACGAGTGGTGATAAGGGGTTCCTTTTCATGTTGACGACCTGCAACCAATGAGGTTGCACAGGGAACAATGCTGGGACCGTAATTGTTTGAGGAATCATCCACGATCCCATTGAATGGTAGAGCAGGCTCGAGGTACCGAACAGCCGACTCCTGTTCCTGATTCTGATGATCTTATTATGGTTATTCTATTGCAAGTAACTCACCTCATGAGTTCTCCAAACTTACCACCACATACAAAGTACAAGTTGGGAGTGTGATGTAATACTGTATTGTCTCGATGAATGCAGCTCCAACAATACTTAAGAAGCTTGATGTCACCCAGAACACGGCAGCACACTTGATTAGGACCTATCTATCACCCTGGACATTCATTCCCACCCCCACCAGCGCACTGTGAGTGAAGTGTGTATGATTTGTAAGGTGCACTGCAGCAACTTTCCAAGGCTTCTTCAACTGCACATTCTAAACCAGTGATCTCGACAACCAAGGAAGACAAGGGTAGCAGGTGGATGGGATCCATACCACTTGCAAAATCTGCTGGAAGTCACACACCATCCTGACTTGAGAATATTTCATCAGACTTTTATAATCATCAGGTCAAGTTCCTGTATTTCTCAACCTAGCAGCACTATGGGTGCTTGTACTGCAGCAATTCAAGCAGGTGGCTCATCACCACCTTTTTTTTCTCAGTTCGGGAAGGGCAATCAAAGCTGCCCTTGTCGGTGGCACCCAGATCCCATGAAGGAATAAAAAACGTTCTGAAAAAAATATGTATTATATTTGGATATTTCCTGCCCAAAGTAAAAATAAAGTTGAATACAATATTCTACTTTGTTTTTGTTCGTTTAAGGGATGTGGGTTTTGCTGGTTAGACCAGCATTTATTGTCCTATGCTCTTGAGAAGATGCTGGAAAGCTGCCTTCTTGAACAACTGCAGCCCATGTGATATAGGTACACCCTCAATGCTGTTAGGGCAGCCTCTATTTTACACTTGTTCTTTGGGGGGGTCCCCCTTTTTCAGGTGTCCCTAGAGGATTCCTGATTTCGGGGGTTCTTGGGTGGAGGGGGGGGGGGGGTGTCTCCCTATTATAGGGACCTTTAGGGAGGTGCCCCATTATTAAAGGGGTCCCTGTGTGGTGTCGCCTATCACAGAGGTCCCTGGGGGAGGGGTCATATATTCTTCAGATGTTTTAGGACTGTTGCATGTTTCTTTTGATGGTTGCATCACAATGGTTTGAGGCAGTAGGTAGACTCATCGGCAAACTTCTTTGCGGATTTTGCTTGAAATCTCTCCCTTGCCTGCTTTTTTGCCAGAGCGGTTGCCTTTCTGCCTCTGGATGAGCAGATTCTCGCAACACTTATTTCACAGCACCGGGGTCCCAGGTTCGATTCCCGGTTTGGGTCACTGTCTGTGCAGAGTCTGCACGTTCTCCACGTGTCTGCGTGGGTTTCCTCCAGGTGCTCCAGTTTCCTCCCGCCAGTCCTGAAAGATGTGCTGTTAGGTGAAATGGACATTCTAAATTCTCCCTCGGTGTACCTGAACAGGCGCCACAGTTTGGCAACTGAGGAATTTTCACAGTGACTTGATTGCAGTGTTAATGCAAACCTACTTGTGACAATAATAAAGCTTATTATTATGAAGCAGTTTGCACCGTGTTCCCTTTGTTTGCTTCCCAAACTGTGTGCACACGTTCACTGCCCTGCACCGTGTGCAGTTTCGTACCATTGTGTCGATATCCCAGAGGATGCCCCACCAATAGACCGTGTCTTCGGCTCTTTTTACACTTTTTCCTTCCATTGTGCTCTGCATGCAGTTCGTTCAGAACAACAGATCTTAAAGATTTCGGAATTACTATTCGCTTGTTTCACAGCAAAACTCCATCTGCAACAGACAACTCTGCTCTCGTGTTGTAGAAACCAGGGGCTGGATTCTCCGAGCCTCCGCATTGAAACTGCGTTCAGCGCGGGCGTGGAGAATGGGCCTTTGCGCGGGAATCATGCCCGCGCCGCTGAAGCAATTCTGGTAACCGTTTTTGGTTGAATTCGCTGCTTTTTTACATTAGACAGGTTGATGAGTTTGGCCACCACACCAGTGTCGAGCTTGACTGTTATCACTGTGCCATTAATCTTCAATGGCTCTGTCCATTTATCCTTATGGCCAGCTGCCTTCAATTCACTATTGCTGCAAATTGGTACAAATACATTGCTATTTGATATGACTTGAGTCTCCTTGTCTTCGCTGGGGATCATGCCTACAAAGAATGTGTCCTCCAGGCATACCTCATCAATAGCGCTGATACTCTTTGCTTGTTCAGTCCTTTTCCTTGAATAACATTGAGTTGCAAAATGATTCCTGCCATTACAGATGGCACAAGTTTTTCCATAAACAGGGCATTGCCGTGGCAAATGCCATTTGCCACATGACGGACACAAAATGGAGGATTGGGTCAGCCGCTCAAAATGGCTACCCACACTGTGAGCGCGGTTCTTATTCAGCTGCGTCACCATACTAATGACGTCTGCCGTCTCTTCTGTTTTCACACCAAAATGCTAGAGATTCAATGTGTTGAGCTGCTTTGCAGCAAGCGCACTAGCATGACATACTGGAATTGCACTTTCAAGTTGCACGTCTGTTTCTCACAGAAGCCGCTCGCGCACTTTATCATTACAGATTCCTAAAACTCTCTGATCTCATATCATTGATGACTCGAGTGCGCTGAAGTTGCACAACTACGCCTTTAATCGCAGGTCAGTGAGGAAGCTACCGAATGCCTCTCCCGTGTTCATGGTGTGCTTACGGAATATATAGCGCTTGAAGGTTTCATTTTTTTTAGGCGAGCAATGCCGATCGAATTGTTTAAGCATTTCTTCAAAACATTTGCTGTCAGCTTCGTTTTCAAATACAAAAGTGTTGAAGTTTTCAATTGCTTGGGGATCTGCTAGAGTGAGCAGCAACGCGATACGCCTCTCACCAGGCTGTGCCTGTAGAACAAGGTCTGCAACATAGAGTTTAAACTGTTTCTTAAACGCCCTCCAATTCTCGTCTACATTACCTGTAATCCGAAGCTATTGAGGTGTCTTGATGCCTTCCATTCCAGACTTTGAAGTTTTACTGCGCGCTGAGCTCCATATGCCAGTAGCTTGCAAGGTTGGTAGCAAAGATGCGTTCTCTTCCTTATCCTTCAAAGTTATTTTTAGTGGTTCTGATTTTTTCGTACAGAATCTTCTAGTTCTTCATAAATCATCAATCCTGGTACTATGTTCTATGGACTGGCCAAAGTGAATGATGAACTACAGAACATCTAGTTTAAATAATTTATTATAGAACAATTGCTTGATGAGATAACCCGGATAAATCAAATATTACTCTACTAACACTAACTAACTATTGTAGAATTACTGAAAAATATGTCTATCCTCCAGCACGACCTACTCACAATTCCCCAGACTACAGGGTCACGTGGTGGGTTGGCACTGCCACCGGGTGGTCGGAGGTCATACATAACATTATATAAAACTTGCTTTATGCATATAATCACACATAGGGCAGACCTACTAAGTATGCTATGGGACGAGGGCTGGAGGGGCAGGTCATATTGTACTCTTCTATGTTCTATATTGAGGGTGGCATTTAATGTGATGGACCCGGGCATGGTATGTAATGGTCAGCGGTTTCCTGGAAGGATCACCGGTGGTTCTGGTGAACATGTATGCCTCTAATTGGGACAACACAGACTTTATCAAAAAATCCATGACAGAAGACCCCGGCCTGTGCTCCCACCAAATCATCTTCGGGGGAAACTTCAACTGTACAGGACCTACGGAGGAACACATCCAGCCCCAAAGCGGGGAAACAATCAGCCATGGCAAGAGAACTGAGTACCTTTATGGAGCAGAAGTGCGTGGACCCCCGGAGGTTCACACGCCTGAGGGACAGGGAGCTATCCTTCTTCTCCTAGGTCATCAAAGTTTACATCCAAATTGATTTTTTCGCAGTGGGGAAATCGGTGCTTCGAGGGGTTGTGGGTTGTAATACTCCGCAATAGTAATCTCCGACCATGCTCCACTCCGCATGGAGCTGGACACAGCCCTCCTCGCCTGTGAGGCGTTCTGTGAAAGAATGTCACAAGCCATCAACGGTACGTATTATGCAACCTGAATGGTGAGGTCTCACCCTCTACATTCTGGGAAGCACAGATAAAGGGAAATAATTTCATACAGGGCACTCAGAGGCAGGAAGGAGATGGCGGCTAGGCAGCAGCTGGTTGACTCGATATTGGATGTGGATCAAGGGTATTCCACGACCCTGTGGGCGTGTGTACTCCACGACCGTGGAAGTACTGGTGGAGAGTGAAGTGTTGGATGATGTAGACTTGCGAGGTTAACATATACCACCAACACTGAGGGTTCGACTCTATTTTATTAACTAACTATAAACTAATCGACATACGAGAATTGTGGGTTTAAACAATGCTAGTTTAAACTAAAGACCTAAGCCTGTCTGAACCAGTTGAATCTCTCAGCACGTGGTGTGAGTCTGTGCTAGACTTGATGAGCTCTTGTTCTACTGAGAGGCAAAATCCAGAATGAGCGGATACCATGGTGCCCTCTGCCTTTATAGTGTGTGTATTCTAACTGGTGATTGGCTGCGGTGTTCGTGCATGTTGATTGGTCTCAGTGTATGTCCATCAGTGTGTGTCTGCACCATGATATACTGGTGTATATTATGACAGAGAGGAAAGAATTACATGGAATTTCACCTGCTCGCCATCGGGAAAGCTGTTAACAAGCTCTGCCAGACATGGGTGATCTTCTGTGAGCAGGCGTCTGCTGGCTCACCAGCTGGGAAAGCAGGCAGCTGCGAGGGAAAAGGCGCAGGTAAAGGGTGAGAGCGACACGCAAGTTTCAGCGCCAAGTGGCGAGTTAATGAGGCCTTTGTGACCTACTACCAAGGGCTGTACACCTCCGAGTCCCTGGAAGGGGATTAGAAAATGAAACGGTTCCTCGACGGACTGAACATACCAGTCATGGGTATGGGAAGAAAAGCAGGAACTGGAAGCACCACTAGAACGGGGGAAAGTCATGGAGAGTATGCACTCCATACAGTCGGGGAAGGCACCGGGGCTGGACGGATTCCTGGTGGGCTGCTATAAAAATGTTCATGACAGCACTGGCCCCGCACCTGCGGGAGATGGTCAAAGACACACTCTCAAGAGGGACCCTGCCGCCCAAGCTGGCACAGGCCCCGATATTACTAATCACTAATAAAGACAAAGACCCGATGGAGTGCGGGTCATATGGTCCCATCTCACTCCTAAACATGGACGTCAAAGTTCTGGCTAAAGCCCTGGAGCGTTGCATACGAGCGGTAGTAGCGGAGGACCAGGCGGGTTTTGTAGAGGGCAGCCAACTAATGGCAAACATCAGGTGCCTGCTGAATCTTCGGCTGCATAGACGCACGAGGCAGTGATTCCCTTTGTCCCTGCTGTTATTTGGCCAGCCAATTGAGCCACTGGTTATTACTCTCAGATGAGTGAAGAAGTGGAGAGTTATCCAGAGGGCAGACAGGGAGGACAGAGTTTCACACTATGCAGATGACCTGCTCCTCTACGTCTTAAACCCCCTAGCTAGCATGGATGAAAGAATGGAACTCCTAACAGAATTCGGAATCTTCTCAAGTTACAAACTTAACCTGAGCAAGAGCAAAATCTTCTCCATGATCTCCCGGGGGAGGGGGAGGGGTGCAGTCAGAGCTGGGGGAATTGCCGTTCAAGCTGCCCCAAGACAAATTCCCATATCTAGAAATCCAAGTAGCCCACAACTGAACATAGATTCACAAACGGAACCTGCTTATCAAGTGGAGGAAGTAAAGAGGGACCTGAGGAGATGGGACTCGCTCCCACTTTTCCTGGTAGGGAGAGTGTAGACGATCAAAATGAGCGTGTTGCCAAGGTTCCTCTTGCTGTTCCGATCCCTCCCGATCTTCATTCCCAAAGCCTTCTTCACCAAGGTAGACAAATGAATTATGGCATTTGTGTGGAGGGTAATAACCCAAGGATCAGAAAGAATGTACTGCAAAGAAAGAGGCACATGGGGGTCTGGCCCTCCCAAACCTCCTTTTCTACTGTGAGCAGTTACGGCAGAAAGCGTATGGTAGTGAGTCAAGGAGCAGGGAGCCGAATTAATTAAAATGGAGGAGAGTTCCTGCATGGGGACATCCCTCTGAACACTGGCCAAGACCCCACTATCATTCCCCCCCAGCTAGATGCTGAAGGAGCCCAGTGGTAGTGGCCACGCTAAGAACGTGGAACCAACTGAGACACCACTTTTGTCTGACCACAATGTGCACCATGGCCCCCATCTGCAAGAACCACAAATTCCCTTCCACGGCTGTGGACGCCTCCTTAAAAAGGTGGAGACAGGATGAAGGGATGCTGACAATAGGGGATTTATACGTGATGGCAGAGTAGTGACCCTGGGGGAACTCACTGACATGATCCAACTCCCAAAAAAGGAACGCGCTATGGTATATACAAATAAGGAACTTCCTCCAGAAGGAAACAGCAACGTTCCCCTAACTACCAGGACACCCCCTACTGGACTGACTTTGGACCACGGGCTAACTAGGGGGTGGTATGACCGGAGATATATGGACGATTACTAGAGGAGGTACAATCACCACTTGACGAGACGTGGGTAGAAGTAGGAAGAAAAGCTTGACACAGAAATAGGGGAAGGACTCTGGATTGAAGCACTGAACAGGGCAAACATCATCTCCTCATGCGCAGGCTGAGCCTAATGCAGCTAAAGGTGGTGCACAGGGCGCACTTAATTAGAACACGAATGAGCGGGTTCTTCCTGGAGGTGGAGGACAATATGAACGGTGCCAGGGAGGCCTCGCCAACCACACACACATTATCTGGTCTTGCCCCAGCAAGACTCAGCGGGTATTGGACAGCCTTTTTCGAGGCTCAAGGTTGTGGAGGTGAGGGTGGAGCCATGTCCACTAGTGGTGGTCCTCGGCATATTGGAGCAGCCAGATTTCTTTACGGAGTGGGGGGGGGGGGGGGGGGGGGGGGGGTGGGGGGGGAGGGTGGGAGACACCCTATCCTTTGCCTCCCTTCGCTGGCCGAAGACTCCTGCTCGGCTACCAATCAGCAGCATCACCCAGGGTTGCAGACTGGCTGTCCAACTTGACATAGTTTCGCAAGTTGGAAAAAAATCCCATTCGGGGATCGAAGGAAGGCTTCCACAACACGTGGGAGCTATTCACCAGCCTGTTCCGAGATCTGTTTGTGACCAGCAGCCAATAAGTGAGGGGGGGGTATGGAAGGAGGACCAAATTCGACAACAGAGGGAGAAAAGAAAGGAGAAAGGCGAGAGGGAAAGGATAGGGAGGGGGAGACAGGAGAGGGTGCAGGGGGGGGGGCAAGATGTCAAGGAAACCACAGGGCAAGCAGGGCAGGGAAGCCAGAAGGGACAAAGGGCGAGGGCATACATGGGGCAACCACAGCAGCAATGTTGAAGCATGCCCTGCTGTTGCCAAACATGCCCCCCGGCATGTTCTTGTACCAGGAGGCAGCAGTGACACAAGTAAAACAGCACGGTTGTGGCAACCGACCTACAGGGGGCTCAAAGATAGGCTCCGCCCCAAACCTGTACATCAGTCTTTTTCTTCAATGAATAAATTTATTTGTGCTTCATTGTTTCCTTTCTGCATACCCATTTTGTAGATACCTGTTACTGATTTTTTTTCCATGGCAAATGTTGCTGTACATAATTGCAAAACCAATAAACAGTACTTTTAGAAAAAGAATCTAGAGGATGTCATGGTGGATGGGATTGCTCCAGCACTCTTATATTTCGCTGAAATACCGTACAGATCACACTGCAATACACAAGAGTGCCGATTTCGACTGCTCTGTATATCAGGACGTCTGTCGACTTGTGGACGTCTTTGCATAGTCACTGTCATAGGTTGTAAAAGTCTGAGCTGGTGCGTCTGATTCAGTGTTGGGTTTCCTCATTAATGGTGGCCTTTTCAGAGAGAAAGCTGCTGAGGAATGGGAAGTGTTCAACATGCTCCGGAGCCTCTCCTTCAACACATATGGGAGGCGGAATATTTGGCTTACCAGGTGTGGGTTGATATGAGTTTTGTTTGGGCAGCACGGCGGCACAGTGGTTAGCACTATTTCCTTACAGTACCAGGGACACGGGTTTGATTCCGACCTCAGGTAACTGTGTGGAGTTTGCACATTCTTCATGTGCCTGTGTGGGTTTCCTCCGGGTGCTCCGGTTTCCTCCCACAGTCCAAATATGTCCAGGTTAGGTGGATTGCCCATGTTAAATTGTCCCCAGGTAGGGTTACGGGGATAGGGTGGGGGATTGGGCCTACATAGGGTGCTCTTTCAGTGGGTCGGTGCAGAATCGATGGCCGAATGGCCTTCTTCTGCACTGTGGGGATTCTATGATGATCAGGCTGAATATCTTACAAGGAGAATTGAAGAAATCAAGAGAGATTTGTAAATCTGATGTGAAGAGTGCGTAATAACATTGCAGTCATCTGTCACCTGTAGATCATGTATATCCATGGTGAACAGTTTAGTTTTGGCTAGGAGGCAAACAAGATGTAAAAGCTTTTCATCCAGACAGTATTTAATACTGACATTAGAGAGCAGCTGATCTTTGATGAGGTAACAAGCTCTTGTTGGCTAGATTGTGAATAGTATGAGGGTTACAACTTGCTTTCCTCCAAGCAAACACAAGGAAAATGTTGGCAACAACACCAGCAACTCTGCATTGCATTTATCGACCTAACCACAGCGTTTGACTTAGTAAATCATGAAGCTCTGTGGATTGTATTCCAAAGATTGTGTCCAAGAACCTTCATCAAAACACGACAATTTTTTCATGGTGCGACTATCTTTATTGGGAGACCAGAAACTGACGCCTTCAAAAGTTGGACGTTGTACCGTAAATGTAATGCCATTTAAAAAATAATCTTGCTGCCTGTGTGATGTTGCTGATGGCCAAAAAAAGAGCAAGTAAGGTGTGTTATATAAAAGCCCTGATGCAATAGCGAAGACATCATTCTGCTGACGAATAACTCAAAGGGGCCCAATCAACTGTCGCAGCTAAGAAGTGATCTAAAAGCCCACAAATCTTTTAGTGGGTTTTTGCTACTTTAAGGGACAATGGTGAACTGTGCATCTTGTTTGCTATTCATATGTAGGAATAGTTCACCTATCCAGAATTTCCAATGGCGTGATAGGTGACGTACACGGTAAATTTCACTAACCAGTGTGCTGTTGATAGCTTCCTCCAGTTTGCTTAAGTGAGCATGGAGGTGGATAAGAAACAACACATCTGCAGTAAGTGGATGAATGTCCCTCATGCTGCACATCCAATGATTAAACATTCATGCGCTGATCAACAAAAAGTACTTAAAGTGTTTGATTTGTGGGACAGTAACTGATTAACCCCCATTAATTGCTCAAATTCTAACAGGATACTACTTGAAGAACTTTGGGTTTCATTTGTCTAAATTAATCTTGTCCATGGAATTAAATTTCTCAGAACGATGCTGCGGTACACTGTCTGGACACTTGACACTGAGGTCTGAATGTGCCTCCATTGACCTCATTCACTCTGGTTACCATTGGATGATGTTTCTGTTTTGAAAGGAACAGGACTCAAACTAACGCCCCCTCCCCCAATTGAGTGTGTAAAATATGAGGGGCGTCGAGCCTACCTCTGCACCCACCCCTAAGCTGTTCCCCAAGGATTTACACTGCCACTCCATGATACTGTTGCTGTAATCAGGTGGCTGGGAATAGTCAGGCCGTTTTGTGAGGACACGTTGAATTAACGGCAGGAAGGAAGGGTGGACACATTACATCGGGGGGGGGGGGCTGGGGGGTGGAGTGCCTCCACGGCACCCCCCCCCCCTCCCCCCCCCCCCCCCCCCGACCACCCACCACCCGGCCACCAGCCACCTTCACTCCCCTCCACCCACCAGGCCACCTCCATCAAGATGTCACTCTTCCATCGCTTCTCGGCCTTTTGGCTAAGGTCAAGCGTAGATTGAGCCTTTTGGCTCAGATCTGGTATGTCTCCTTTGTGGGGGACCATGAATTGGATTCATTTTGTAAATGTAAACCCCCCCTTTATTCCTCACCACGTTCCCCCAAAGTCCTCCCCCCCTCTCCACTTCTCCCTTCCCTGGGCTCTCAGAGTCCTCCCCACCCGAGAAACCTGCCCCCGGCAGCCTTTGCTCTTCTTCCTGCTCCTCCTTTGAGTCCCGACAGTGCTCACGGCTGAGCTCTGGTTCTCTCGGGACTGGTAAACCAGCTGGACAATCAGACTGATTGGCTGCTCTCGAGGGCTGGACGTCCTCCCACTGAGGGGTGGGGGACCCACTCCCATCTAGCTTACCCAACTGGCAGCACTTTCTGGTTTCTTTCAGCTGTGTTGGCTGCTAGCTGCCTTTCCTTCACCAGTCCGTCCCCATCCTGAAAAATTCAGCCATATAACATTGCGAAATATTTGCAATGCAACGGTTTTGAATGGGAAGTTGGAATTTATATTCTGGGCAAGGTAGCGTACCTGATCAACTATCTCCCTCCTGAGGACGGCACGGTGGCGCAGTGGTTAGCACTGCTGTCTGCGGTGCTGAGGACCTGGGTTCAATCCCGGATCCGGGTCACTGCATGTGTGGAGATTGTACATTCTCCCCGTGCCTGCGTGGGTCTCACCCCCATAAGCCAAAGATGTGCAGGTGAGGTAAATTGGCCATGCTAAATTGCCTCTTAATCGGAAAAGAATAATTGGGTGCCCTAAATTTAAAAAAAAATAATTTCCCTACTGGGACACAATTTGTCTTATTTTTTTCCTGTTTTCTCGTTCTCTTTCTTTGAAAAATCTGGCTTTTTTCTTTGAAAGAAGACAAGATATGTCCATTTTTATATCAAGATGTGACAATGTTGCTTCTGGTCAGGGCAAAACTGCCCTTGCTGCCACATCTTGAATCCTCACAAAGATAAATGAACCATTAACAGAAAGAGCTGCAATTAAAAATGCACGAGAGCTGGGAGCACAGTATCCTGTATATTAGGATCATCTTAACATTTGGAAAAGAGCAGAACATAACATTTCTGGCAAGAAAATTATTGGGCAATTTACTGATTTCATTCTTTGCTGCCGAGTTAAAGGATTTAGACAAATTTGTTCCTCTGTTTTTCCAGGCCAATGGGTCAGATATCTCTCTAAACCAGTGATATGTCAGAAACCACACACTCACAACACACAGACACACAACACACACACAACACCGACACACATGCACACACAGACACAGACAGAAACAGATACACACAAATGCAACACACATACATGGACATACACAGACACCACACATGCACACAACAGAGACACACAACACATACGCACGCAACACAGACAGACAGGGACACATATATACACCAACCCAGAGACACACACGTGCACAAAGACACAAACACAGGCACAGACAAACACACACATGCCCAATGCCTGGTTCCTTAATCAGGGATACTGAAGGCCTTTGAACAAGGAAACTCCCGGAAACCTGCAAGCAACTTTGATCTCAGTGGTGCGGCAGGAGGACTGTGCACCAGGTCCTCTGCACTTGGGCCTAATTGGGACAGAGGTGGGATGACGGTGGGGTCCATACCCACCACCCTCTTGCTGATTAAATGGCCTCCCGCCACTGAACTCACCTCAGGGGATGCCATTAAATCCCACCCTCAGTCTGCGTAAGATAATTGTGGGTTTAAGTTACACCCAAGAGATTTGAGCACAATGTAACACTGAAGCAGTGTTGTCTTGCACATGAGTTATTAAGCTGTGGTCCTAACTTCACCCTGTGATACTATTTTAAGAAGAGCAGATGAGACCTCCCTGGTACCCTAACCAATATTTATCCTTCAACTAATATCACAAACATAAGTTATCTGGACCTTGCTGTGCACAAATTGTTGGCTGCGTTTCTACATTCCACCATTACTACATTTCAAAAAGTACTTTGTTAATTGTAATGCGGCACCAGAAAATCCTGCCTTCAGCCAATGACAGGCCGTCTCATGCCACCCGTGTCGTGGGTAAATCTGACCTAGAGAGAGGCAGCTTGCTGTCTCGGATAAGATTACCACTGACAGTCTGATACAGTTACGACCTGCTTAACTACGAATGGATGGCCACCAACTCCGATACCTTATATCTTAATTTTAAAAGGAAGCTACCTTGGGTATCTGAGACATAGAGTCTGGGACCTCCCAGCTGCAACAAAACAAACTTCCACCAAAAAAAACCCATAACTATTGTTTCCTTTAATCAATTTTTTCTTTTGCTTGCGTCTTCAGTGCGCAGATATATCTGGAGTAAAATAGGGTGGATTTTGACATCCATCGCACTTCATCGGCTGTAAAGCACTTTAATTTATCCTGAGTGTGGACAAGAAGTATATAAATGCAAACCTCCTTTCAAATCTCTCTAACCCATCCGTCATTATGTCTTTCTCATGATGGGGGTGTGTGCACTTGCTCGGTTAGAAGTTGGCTTGTCACTTCATACTCTTCTGCAATGAAAGAAAGCATCAAACAAAAGGAAAAATGAAATTTTTTTTAGTTTTTTGCAGCTATATTAGAGGTTTTAGAATAATTTACTTGTAAATGTTTCAGAACATTTAGGAAGGGAGAAATACAAGGAGTTATAAGCAAATATGTTTAAACAAAACCTACCTGGAGCGACGGTGGTGTGAAGACTGGCTGAAATGTCTGAAAAATTATGATTACTATTGATTTGAATAGGGGGCTGAGTTATGATAATGACTTTTATTCATTTTTGGTGAGAGCAGTGAAGGGGCGCGACTGAAATCCCAGAAAATGGAGACCAGTGTAATTAATGGCGTAAGCCCCTTTCTTTATAAAGTCCTCTTGTGTTCGTACTGCTCATGGGCCCCTAGGCAGTAACGGGTCCATACAATGACGTAAGCCCACAGGAGAATCGTGGGCATTGGCTATTTCACTTGTTAGCATAAGCATGTTCAAGGAATTACCCTTTAGGTATTTTAATGGCCAGAATTACATAGAACATAGAACAGTACAGCACAGAACAGGCCCTTCGGCCCTCGATGTTGTGCCGAGCAATGATCACCCTACTCAAACCCACGTATCCACCCGATACCCGTAACCCAACAACCCCCCCCCCCCAACCTTACTTTTTAGGACACTTCGGGCAATTTAGCATGGCCAATCCACCTAACCCGCACATCATTGGACTGTGGGAGGAAACCGGAGCACCCGGAGGAAACCCACACACACACGGGGAGGACGTGCAGACTCCGCACAGACAGTGACCCAGCCGGGAATCGAACCTGGGACCCTGGAGCTGTGAAGCATTTATGCTAACCACCATGCTACCATGCTGCCTCAATTATTGGGGTTCTTTGCAGTTGAACTCCCTTTTCAGCCTTTTTCTCTGACAATACACGGCAGTCATTATTGCTCATTTGTAAACTATACAGCATTTGCTGCATTCTCAATTCATTGCAAGGACAAACAACCCCTGGGGTATTTAATTAGATGTGAAGAGAGGACAACACCAGTTGAATCAGTAATACAACAGCAAATCTCAATTAGCATTAACAAGCGTGAAACCAGCAAAAAGAACCATGCAAGATTTTGCAGCTGAGGGAGCACCTCTATCTGTAATGGCAGTCTGTTATGTCAGTGGGCACGAAGGCACTAATCCAGTGGGGATATAGTCCCTGGATCTAGAGTTGTGCCAAATTACAGACAGGTCAAAAAATGTGTTAGGAACTGACGGGAGGACCTCACATATGTTTAAGATGTAACAGCACTGAATAAGGGTGCTGAAAGGCATGGGTTTTATGAATGCTTTCATCATTTTTGTGCACTGTGATTCGGAATAGCAGATGGTTGACTTTGAAAATCGCCACATAAAAGCAGGATACATTGACACAAGATTTGGCTTTGACAGATTTAAATGTCCTGAATTGCAGGACAATATCTATTGCATGTAGCACTGTGAACAGATAATCCATTAATTTTGTGCATGGGATATTATGATAGACTTACTGTGTGCACAATTCAGTACATTTAAAGCAATGTATTACAGGCAGGGATTTGGAAAAACAAGGAACTGGTTGAGCAGTGTTGTTCATGGTCTCTGGAAGCATATCAGGCTTTTTTTCTGAAAGAGGAATGTATGAATGGGATCGAAGCCCTTACTAAATACTGACCCATGCAATATGCCAGACCTTATCAAAAGTACTAGGCCCTCCTGTCATTATAGAATACAAGGTTAACATCGGGAGCATCTGATGCTGATACAATTACTGTATAACAAAACTGAGATACAATGTCACACGATTAAAAGACTGCACTCTGGTGGGAAGCAGAAGTACAACCCTTGCAGAGTACTGAGATGTATGTAGATCTGTAAATAAACAGGTATGATCCTTTTGAGAATAATTGTCTATCGCAGCATTCTCAGATTAACAAGCAAACCCTAAAGAAACCTCATCTAGATCCTGAACCCGAGACAAACCAGTAATGGGAAGTGGGATTGTACAGCATGGTAGCACAACTGGATAGCAGTGTGGCTTCACAGCACCAGGATCCCAGGTTCGATTCCCTGCTGCGTCACTGCCTGTGCTGAGTCTCCACGTTCTCCCCGTGTGTGCCTTCATTGGCCGGGGCATTGAGTATAAAAATTGGCAAGTCATGTTGCGGCTGTATAGAACCTTAGTTGGGCCACGCTTGGAGTATAGTGTACAATTCTGGTCGCCACACTACCAGAAGAATGTGGAGGCTTTAGAGAGGGTGCAGAAGAGATTTAACAGGATGTTGCCTGGTATGGAGGGCATTAGCTATGAGGAGAGGTTGAATAAACTCGGTTTGTTCTCACTGGAACAACAGAGGCTGAGGAGCGACCTGATAGAGATCTACAAAATTATGAGGGGCATTAGCAGTGGATAGTCAGAGGCTTTTTCTCAGGGTAGAGGAGTCAATTACTAGGGGGCATAGGTTTAAGGTGCGAGGGGCAAGGTTTAGAGATGCACGAGGCAAGTTTTTTACACAGAGGGTAGTGGGTGCCTGGAACTCGCTGCCAGAGGAGGTGGTGGAAGCAGGAACGATAGTGACGTTTAAGGGGCATCTTGACAAATACATGAATAGGATGGGAATAGAGGGACATGGACCCCAGAAGTGCAGAAGACTTTAGTTTAGACGGGCAGCAGGGTCCGAACAGGCTTGGAGGGCTGAAGGACCTGTTTCTGTGCTGTACTTTTCTTTGTTCTTTGTTCTATGTGTGCGTGGGTTTCCTTCAGGTGCTCCGGTTTCCTCCCACAGTTCAAAGACATGCAGGTTAGGTGGATTGGCCATGATAAATTGCCCTTAGTGACCAAAGAGGTTAGGAGGGGTTGTTGGGTAATGGGGATAGTGTGGAAGTAAGGGCTTAAGTGGGTCGGTGCAGACTCGATGGGCCAAATGGCCTCCTTCTGCACTGTATCTTCTGTTCTATGTTCTAAAGTTGGTTGACCTAGAGGTCGGTGTTGATTCCTTAGTTGATGTTAAAGGATCCACCATGGGAAGGGGAGGGGGGGTGGTTTCCCACCCCATCATGGTGGGGCTGGGGCCATAAAATGTGGCGGGCCGTTGAAAAGTGCATTGACTTCGGCTGGACCCCAAATTCACACCGGTAGGAGGGGTTGTAAAATTCTGCCTTGTGTGTACGTGCAATAACCTATCTCACTTCAGCGCCATGTATCTGCCTTCTCCTGGTTTTGCTTCAACGTACTTGCTTTTTAATATTTTCACCTTATCTACCAATGGTTATTCTCAGCATTGAATTTATCAAATTTGTCTGCACTATCAGCATTTGCATAATCTCTTGACTGGCTAATGTGCCAAGAAGTGCAAAGAAGTGAAGCAGCAGAATGTATGACTGATTTGTTTAATTGCAGCCTGCACAATGAGCATGCAACCCGGTTTAGTTGCCAGTGGACCTTCCACATCTGTTTGTTCCGCCGGCACTTTATTATTTGATTTTGATATGTCGAGGGTACTGATCCAGAGGAACTTTATGGAGGGAAGATGGTGTTGCAGCTGCTTCCCACTCCTGAGGAAGGGAACAAAGGGATTGTTAAGTATTTAAGGCAAAAGCCAGAAAATGTTGTTGTGGAAAAAAAAAGCAGAAAGTTAGGCATTGTTGCTGTTCGGTGTCTTTCATATCATTAACTCTGGTTATTATTATCTCCATCAATGTAAGAAGTAAATTGAAAATTAATTTATTCAGCATGCACTCATACCCATTTGGATGAGGAAGGTTGAAGTGTAGTTATTGGTACTAATTGTGCTCCATATGTTCAATATGCCCAGGCACATGATTTTCTTTAATAGATATTGTATAGGAAAGCCTGGCGGGCGGGATTCTGCAACAATGGGGCTATGTCCCCATGCCGGCGGGAAAACCGGCGCCAACGACTCCGGCGTCACCAGCCCCCCGAAACTGAGTAATTCTCACTTTTCTCGGGGGCTAGATTGACGCCAGAGAGGTTCCCACAGCTCCAGCCGGCACCAAAGGGCCGGCGCGAGTTCGCGCATGCGCGGAATGGCCGGCGTGATCTCGCGCATGCGTGGGGGTTATATGGCGGTGCCCGACAGGAGCCCGGCACGGAGGAAAGAAGGACCCCACGAAACCAGCCCGCCCGCAGATCGGTAAGCCCCGATCGCAGGCCAGGCCACCGTGGGGCCCCACCTGGGGTTGGATCCCCCCGCGCGCCCCCCCCCCCCTGAGGACCGCCCCGCATGATTACCTGCCAGGTCCCGCCATGTGTGAGGTGAGTAATTTACGCCGCTGTTACTGGGCACAACTTGACGGCCACTCGGCCCATCGGGGCCCAGAGAATCACTGGAGGTGCCGCTGTCAACGGCCCCTGACCCGCGTGGCGGGAATCAGGCCCGTCCCCAAAAATCGGCGCTGGAGAATAGGGCAGTCGGCGTTGGGGCGGCGGGGCAGGATTCGCGCCTCCCCGCCGGGGATTCTCCGACCCTGCGCCGGGTAGGAGAATCCCGGCACGATGTGTGATTTTTTTGTTTCTTGTATGGCTATTTCAGGCAACAGTATAATCCATACTTACTTACTTCACAATCGATATTAATTGCCCTACATTTTTTTTCCCAATTTTGGGAAGTCACACTGGGTCTGCTTTTCAAATTGGGATGCCTGATTTGTGAATGTAAAGTAAGAACAACTGAGCAGAAAAGTGGTTGAGGAACAATCAAACCAGGGAGGGATTCTCCGAGCCTCCAAGGTGAAATCGTGATCGGCGCGGGGGCGGAGAATGCCCGTGAGCGGGGTCTGACGCCAAGACGCGATTCGGCGGCGACCAATCGGGGGCCGTTGAAAGAGGCGTGAAAATGGCTGCCGCGCGCATGCGTGGACTCGCAGCCGGAAGTGCTGGGGCCCGTATTGGCAGCCGGAACTGCATGAAGCAATCAGGCGCCGTGCTGGCCCCTGTGGGTTGCAGAATCGCTGGACCAAGAGGCCCATTGACGCCGGTGTGAAACACTCTGGTGTTTACACCGGCGTCAACACTTTGCAGCAATTTTGCAGAATCCCGGTGCAGAATTCGACCCATTTCTTCAATATTCTGGTCAAAATTAGGTTGTTGCCAGAATCAAACTTCAGTTTGAAACTACATGGGAAGTTAAAAGTTGACAGCTGCACAAGTTCCTAAATGCGAGAATAGCATTCGAGCCATCCTGTCAACGTGCTGTGCTGATCCTCTCTGTGGAAATGTACTTAAAATACCCCTACATTGAGTTTATTTCAGAAATGTTTTGTTGTTTAAATTCTTTGAAAAGTTATAATTTACTAGGAAGTTTTGTGCTATAAAGACACCCTGGGCAAGTACATGGTCAATTTCAGCCCCAACTGGCCCATAGTCACAACAAGGTTGTAATTAACTTTTACTTTTAAAATACCTGAGGTCTTTAGCCGCCCAATAACTAGACACCAAATTTATACCTGGGAACACAATTAACGTTTTAAGAACATAAGAACATAAGAACTAGGAGCAGTAGTAGGACATCTGGCCCCTCGAGCCTGCTCCACCATTCAGTGAGATCATGGCTGATCTTTTGTGGACTCAGCTCCACTTTCCGGCCCGAACACCATAACCCTTAATCCCTTTGTTCTTCAAAAAACTATCTATCTTTATCTTAAAAACATTCAATGAAGGAATCTCTACTGCTTCACTGGGCAAGGAATTCCATAGATTCACAACCCTATGGGTGAAGAAGTTCCTCCTGAACTCAGTCCTAAATCTACTTCCCCTTATTTTGAGGCTATGCTCCCTAGTTCTGCTTTCACCCACAAGTGGAAACAACTTGCCCGCTCCTATCCTATCTATTCCCTGCATAATTTTATATGTTTCTATAAGATCCCCCCTCATCCTTCTAAATTCCAAAGAGTACAGTCCCAGTCTATGCCACCTCTCCTCGTAATCCAACCCTTTCAGCTCTGGGATTAACCTAGTGAATCTCCTTTGCACACCCTCCAGTGCCAGTACGTCCTTTCTCAAGTAAGGATACCAAAACTGAACACAATACTCCAGGTGTGGCCTCACTAACACCTTATGCAATTGTATCATAACCTCCCTCGTCTTAAACTCCATCCCTTTAGCAATGAAGGACAAAATTCCATTCGCCTTCTTAATCACCTGTTGCACCTGTAAACCAACTTTTTGCGACTCATGCACTAGCACACCCAGGTCTCTCTGCACAGCAGCATGCTTTAATATTTTCTCATTTAAATAACAATCCCGTTTGCTGTTATTTCTACCAAAATGGATAAACTCACATTTGTCAACATTGTATTCCATCTGCCAGACCCTAGCCCATTCACTTAACCTATCCAAATCCGTCTGCAGACTTCCGGTATCCTCTGCACTTTTTGCTTTACCACTCATCTTAGTGTTGTCTGCAAACTTGGACACATTGCTCTTGGTCCCCAACTCCAAATCATCTATGTAAATTGTGAACAATTGTGGGCCCAACACTGATCCCTGAGGGACACCACTAGCTACTGATTGCCAACCAGAGAAACACCCATTTATCCCAACTCTTTGCTTTCTATTAATTAACCAATCCTCTATCCATGCTACTACTTTATCCTGAATGCTATGCATCTTTATCTTATGCAGCAACCTTTTGTGTGGCACCTTGTCAAAGGCTTTCTGGAAATCCAGATATACCACATCCATTGGCTTCCCGTTATCTACCGCACTGGTAATGTCCTCAAAAAATTCCACCAAATTAGTTAGGCACGATCTGCCCTTTATGAACCCATGCTGCATCTGCCCAATGGGACAATTTCTATCCCGATGCCTCGCTATTTCTTCCTTGATGATAGATTCCAGCGTCTTCCCTACTACTGAAGTTAAGCTCACTGGCCTATAATTACCTGCTCTCTGCCTACCTCCTTTTTTAAACAGTGGTGTCACGTTTGCTAATTTCCAATCCACCGGGACCACCCCAGAGTCTAGTGAATTTTAGTAAATTATCACAAGTGCATTTGCAATTTCCCTAGCCATCTCTTTTAGCACTCTGGGATGCATTCCATCAGGGCCAGGAGACTTGTCTATCTTCAGCCGCATTAGCTTGCCCATCACTACCTCCTTAGTGATAACAATCCTCTCAAAGTCGTCACCTGTCATAGCCTCATTTCTATCAGTCACTGGGATGTTATTTGTGTCTTCCACTGTGAAGACCGACCTGAAAATCCTGTTCAGTTCCTCAGCCATTTCCTCATCTCCCATTATTAAAACTCCCTTCTAATCCTCTAAAGAACCAATATTTACCTTAGCCACTCTTTTTTGTTTTATATATTTGTAGAAACTTTTACGATCTGTTTTTATATTCTGAGCAAGTTTACTCTCATAATCTATCTTACTCTCCTTTATAGATTTTTTAGTAGCTTTCTGTTGCCCCTTAAAGATTTCCCAGTCCTCTAGTCTCCCACCAACCTTTGCCACTTTGTATGCTTTTTCCTTCAATTTGATACTCTCCTTTATTTCCTTAGATATCCATGGTCGATTTTCCCTCTTTCTACCGTTCTTCCTTTTTGTTGGTATAATCCTTTGCTGAGCACTGTGAAAAATCGCTTGGAAGGTTCTCCACTGTTCCTCAACTGTTCCACCATAAAGTCTTTGCTCCCAGTCAACCTTAGCTAGTTCTTCTCTCATCCCATTGTAATCTCCTTTGTTTAAGCACAAAACACTAGAATTTGATTTTACCTTCTCACCCTCCATCTGTATTTTAAATTCCACCATATTGTGATCGCTCCTTCCGAGGATCCCTAACTATGAGATCATGAATCAATCCTGTCTCATTACACAGGAGAAGATCTTGGACCGCTTGTTCCCTCATAGGTTCCATTACATACTGGTTCTAGGAAACTATCGCGGATACTTCTATAAACTCCTTCTCAAGTCTGGCTTGACTGACCTGGTTAAACCAATCGACATGTAGATTAAAATCCTGCATGATAACTGCTGTACCATTTCTACATGCATCAGTTATTTCTTTGTTTATTGCCTGCTCCACCATAATGTTACTATTTGGTGGCCTATAGACTACTCCTATCAGTAACTTTTTCGCCTTACTATTCCTGATTTCCACCCAAATGGATTCAACCTTATCCTCCATAGCACCGAGGTCATCCCTTACTATTGCCCGGATGTCATCCTTAAATAATAGAGTTACACCACCTCCCTTACCATCCACTCTGTCCTTCCGAATAGTTTGATACTCTCGGATATTTAACTCCCAGTCGTAACCATCCTTTAACCATGTTTCAGTAATGGCCACTAAATCATAGTCATTGACGATGATTTGCGCCATCAACTCATTTACTTTATTCCGAATACTATGAGCATTCAGGTAAAGTACACTTATGTTGGTTTTTTTACCTCTGTTTTGAATCTTAACAAAATCTCTACAAAATGATAAGAGGGTTAGATAGGGTGGACAGCGAGAGCCTTCTCCCGCGGATGGAGGTGGCTAGCACGAGGGGACATAGCCTTAAATTGAGGGGTAATAGATATAGGACAGAGGTCAGAGGTGGGTTTTTTACGCAAAGAGTGGTGAGGCCGTGGAATGCCCTACCTGCAACAGTAGTGAACTCGCCAACATTGAGGGCATTTAAAAGTTTATTGGATAAGCATATGGATGATAAGGGCATAGTGTAGGTTAGATGGCCTTTAGTTTTTTTCCATGTCGGTGCAACATCGAGGGCCGAAGGGCCTGTACTGCGCTGTATCGTTCTATGTTCTATGTTCTATCTCGATCAGTAACCTCTCCTAAGTTATAACTTTTCTTCTAATTGTCCTTGTCGCTGAACCAATATCTTCAGGTAACAACCTGCTGCGTCGCTTACCATTAATGTTTTTACTTCCAGTTTTATTCCTTTTCTTATTACTGGGCCTATTCACTGAGCTCCCCTCAGTCACTGTACCTTGTACTGTCACCCTTTTTGATTTTTGACTATGGCTCCTCTGCCTTACACTTTCCCCCTTACTGCCTTTTGCTTCTGTCCCTGTTTTACTACCTTCCAACTTCCTGTAGCGGTTCCCATCCCCCTGCCACATTAGTTTAAACCCTCCCCAACAGCCCGAGCAAACACCCCCGCTAGGACATCGGTTTTATTATAAACAGTAACTAAATTAAATAGGCAATAAATACAATTGGTTAGCTTCTATAGAACCACCCCGTTTTAACTCGTCCCACCCTCTCTATACACACACGAGCACAGACAAACTAACACAGATGGGAAAGAGGTGTGTAAAATAATAATGAAAGTAAAAGGATAAGAGTCTTTGTTTCAGGTGGAGGTCTTCCAGTTAATTTCTTCTTCAGTCTAGGCTTTCAGATGAATGTTATCTTTTCTGTTGGCTTGGAATGCTTTTCACTGTAGACTCACAGAAATAGCAGGCGGCCCGAATATGAGAGTAAGAGAGAGAGGGAGAGAGAAACTTCTGCCTTGAGATAGCAGTCAGCAGAACAGAGAGAGAGGGAGAGCTGCTTCCACCTTGAGGGTCTAGTGGCATCTCTTGGGTTCTCTCTGACAAATCCCAACTGACAGGAATCAATCACTGTCGGTTGCAAGCCAGAATACTGGCTCCCACTCCAGAGTGGGAGAAGGTGCTTTTTCTCTACTGTTTTGTCCTCTCTCTTTCTTCTGACCTGTAACGTTTAATCTGCAGGGAGAGAACCAGAGAGCATCTGAGAACCTGGAAATGTAAGTGATTTTTATTTATTTTTATTACCTTTTCAAATTGTGTGTGGGGGGTAGGGAAACTGAATTTACATCACAGTAAAGCTGTGACCTGATTGGCTGGTTGGGAAGCTACACTAAATTTAAAAATTAAGCATTGTTAAACTAATTACTTAATTATAATTTAGTGGGGCATCGGAGAGTACTGTATTTAGCTTTCACATTTATAGTAGAATTCTAGTGCTAGGAAACATATAGTTAACAGTAACTTTTTTTTAACTTTTAAATTTAATTTACTAATTAATTGACGCAATGTCAATTAGAGGGGTGCAGTGCTCTGACTGTGAGATGTGGCAGGTCCGGGAGGCTTCCAGCGTCCTGGATAGCTTCATCTGCAGAAAGTGCACCCAACTGGAGCTCCTCACAGACCACATGGTTCAGTTGGAGCAGCAGTTGGATGCACTTAGGAGCATGCAGGTGGCGAAAAGCGTCATAGATAGCAGTTATATAAATGTGGCCACAACCAAGGTGCAGGCAGAGAAATGGCTGACCACCAGAACGGGCAGGCAGTTAGTGCAGGAATCCCCAGTGGTTGTCCCCCTCTTGAACAGGTATACCCCTTTGGATACTGTCAGGGGGGATAGTCTATCGGGGAAAACAGCTGCAGCCAGAACAGTGGCACCACAGCTGGATCTGATGTTCAGAAGGGAGGGTCAAAGCGCAGAAGGGAAATAGTCATAGGACACTATAGTCAGGGGCACAGATAGGCGCTTCTGTGGATGTGAAAAAGACTCCAGGATGGTATGTTGCTTCCCTGGTGCCAGGGTCCAGGATGTCGCCGAACGGGTATCGGGCATTCTGAAAGGGACTTGACAAACGCAAAGGTCGTTGTACATATTGGTACTAACGACATTGGCAGGAAGGGACATGAGGTCCTGCAGCAGGAGTTCAGGGTGCTCGGCAGAAAGTTAAAAGACAGGACCTCTAGGGTTGTAATCTCAGGATTACACCCTGTGCCACAGGCCAGTGAGGCTAGAAATAGGAAGATAGAGCAGCTAAACACGTGGCTAAACAGCTGGTGAAGGAGGGTTTCTGTTATCTGGACCACTGGGAGCTCTTCCGGGGCAGGTGTGACCTGTATAAGAAGGACCGGTTGCATCTAAACTGGAGAGGCATAAATATCCTGGCCGTGAGGTTTGCTAGTGTCACATAGGAGGGTTTAAACTAGTATGGCAGGAGGGTGGGCATCGGAGCAATAGATCAGAAGGTGAAAGCATTGAGGGAGAACTAGGGTATAGGGCCATTATGGCTCTGAGGCAGAGCTGACAGGGAGATGTTGCTGAACACAGCGGGTCTGGTGGCCTGAAGTGCATATGTTTTAATGCAAGAAGTATTACGGGTCAGGAAGATGAACTTAGAGCTTGGATTAGTACTTGGAACTATGATGTTGTTGCCATTACAGAGACCTGGTTGAGGGAAGGACAGGATTGGCAGCTAAACGTTCCAGGATTTGGATGTTTCAGGTGCGATAGAGGGGGATCTAAAAGGGGTGGCAGAGTTGCGCTACTGGTTAGGGAGAATAACCCTGTACTACTGGAGGACACTTCAGAGGGCAGTGAGGCTATATGGGTAGAGATCAGGAATAAGAAGGGTGCAGTCACAATGTTGGGGGTTTACTACAGGCCTCCCAACAGCCAGCGGGAGATAGAGGAGCAGATAGGTAGACAGATTTTGGTAAAGAGTAAAAACAACAAGGTTGTTGTGATGGGAGACTTCAACTTCCCCAACATTGACTGGGACTTACTTAATGCTTGGGGCGTAGACGGGGCAGAGTTTGTAAGGAGCACCCTGGAGGGCTTCTGAAAACAATATGTAGACAGTCCAACTAGGGAAGGGGCTGAACTGGACCTGGTATTGGGGAATGAGCCTGGCCAGGTGGTAGAAGTTTCAGTAGGGGAGCATTTCGGGAACAGTGACCATAATTCAGTAAGTTTTAAAATGCTGGTGGACAAGGGTAAGAGTGGTCCTAGGGTGAATGTGCTAAATTGGGGGAAGGCTAATTGTAACAATATTAGGCGGGAACTGAAGAATCCAGATTGGGGGCAGATGTTTGAGGGTAAATCAACATCTGACATGTGGGAGGCTTTCAAGTGTCAGTTGAAAGGAATTCTGGACCGGCATATTCCTGTGAGGAAGAAGGATAAATACGGCAAATTTTAGGAACCTTGGATAACGAGAGATATTGTAGGCCTCGTCAAAAAGAAAAAGGAGGCATTTGTCAGGGCTAGAAGGCTGGGAACAGACGAAGCCTGTGTGGAATATAAGGAAAGTAGGAAGGAACGTAAGCAAAGAGTCAGGAGGGCTAGAAGGGGTCACGAAAAGTCATTGGTAAATAGGGTTAAGGAAAATCCCAAGGCTTTTTACACGTACATAAAAAGCAAGAGGGTAGCCAGGCAAAGGGTTGGCCCACTGAAGGATAGGCAAGGGAATCTATGTGTGGAGCCAGAGGAAATGGGCAAGGTACTAAATGAATACTTTGCATCAGTATTCACCAAAGAGAAGGAATTGGTGGATGTTGAGTCTGGAGAAAGGTGTGTAGATAGCCTGGGTCACATTGAGATCCAAAAAGATGAGGTGTTGGGCGTCTTGAAAAATATTAAAGTAGATAAGTCCCCAGGGCCTGATGGGGTCTACCCCAGAAAACTGATGGAGGCTAGTAAGGAAATTGCTGAGGACTTGACAAAAATCTTCGGATCCTCACTGTCTTCAGGTGATGTCCCAGAAGACTGGAGAATAGCCAATGTTGTTCCTTTGTTTAAGAAGGGTAGCAAGGATAATCCAGGGAACTACAGGCCGGTGAGCCTAATGTCAGTGGTAGGGAAATTACTGGAGAGAATTCTTCGAGACAGGGTCTCCTCCCATTTGGAAGCAAATGGACATATTAGAGAGGCAGCATAGTTTTGTGAAGGGGAGGTCGTGCCTCACTAACTTGATCGAGTTTTTCGAAGAGGTCACAAAGATGATTGATTCAGGTAGGATAGTGGATGTTGTCTATATGGACTTCAGTAAGGCCTTTGACAAGGTCCCTCAGCAGGATGTGTGTGAATCTCTGCAAGCTTATGAATGTCCATTTGCTTATTTGAACATGGTAACTGTTCTCAGTAGTGAAGTTAAACCTGAGGTGCTTCTGTTAAAGGTTTTGTTTTTAAGTCACATGGTTGTTAAAATAAAAGTTTAAAGGATTACTTAGTGTTGTAGTCTTTGGGGATTGTATTTGAATTAATGGTTGCTAAGATGTTCACTGTATGTTTTAAAAAGGTTAACTTGTGTTCATAGAATAAACATTGTTTTGCATTAAAAAATACTTTTCCATTTCTGCTGTACCACAACCTGTAGAGTGGGCCGTGTGCTCCCCATACCCCAATCTATTAAAAGTTGTGGGTCAGGTGAACTCCATGATACACTTTGAGGTTCTCTAAACCCTGGCCCATAACAGGCTCCTACCCAAAATACAGAACTTTATAACACAGTGTACTATTTTGACACTTTGATTCCTTACTTCCTCTGCTTGAGTTAAATTATGTCTCCATTAATGGTCCATGAACCAAAATCTATAACGACAAAATAAAAGAAATAGGAACTAAGGGAATCAACAGGAAGGGCCTTTCTCATAATAGAACATAAGAACATAAGAACTAGGAGCAGGAGTAGGCCATCTGGCCCCTTGAGCCTGCTCCGCCATTCAATTAGATCATGGCTGATCTTTTGTGGACTCAGCTCCACTTTCCGGCCCGAACACCATAACCCTTAATCCCTTTATTCTTCAAAAAACTATCTATCTTTACCTTAAAAACATGTAACGAAGGAGCCTCAACTGCTTCACTGGGCAAGGAATTCCATAGATTCACAACCCTTTGGGTGAAGAAGTTCCTCCTAAACTCAGTCCTAAATCTACTTCCCCTTATTTTGAGGCTATGCCCCCTAGTTCTGCTGTCACCTGCCAGTGGAAACAACCTGCCCGCATCTATCCTATCTATTCATGCGAAGTATTCTGCAAGTACCATTATTCTGGTGCAGGAGTCTAATCAGCCCATTGTGCTAATGCAGGCACGTTTGAAAGAACAATTTAATTAGTCTCTTACTCTTTCTACATAGCCCTGAAAATGTTTCCCTTTTCAAACATTTATCCAATTCCTTTTAGAACATACTGCCTTACAGAGTCTTGTAGCTTCATGACTGGCAGTCAGCATCGGGAATCAATCTGAGGCAAAATCCAAGCTTGCTGGGGTGGACCTTCACCCTGGTCCCTTGATATATGACCTATCAGCCGATCGGCCTTTAAAGGGGTCAGGCAGCATGGGCTGGATTCTCCGCCATCGGGATGCTCCATTTTGCCGGCAGCCTGGGGGTTTCCTGATGGCGTGGGGCTGCCCGACAATGGGAAACCCCATTGACCAGCCGGCAAAATGGAGCATCCTGCCGGCATGCTAAACCAGAAATCTGGTGCAGCGGGACGGAGAATCCAGCCCCACATCTCTCCCTCTGTAAGTGCTTTTATACAATAATGACAGTTAAAGTGCACGATCCAACAGCCACACTGTGCACAAAAAGCAGTTCCATGCAGCGGAGCGTGGCCTTTGAAAGCTTGGAGACCCCGCTCCTGGGATCTACCCAGCTCACCACGCCTCATGAGATCCAACAGAATCTTGCGAGTCATTGCTTTAATGTGCAGATTCCAGAGGTACCTGAGGCTTTGGGATCCCTTTGCCTCAGAGACCTTGGGCAAGCACCGTTGGTACTGGCCACACAAAACGTGGGCCAGACAAACCAGCACACATGGGGGTCTCCAAGGGGATTGGAGGCCCCCAGCTGCATGCCCTGGTAGTACCAACCTGGCACCCTGGCCGTGCCACCTGGCTGCCAGCATTGTCAAGGTGCACGTGCAATCGATGCGGGTTGGCTGGCGTGGGTGTTGATGAGGGTGCCGGTGGGGTGGAGGGCCGGGTGCGGAGACCCTCTGTTCGGGCTGGGGGGGGAGGTCGGGTATCGTTTGGGGGGGCCTTAGAGATCGCGATGCCATTTAATAATGGTATCCTGATCTCTCACTACAATGGGGAGTTCCCACTGTACAAAACGGGGCTTTGTGCAGCCTCGGCCACTCGGTTCAATGAGCAATTCAGACAATCCAAATGGATTCCCTTGGGTGGGCGGGACATGTGGGAGTCATTGCCTAGCATCCCAACCACACCTTGATGTATAGACACTGGCGGAATTCTCCGCAAGGCCCGACGCCGTCGTGAAACCTGGAGAGGTTCACGACGGCGTTGGAGGCCGCTCCTCGCCCCCTATTCTCCCCTCCCCCCGGGGGGCTAGGAGGGCCGTGCCGTAAATCTCGGCCGCGGGGCTTAGTCGCTGGCGTCAAGGCCCGGCGCGCCGAGAATGATGCGGCCGGCGCGCCTAATGACGTAAGCCGCGCATGCGCAGGTTGGCCGGCGCCAACCCGCACATGCGCGGTTGCCGTCTCCCCCTCCGCTGCCCTGCAAGACGTGGTGGCTTGATCTTGCGGGGCGGCGGAGGGGGAAAGAGTGCGTCCCTTTGAGATGCCGGCCCGACCATCGGTGGGCACCGATCGCGGGCCAGTCCCCTCCCGAGCAAGGTCGTGGTGCTCACTCCCCTCTCCATCCCCCACAAGCCACAAACCACAGACCAGCTTTTGCCGCCATGTTCACGCCGGCCGAGACCAGGTGTGGTTGCCGCCGTCGTGAACAGGTCGGGAACGGCAGGCCGCTCGGCCCATCCAGCTCGGAGAATCATGGGTCGCCGTTGAAAACGGCGGCCCGCGATTCTCCGAGCAGCGTGTCGCAAAACATAACACGCCATTTTGGGGGGGGGGTGGGAGAATCGCGGGGGGTGCCAGAGCGGCCCTCCCGCGATTCTCCCACCCGGCGTGGGAGCGGAGAATCGCGCCCACTGTGCTTGAACACTGCGGGATGTAACGCCACACATGCAGCAGCAAACCTTCAAACACCCATGAGATGGGATACAGTTCTGGGGACATGTTCACAGCTGGAGGGTGAGTGAATGCTCTGGGAGGGGAAATGCCTGGAAAGATGGGCTAAGGGTTCAGAGGTCCGACCATATTGCGGATGAAAATAACATAGGCGTCACACTGCTTGTGGTCAAATTGTGTTTTACACCAAGGATGCACATAAGCATATGCTGCGTACCTCATCCCGTGGCCTTTGATGCGCCTGGTGGGTGTTCTCTGGGGGCTCTAGGCAGGCGGACCCTAGTTCACTCGATGGCAGCACATGCACAGCCGTGCCGCCCTTCTGGATGCTGATTGTGACGCAGCCACATCAAAGGGCTGGAACTCGAGGGAGCTGGTGGCCACAGTCACCACTCCAAGTGATGGGTCCAGGTAGCGACCCCGTGCGCCCTCCTCCCGGTCGGTGCCCATAGGGCTCTGAGGTTCAACTTGAGATTGAGGAGCAGCTGGTTCGAGCCCCTGCTGCCGCTGCATCATCTGGCTCTGCCAACCTGGTGGCTCCCCAATGCTCCTCAGTGACTGGGCTATGCTCTGCAGCATTTCAGCAATGCCCACCTGTGACTGGGACAAGGTCTGCAGTGCCTCTGCCATTCCCATCTGAGAGCAGGACATGTCCCGCAGCATTGCATCAAGGAAAGCTTAGTACTGGGTAACATACCCAGCGAGGGACATTCAGCCGAGACCCTCAGTCATGGCCATCACCGACTGCGCGACGCCTTGGACACCTCAAAAAATGGTGCCGACATCATGCATCAGGCCCTCCACTGCGGCTGCTACCCTTGCAGTTTGGCCTCGGTGCCACGCATTATCGGTGTCATTTCCAGCGCCTGTAGCCTCTGGAGGGTGGGGTGAGCGGTGTTGGTGTCAACTCACTCGTCCTGACCAGTCTAGGTCATTGACGTTTTTTCAGCACTGGAGGACAGTGTCTCACCCTCCCAGACCCTCGAGAGAACAGGACATCTCTCCTGGCCTCCACTGCATCTCGGAGCCTCCCCAGGTCCCCGCCCCCGAATTATGGGGCCGGTCTACTGGGCGCTGTTGTTGCGAGCTGACTGATTTTGGCAAGAAACCCATAGGGTCTCGTTAAATTGACCAATTAACATGGAATAGCATTGCCGGCCTCGCTGGGCTGGGTATTGGGAAGCTCACGGCAGTTCCCGCTCGCTATCACACTTGGAATTCTTTCCGGAGAATCGAGCCCTCTGTAATTCAGCCAAGAATAACCATTCCTGGTACAGGGCTGACTACTCTTGCTCCCTAAAGTATGATGCCATCTTCACAACTTAATTAATCTTCCTGAACACAAAAGGCTTCATCTTATCAGACACTGACTCATTGGCGCATCCTGTTAATATTCTGTACTTCACCTTGGAAAATAATGGATCTTTGCTGCTTAAATACTTTATTTGCTGCACCGACGTATCCAAGGGTAAGAAGTTCATTACAATTCCCTGCATTGCTGGTGGGGGGGCTCTACACTCTCAGGCAATGGTAAGTGACTCAGTGCATTCCCACTTGCTAACCTGTGTTCCAGTCTGGTGTTGGAAAGTATACTCAAATGCTGATAAGATTATTGCTGAATCCTTGCTGATGTGATTGTTGAGCCTTATCTGAACCAGCAGCATCAGGAGTCATGTCACAATTTAACACCAATTTTCTGGACGGGCCAAAGTGTGGCAATAAGTAAAATGAATGTGATAACTGCTCTACCTTGTTAAAAGCTTCTCTCTGAGGCATCCTCCAAAACTAGTGCCGGTGCTTCTTTAGTAACACATGTATGAGGGCCAACCATGTCAACAGATTCGACTGAAAACCCATGATAATTCATAAAAAGGGCAGGCTGAGATGTGTTTGTGGGGCCATGCTTCCTTTATTGCTCTAACCTGGTCTTCCATGTGCATCCACCCAGCAACCCAGGTGGGACACTTCATTGGCCTGAAAAGACATTTCTCCCTCTTGAGGTGAACTCCATCCTCTTGAAAGTTTCTTTGCATCTCATTCAAGTTAGCTAGGTGTTCAGCTTCCTTCGATCAATGCATCATCCAGGTAGATTATTACACGTGGCAATCCGTGCAACGACCTTTCAATCGTTTTCTGGAATATGGCAGAAGCCGACGACACGCCAGAAGACCTACTGAAACAAAGCCTTGTATGTGTTAATTGTAACATAACTTCAGGAAGCATCATCCAACTCAAGCAGCTGATAAGCATGGCTCATGTCTGACTTCGTATAAGACTGGCCTCTGGCCAACTTTACATACAAATCTTCTGTTTGGAATGGGGTATTTGTCCAGCTTGGCAGCCTGATTCACTGTCAATTTTATAGTCCCCACAGATGTGGACAGTCTTGTCTGGTTTTATCACAGGGACTATGGGGGATGCCCATTCTGTAAACTGGGCCGACCAGATCATTCCTTGTTCTTTTAATCTCTTCAATTCTGTCTCCACCTTTTTTAACAAGGCATAGGGAATGGGTCTGGCCCTGAAAAACCATGGATCTGCCTCTGAATCTATGTGGTTCTCCACCTGCAGGCCCTTAATTTTCCCTGGCTCGCGCAAAATATATCTTCATATTTCTTTATTAATTCGAGCAGGCCTTCTTTTTGATTTGAAAAATTCCTGTCCAATTTTGACATAGGCTTGGTCCTTGGCCTGATACAATGATTAATAGGAGTTGGACAGATTGCTGCTGGTATCTCACTGGTACGGTGATAGTACCATGATCTTGATGACCTCTCTCATCTAGGTCGCCAATTTTGCTGCTGTATTCCTTCAACGCAAAGGCTGAATCCCTTCTGTCTGTTGTATTATGCTTCTTCGTGTAGCATAAGCTGCTTCCTTGATGTATGCTTTGACAACGGAAGGCCCAGACTTTGTAATGAGTTCAATAGGTTTATTGAACTATTAACACAGTTCTTAAATGTGTTCAACTCTCCTGCTAATCTAACTGTAGTAACTCAGTCTAACTAAACCAGTCTGCTCTAAGCCACGAGCTGGCTGTGATGCTGCTGATCAACCCTGATGTACTCTCTAGATGTCTGTAGAAAGAGGTGGAGTGTGAGTGCCTCGTGCCTTTTATAGTGAGGTACCACCCCTGAGTGTCCTGCCTGCTCATTGTTCATGTCCTGTTCTCTGTGTTCATTAGCTGCCTGTCTGTGCCTGTCTATATCATTATCTGCATGTCTGCATATCATGACATCTCCCCTTTTTTAAAATGTTTTGTTGGCACATGGGAACGTACTTACATGTGGTGGCATATATTAACATATTTACAAGCGGTGGCATATGTGAATATATTTACATGTGAAGACAGCTGTCTAATGTGAGAAAACAGAACATAGCAAACAAAACAATTGCTCACAAGTCCAGTCTCTGGGGCTTGCGTCTGATCCTTGTCGACCGCCGGAGAGGTAGTGGTGGGGACGATGGTGCCTTGACAGGCGGGATGGAAGCCTGACTGGTGGCCTCGTAGTTCGAGCTATCAGGAGGTGGCAAAACAATGGACAGAAACAGAGAACAAAGCGGTTGCGGGCAGGCAACTTTGCGCAGTGCCCGTCTGTTTCATCGCACAACACAACCATCAGCCTTACGCACACCATACGAGCGGGGCACAGCCAGTCGAACAACGACAGCTGGAACAGACCAGCCACCATCCGGTATCTTGATCCTGACAGTTTCTGCCAGGGATAACACGGGCAAATCCCATGAGCATCATAGCCCTGCTTTTGCTAATTTCGGAGCTGCTGCACCTTCTGCAGCACAGGGAGGTGATCCAGGTTGGGTAAGTATATGGCTGGAAATGTCGTCTGCAGGTCCCTGTTCATCAGGTGTTGAGCTGGTGACATGCCAGTGGACTGTGGGGTCGCCCAAAGCAGCGTGAGTTAGATGTCAGAAGCAGAATCCGCGGCCTTGCAGATGAGCAGTTTCACAATGTGCACCCCTTATTCAACCTTCCCATTGGACTGCGGATAGTGTGGGCTGGAAGTCACATGTTTGAAATGGTATGACTTGGCAAACATAGACCACTCGTGGCAGTTGAAGCATGGGCCATTGTCACTCATGACAGTGAGTGGGATACCATGCCTGGGGAACGTTTCCTTACAGGCCTTGATGACGGTCCGAGATGTGAGGTCTGAGAGCTTCACGACTTCAGGGTAATTGGAGAAGTAGTCAATAATCAACACGTAGTCACAACCATTCGCATGAAGGAGGTCGATGCCAACCTCGGACCACGGGAGGTCTCAATTTCATGCTGCTGGAGCGTCTCCTTGCTCTGCGCTGGCTGGAAGCACAGTTGAGGCCCATGTTCGAGATGTCCTGGCTAATAGCAGGCCAGTAGACAGCCTGCCTGGCTCTGCGTCTGCACTTCTCGATGCCCAGGTGTCCCTCATGGATTTGGCGGAGCACGACTCTCTGGAAACTGAGTGGAATGACAGTCCGGTCAAGCTTGAGGAGGATACCATCAATCACCATCAGGTCGTCCTCTACATTGTAAAATTGAGGGCACTGCCCTTTCTGCCAGCCTTTGGCGAGGTGCTGCATGACACGCTGCAAGAAGGGGTCTTTGGCTGTTTCCTTGCGGATACGAACCACCTTCTCATCAGACGCCGGGAGGGTGCTGGCAAACAGCTGCACCTGTGATTCAATCTGCTGGATGATTTCCAGCGGTTCGCTAGGCAATGTGATGGAGCGGGACAATGCATCAGCGATGATGAGCTCCTTGCCGGCGTGTACACTAACTCAAAGTCGTACCTTCTGAGTTTGAGGAGGATGCACTGCAACCGAGATGTCATGTCGTTCAGATCCTTGTGGATAATGTGGACCAGAGGCCTATGATCCGTCTCAGCAGTGAATGTCGGCAGGCCATAGACATAGTCGTGAAACTTGAGAATGCCAGTGAGAAGTCCCAGGCATTACTCCTCTATTTGCGCATACCTTGTTTCGGTGGGTGTCATGGCCCTCGATGCGTAGACTACCGGTGCACAGGATGAAGTGTCATCGCGTTGAAGCAGCACCGCACCAATACCATCCTGGCTTGACAATTTCAAAACGTAACCGTGCATGGGTGCTCTGGTTGGAGACGAGTAGATGGCAGGATCCCAGTGCCGTGATGGCATTTTCGTTGTAATCCAGGAGCCTGCAAGTTCGAGCACGTCATGACGTCAGCGTCCTGATGCTCCGCGCTTCGTCGCACATGTGCAAAACACTGGTTTGTGTCTTCTCAGGAACTGCGCATATGCAGCTCCTTGCGCAAGATCGCTGTCAATCAAAATTGCCCTTTGCTTCTGTTGCATCCCTACCTCTGCCTCGTGATGAGTATAGGCGCCAGTTTTACCGATTTCTGTTGTGTTTACCTCGCAGTACTTTTCAAACTTGTCCAGGACTGTCTGGAAGTCTTTTTTGTCCTGCCCTTTGGAGTACCTGAAGGAGTTTCAGATCTCTGTTGCACTTTCACCCGCAATGGTGAGTAGAAGAGCTATCTTTTTAGCATCGGCCATGCCATTTAGGTTGGCCCGCTTCCAGGTAAAGCTAAAATCTCTGTTTGAATGCCCGCCAATTGGCACTAAGATTGCTGTGGTACCTGAGTTGCTGAGGTACCGTAATCTTGATCATCGTGCCTGGGTACTGTTGCTGGTTGTCACGGATCTTGCTGAGTTGAACTAAATAGATTTAACAGGCACTACTGGTACCATGTTGTGTTATGCTTATTCGTGTAGCATAAGCTGCTTCCTTGATGTATGCTTTGACAAAGGAAGATCCAGACTTTGTAATGAGTTCAATATGTTTATTGAACTATTAACACAGTTCTTAAATGAGTTCGACTCTCCTGCTAATCTAATTGTAGTAACTTAGTCTAAATAAACCAGTCTGCTCTAAGCCACGTGCTGGGTGCAATGCTGCTGATCAACCCTGATGTACTCTCTAGATGTCTGTCTGTGGAAAGAGACAGAGTGTGAGTGCCTCATGCCTTTTATAGTGAGATACCACCTCTGAGTGTCCTGCCTGCTCATTGGTCATGTCCTGTTCTCTGTGTTCATTACCTGCCAGCCTGTGCATCATTATCTGCATGTCTGCATATCATGACACTGTCAAGTATCTGTACATATGTTCAATTATTATGGGAGCAGATGCCCCGGTGTCTACTTCCATCTCTATAGGTTTACCATTAACCGAAAGCACCAATGGGATGAGAAATACCATGCCCACTTTCACGTTATTCTATCATTTGTACGGAAATCTTCTACATTGTGAATTTAGGATGTGCTTCTGCCTTTAGCCCTGAGTAGGCTTGGCGTGCTCTTACACCAGTGCCACAAGTGCCCCTTCCTGTGGCATGAATAGCATTGTGTTTTCTTAAATCTGTAAACGTCTGGAGAATGAGTAGCTCTGCACTGGTAACACCCTGCTTCGACCCTTCATGTTGCAGTCACTCTCTAAATTGTCTGACTCTGCTTGCTGCTGTATTTGCTTCCCATTTAAAATTAGCATCTTCACTTTTACTGCCAGTGCTGACTGCAGCTTCCCTCCATAACTGATGAACTGCGCTGCTATTTTGTGCGTTCTGAAGCTCCTATGAGCTCTTAGCACTTTTTATCGCTAGCAGTATCTCCAGCACCGTGTTAAAATTTATATTTATCTCCGCTAACAGGATGGCCTCCTTATTGACTCCACAAATTAAACAATCTCTCAGCATATCGTCCAGGGTAGCCCCGAAGTTGCAGTGCCCTGCAATTTGCTTTCGCTTCGTAATGTAGATTGTAATGGTCTCTCCTGGGGCTCACCCCGTGGAATTAAAATGCTGCATGATGACTGAATGCTTTGAATGAGAGTGTGTCCTCACTAAATCCACTACATCCATGAATGAACTAGAATCGGGCGGGTTTGGGGGGCATAAGGCTACACAGTGGACTCTGGTCCTGGGTCCCACTGGTGCTGAAAAGGATTCCCTACTTCATTCCCTCCTCCTCTATTCATTGTCCAATCCTCAATGGAGGGATCAAAGGGATCAAATCGACTGAATAGAGGCATTTTTCCTGCAGCACAACTAATATTTATTTACAACATACTATCTTACCGAATCTTGCAGCTTTGTGACTGCCAGTCAGCATCTGGAATCGATCTGAGGCAAAAGCCTGTGCTTGCTACAGAGAACACCCATCTCTGCTCCCCTGATTGTTTTTTCCGAGTCATGTGCCCCTATCCGTTAATCACCCCTTAAAGGGGCCATACACCACAATTTATGTCCTCAAGTTCCCCATCCTCCCGCATCTGGGAACATTTTTCCTTACTTATGCGATAAAAATGCTTCAAGGTTATGAGCATTTTAATTAAATATCCCATGAAAATAGTTACTGAATAACATTCTGCCTGACTTACACCTAGTGATGGTTATATTGTAAGATCTGCCTTCCCATCTCCCCACTCAAGTATGAAGAGTGCCTGTATCAGGGCCTGTTTTCCTCATTTTTACTTCAACAATGAACAGCTCTAATCCTAATGACACAAATGAGCTTTTTTACTGTACAAACTCTGCTCAATTGTACCACAGCTGCAGCACTTAACCATTTTTTCTCCAGTGTTCTATTTTGCTCCACATGACGAATATGAAGGCATTTAAATGCAATTTGCACCCTAATTAAATCTTGGAAGCATTAACACACTGACAAACATGACTCAAGGGGGTTAAAATTATGCTTCGTGAGTGAAAGAAGTGGGAATAGTTTTTTTTCCCCCAAGTCAGTCATGTTGGTACTGATGCTGCAGTGGTGGGCCAAATCTGTAATGTAGATCTTAACTGTGACTGGATTTGATAATATAACTAAGCTCTACAGAAGCAAAGAAAACATACCTTCAAGAATGCTTTGCCAATCCCTTTACAGCTGTTAACAAAGCTGTTTTAAATGTTAAGACTGATGATATTTGCATTGGATTACATGATTTCTGCTGGCAATAAAGAGTATCAAGTGTTTGCAAAAGGCAAGGTTCCCTGATGATACAGGTGGAATGCTGAAGTAAAGAACGTACTCCTGGAGGGTTTGTGGAAACAAGACAGATCACAATCCCCTCGAGTGGAGATTACGAGCATTGGAACACAAAAGGCAGCCGAAGAATACAGTGTCTACATTTGACAGGAAGCGCAGAAGAAAATCCATGAGAATAGAAGCAAGAACTTAGGCAGGCTAATTTTCCTTCCGGTTCCTGTGCAGTGAGTTGTATAGATCCAAGCCAAGAGGTCCAAGGATCAATGGAAAGTGCCTTCTGAGCATAGCAACATAATCGGGGTTTGTGCCTCTACAGAAAGCTTACCTTAATGTCAGGCCACCTATCTCGCTCAAAGTGCCGCTCAGTTATCATAGAATCATAGAATTTACAGTACAGAAGGAGGCCATTCGGCCCATCGAGTCTGCAGCTTGGAAAGAGCACCCTACTTAAGTTCACGTCTCCACACTATCCCCATAACTCAGTACCCGCAGCTAAACCTTTTGCTCACTAAGGGGAAATTTAGCAAGGCCAAACCACCTAACCTGCACATCTTTGGACTGTGGGAGGAAACTGGAGAATCCGGACGAAACCCACGCAGATACGGGGAGAATGTGCAAAACTCCACACAGACAGTCACCCGAGAAGGGAATTGAACCCGGGACCCTGGAGCTGTGAGGCAGCAGTGCTAATCACTGTGCCACCGTGCTGGCAAGCATAGCCTGTGATGGAGCAGGCTAACATTGGGGGCAGGGCGGGGGGGGGGGGGGGGGGGGCGGGGGGGAGAGAGTGCAGGTTGGCAACTGCGAGTATATGTATTCCTCGGGGTTTCATCACATGACTTCACCCCGATGCTATTAGTCGGCCAACACTTTAAAAAATATATATTTTTAATCAGGTTTTTATCAAAACAAAATTTTTACATAACCATTAACAACATTTAGCAAAACAAGGTGAATGTTAACATTATAAAAAAAAGAATATGCAGTAAGTGAACATTTCCCCCCTCCCCCCCTACCCCTACCCAGGATTGCTGCAGCTGCTGACATTTTACTGCTCTCCTAGAAAGTCGAGGAACGGCTGCCACCTCCGAGAGAACCCCACCATAGACCCTCTCAAGGCAAACTTTATCTTCTCAAGACTGAGAAACCCAGCCATGTCACTAACTCAGGTCTCTACACTGGGGGCTTTGAGTCCCTCCACATTAAAAGGATCCGTCTCCAGGCTACCAGGGAGGCAAAGGACAATACGTAGGCCTCCTTCGCTCCCTGAACTCCCGGATTGTCTGACACGCCAAAGATCCCTATCTCTGGACTCGGCACCACCCACGTGTTTTTTTTTTTTTTTTTACCACCCACGTGTTTAGGACCTTGGACATTACCTTAGCGAATCCCTGCCAGAATCCTTTGAGAGCCAGACATGCCCAGAACATATGGACATGGTTCGCTGGGCTTCCCGCACATCTCGCACATCTATCCTCAACCCAAAAGGACTTGCTTATTCTCTCTGCCGTCATGTGTGCCCGATGGACCACCTTAAACTGAATTAAGCTAAGTCTGGCACATGATGAGGAGGAATTAACCGTGCTTAGGGCATCAGCTCACAGGCCCGCATCCAGCTCCCCGCCTAGCTCCTCCTTCCACTTGCCCTTAAGTTCCACCAAAGTCAGCCAACACATCCATCCTTGCGGGGGTGTCCACAATGAGAAACTCAATTGGCCGGGATGGAGAATCCCGCTGCTGGCAGGATGGAGAATCCCATCAAATATTTTTTTTAATGTTCCTCTAATTTTCCTACAGAATTTCACACAGTAGTCTCCTGGAGATTGATCTTTAATTCATGGGGACTTCAGGCCAATCCTGGAGGGTTGGAAACCCGAGAGGAAAGATAGGTGGGTGGTTGATTGGAATGCCTTCAGTGTAGGCCAGAGGAAATGCTACTTTCTTTTGAAGTACATCTGTTCAAAGTATTTTTGTTGAAGTTTTTCATTTTAACAAATAATGCAACATAACCATAGACATGGTACAGTTCAGCACAAAACAAAATCCCAACATACAACAGGAAAACAGCAATATAACTGGCTTACATAATTGTAATGTTCTTTGATTGGTCTGATGTGAACAAGGTACACTAGACTTTGTTTTATAAATAAAGCTATTTATTACTAACAAATTAACAAATAACTAAAATGTCTAAGATGAATACAGTTGGAAATAAATGTCTAACACTAAGTTACACTTAGATATAACAGAGCTGCTCTAAAATGCGACTGCTATGAACTCCTCACACCTTCTGAAGGAGCACATAATACATCCGGGTCCTGGGAAACTTTACTCGTCCCACCTGCTGGTCGGATGGTAGAACTACAACAGTAAAACATAAAACTTCTAATATTTATGCAGATCATAGATCATAGAATTTACATTGATGATGAACTACTCATATTATACAGATGATAGTCTACCTGTCATCACAATAATCATAAGACTCAACTTGGAGCCTCTATGCGTACCATCAGAGAACAAGGGAGAAAAGGGACAAAGGCCACGAAAACATGGGAAAATGGTGCACATCTTCTTATGCGGCGATTGCTCGCAACAACCATGAGTGTTCAGGATAAATCTTTCACGCCATGTTCCAGCGTGCACCAAACCATATCTCCCTCAACTCCAGCAATATCAGAGAAATCAATAACATACTGTAACCTGCTCTCTGATTACCAGACCCGCCAGTATCCCTGCAGGAACCAGTCATGAATTCTTATACCCCACCATAACAAAAATAGGAAAATACAAGGAAAAAACACGAGCAGCCCAATTCTAAAAGAATGTTTTACATATACCACACAATGCAACATAATCCCAACCTCAGGCACAGTACAGAACAATCATTAATCCTCATATCTATTCAGAGAGGATCAGCAGCTATAGATTTGGATTATGACCAGTGCAGTCAGTGCCTCCCAGCGCACTAAACAAGACAGGATAAAAAAGGTCTCAGGATAAAAGAGGACCAAGATACAACCATAAATCCGTATTCCCCCAGCACATGTCACCCACCAATTGATGAAGAAGAAAAAGCTACTCCTTCAGACGAGGGAACGGCCCAACCTTAAGAGGCGGCAACAGGAGATCAACCACAGTACAGGACCTGGCTCAAATCCACTCATGCACTTAGGAGTCAATAGACCAAGGATAGTCAAAGCAAATGAAAGAATTCAGCCTCTCAGGAAGTCCTCAATGAGTGCCTTCGAGAAGGGATATCCAAACCATAAATGGGAAACAGAATGCTAACCACAGTACCGGACCTGGCCCAGTGCAGCGCACTGACACGAAGGAATCATAGAATTCCTACAGTGCAGAAGGAGGCCATTGAGCCGATCGAGTCTGCACCACCCTACCTGGTCTCACTCCCTCTCCCTACCCCCCCCCCCCTCCGGTAACCCCATAACCCCACCTAACCGACACCTCTTTCGATGTTCGGGAATCGAACCTGGGACCCTGGAGCTGTGGAGCAACTGTGCTACCCATTGTGCTACCTTGCCGCTCGTGAGAGAATGGTGGAAGCACAGGAGATAGTCCTGGTATTTGACAAAGCACTCTCCCTGGTAAGAGCTCGCCTTCGGTCCTTGGAAATCCTGCTGCATGGTGTATCGTCCATCCTGAAAGACTTGGGGAGTAGTGGATGGACAAGGAGTGTTTGTGAGCCTGGTGAGCACTCCTGCAAGGAGTGGCAGGAGGGTTCCCAACTGAGTTTAAAAATTGGCTGCCATGTTTACATAATCTTCATCTGGATGCATCAGGTTTGATGGAGCACATTGTATCTGGTCTTCGAGGCCCCAGGTCAACTGGAGGACCCAACAATTGGCCTTATGTTACCCTGTCCTCGATGCTCATCTTGAGGCATTGGAGGTGGCTGGCTGATCATGTCGAGTCATCCCCCCCCCAAGCTGGGACCTAGATCCTGGCTGCCTGGCGTTGGGGCGACGGTGTGGCAAAGGTGAAGATATTTGTTCGATGGATCTCTTGAGAGATCCTGAGAATTGCTCAATAGCCTGTCACAGCCTTGGCCTTTTCAAGCGCCACAGATGGTTTTATTATTCTGCAGTTCATCAATAATCCTGGACTTTATTCCCTGATGAATATGCTGCTGATTTCATGTTGTTATCTTTTCTCCTGAAAAGGGTCTGTCATATTTGAGCACGAGGGCAAATGTCATTTCTTATCCTGCTTTAGCAAAAACCATATTGAATCAGTAAAATGATATGCTATTGGAGTAGGGGAAATGAGTGGTAGTGCATGCCGAGGTGTGGTCAGTTAATCCTTGTTTGATTTGTTGAAGTGAGAGTCTGTATGCTATGGCTCTGTGTTGTGGGCCCTTCTTCAGTTTGGAGGTAGACCTGATGGGGAAGTTAGGCTTCCTCATCCAAGTGGTCTTATGTAATTTCCTGAGTGCCCTCCTGGTTGTGGTTGGGGTCTTCCATGGGGAGGCAATGTTTTTGTCTCTGTTGAGGCAATGTGAAAAGTGAAAGTGAAAATCGCTTATTGTCACGAGTAGGCTTCAATGAAGTTACTGTGAAAACATTCCGCCGCCTGTTCGGGGACGCTGGTACGGGAGTGTTGCTCTGTCCCCTAAATATCCTTCTTGCAATGGCATACAGTGCTGGTCTGTGTCTGACATTCTTGAGTTTTTTTTCTCAGTGTGCTGTTATAGGCCCTTTTCTGGTGCAGTGAGATACGGGAGGTTCCCCTCATTTTTCCGGGAGGGAGAAGGGAATTGCCCATCCCCCGCTCCCAAGAAGCCCAATTTTTCGATGTCTTGACAATCCTCCTTCTCTTCGGGGTCTCCTCGGTTGAGATTCATGCGATTTTTCTTTAGTATCAGTGGGGCTGCCTTGGGTATGGTGAGTGAGGTGCATGTGCTGGGTGTCCTGGGGGTACTGATCACTTTTTTCTATTTTTGTTACGGGCGGCACGGTGGCACAGTGATTTGAAATGCTGCCTCACAGGTTCAATTCGGACCACAGGTGACTGTGCGGAGTCTGCACTTTCTCCCCGTGTCTGCGTGGGTTTCCTCCGGGTGCTCCGATTTCCTCCCACAGTCCAAAGATGTGCAGGTTAGGTGGCAGGCCATGTTAAATTTCCCTTAGGTTAGGTGGGGTTGCTGGGTTACGGGATAGGGCGGAGGTGCGGGTTTAAGTGGGGTGCCCTTTCCAAGAGCCGGTGCAGACTCAATGGGACAAATGGTCTCCTTCCGCATTGTAATTTCTATGATTCTATGATACATTGCAGTTAATCAAAGTGAGCACCAGGGAACTGCACAATGGAGCTGAGGTCAACATCCAAACCATCGTTCGCAATGGCAGCCATCATTCAGATACAAACAGCACTGCTGGTGCGTAGGCCCGCTCACTGGCAAAACCGCCACTGCAAGTAGGATCCCACCCCAGCCAACCACCGCCTTAATCAAACGAGGATTCTCTCTGATTTAATTTGGCTCCTCATCGGCAAACTCCAGAGAGGATTATCTCTGATTTAACTTGGCTCCTCATCGGCAGTTCAAATAACACGTATCCCGAAAGCAATAATTATGGAATGTGCATGGGAGAAGATAAAGAATGAAAAGACGAGTATAGCCAAAGCTTACATAAACGCAGCTTGTGAAAATGTGCTCACATCATGTGACCCTCCCCAGGAGCATTTTATAAAATCTGGAACTTACCATTTCTTGCCGTCTGCAGGGGCCACTGTAGAATCCTGCTAATCTCGAAAAACTTTCAACACTGGGTCTTCAGGCCCTTGATCACTATTGTAACAGTGCCAGATAGCTGATTGAGCCATGCAAATGCTAAATTGTTATTCCTTGTGCTCATTTATGCTTGAAGAACGGGCATAAAGTTTGCCACTTTCTTTCCCTATAGATGAGAACCCAAGAATGCAGATAGCCACTAATAAAGGATTCACAGATCCTGTCACAGTATTCGTTCTGCATTCACACAAAGGACCGGTACCAAAGTAGCCATGGCACTAGAAGAAAGCTGTATCAGTGCCACCTATATGCTATCACATGCCTGTGCCATTAGTATCTCCTTCTGTT
This sequence comes from Scyliorhinus canicula, assembly GCF_902713615.1. Lineage (NCBI taxonomy): Eukaryota > Metazoa > Chordata > Chondrichthyes > Carcharhiniformes > Scyliorhinidae > Scyliorhinus > Scyliorhinus canicula. Next base: position 75,303,089 of record NC_052162.1, on the reverse strand, counting down.
CAAACCAAGCTAGGAACCTTGATGACAGTATAGGATACTGCTCCAGCAGTTGCAGAACTCTCCAAAGAATAAGCACCTAGGGGTAGTGTGCCAGCAGAATCTCAATTAGCCACCCGGCAAGCAGCCCCTTTCATTCAATTTTCAAACAGAGGTAGAGGACAATGGGCGAGCAGATAACTCAAAAGAGGACAGCCTTCTGGCACATCACTGTACATACATTGTCGACACACATTGAATAAAAGCATTTGATGTTACAATTCCGTGGCACGCCTTCAATTAGCATGCAAACAGCCGAGTGGAGTGAAAACGAGGGCACATATAAATGACGTATAGTACTTGTACAGAACGACGGAAAGAACTTAACTGAATGAAATGTATGAATGCGTATGAAAGGACGATGTTAAAAAATGCTTCTTTTAAAAGACCCCAACTGCCCTCCCCCCACAGCATCTCTACTCCAAGGGCTTTTGGGCATCTTCATTTTCCTCCTCTTTCATGCATTGTTGCTGCATCTTTTGCATCTACGATTAGACCATTCTTTTGCTGACACGGTTGTGCAAATGAATGTTATCCTAGTAATTTATCTGGGATGTACACTGTAAATAGTCTGAGTATGCAAAATTTCACAATCTCAATTCTACCCAATGAGACACCTTATGACAGCATGTCCCTCATTGTAACTGTTCAGTGATTGAGAATGATGGATGCTGTATGGGTGTTAACAGTCAAAGATGCAGTGGATTAGGATGGTTTCTTCGAAGCTAATCTTCCAACTTGTAATCTCTTTCAAAGAGTTATGGTACGTTGCTTTGCATCCAGATGTAAGTATCACAGATACTATCAAGGAAAATGGAATTCTTTGTGCAAGATGGTAATGCTTTCATCATAGACCATTATAAAGTTAATCGAACATAGTACGTTCCTGTCAAGCTGTGGCACCCTTGGTGTTCAGATCATGATACTTGTGGCGTTTATTGAGTATCGAATGATGCCAATGTTTCTGTAATATTCAATATCAATCCCTTCATTTTATGTTGCCTGAAAAAATGTGTTGACATATGAAGCTGATGCCAAAACTCCGTAAATGACTCCCTGAAAGTCAGAGTGGAGTGTCACATTCCTTTGAGATGCCTGTGTGGCTATGTTGGGTATGTAGACTGATGGTGAGGGGATTGGAATAGGTCATAGACACTCCCCCCCCCCCCCCCCCCCCCCCCGACCCCTGCAACCCCTCCCCAATATCCTCTTTATCTTTGGGCTAGTCGCTCTAGTCGCTCCTGTATTTGCTGAACCAGAAACATCAGAGTCAGGCTTGCAGGGACAGGCAGTCTTTGTCTATCAGCAAATCTGCCAATGCTGCAGTGGCACTACTGAAGCAACTTTCAATTGGTGTGAAGCATGAGAAGACAGGACAGATAAAAAAAATGCATTAAATTCAAGCAGTGAGCTTTAATGAGCTTTGTTTTAACAGCACCATAACAATTTAAATAGCTTTTCCTCGGGGTGTGGGGGAGGGGGGCGGTGGAAGGGTGGGTGGGGGGTGCAAAATAATACTTTATGAGACCGAATGTCGACATGTAAACCAGGGGCTGGTTTAGCTCACCAGGCTAAATCGCTGGCTTTGAAAGCAGACAAAGCAGGCCAGCAGCACGGTTCGATTCCCGTACCAGCCTCCCCGGACAGGTGCCGGAATGTGGCGACTAGGGGCTTTTCACAGTAACTTCATTGAAGCCTACTCGTGACAATAAGCGATTTTCATTTCATTTTCATTTCATGTAATCCCTGTGAGAGAGAAAGATCATCAGACAAAATGAAAGGAAATAGAACTAGCCAACTTGCACAGCAATAATGTCGGAATAAATCATTTGGTGTCCATAACACAATCTAAACCCTGGAGTATGCTGGATTGGGAAATCTACCACAAAGCGGATTATTTTGTGTTGATCTGTACATCACAAATATTTCTACAAGTACAAAAAAGTATTTAATTCCACTTTTCACTGCTCTTTGCAGCTGGCACTGAACTCAAAGAAGGTGTAGAAATGAATGCATTGTGGAATTTTTTCTGGTTTTGGTTGTAATGAAACAAATGCAGTGCTAATTTATAATTCATGTCATTATCCCTTCAGTGCTATGTTAAACACTCAGTTGTTGGGCATTTAATCAAACCTGGCAGAGAATATCGAAACGTGCGATAAGTAATAGAAACTGCACTGTATATGAAAGCGGTTGACCCCCAAATCAGAGCTCTAGCCTTTTTCCCCTTTGCTTGAATCAACAATAGCCTTTTGGGGCCATCAGCACCTCTTGCATTACTTCTGTGATGTACTTGCTCTTTCTTCCAAAGAGTCAAAGGCAGCTTCTTGCATATTGACACCCAAGTTATCCAGAACAAACAGGGTGCGATTCTCCGGAAGTAAGATAGCAAGCGGGAGCTGCCGCGAGCTTCCCGACGCTCGGCCTAGCTAGGCCAGCAAAGCTATTCACCATCGTTAATCGGTCCACTTAGTGAGGCCCTACGGGCTTCTTGCTGCAGATGAAGGTTTGCCAGCTGATTCACTGGGACTGCGCTCCCAGCCCCCCAGGTTAATAAGGTTGAGCAGCACTTGTCTTTCATTCGAAAGTTATAGGCTTGAAAATTCTGGGATGCAGTGTGCATCATGTCACTGCATCTGTGAGGATTCCACACCACCCCAACAAGAATTCTCTATTGGGTCATGTAAGTAATGGACACACAGTCAAACTTTTCTCTGTGAATCTGGGTGAGAGCATCGCCTGCAGAATGCCCCATTCCAAGGGATCTGGACACAGTCTTCAATCTCAAGAAATACAGGCATCTGAAGTTGGCCTCTGCTTTCTTTCCAAATTTGGAGCATGGATTTTCACCATGTGGGACTGTCCGAGATACAGTTTTACGAGATTATCTCTGGTAAAATCTTGTTATCATTTTAAAATACATTGATGTTAATAATGAGGGCTCAATTTACAAAAAAGTCCAAAATATCCTAAATTGTTCTGAAAGGTGGTACTGTCCTTCCATCGCAATGTCACATTCACTAAAACTCATCATCTAATATAAGATAGGAAGTTAAAATGTGTTACATTTCATTCCTTTACGTGATGCAGGAAGTGATGCATTGGGTTCATTGAGAGTGCTGTAGGATAATATGGCAATTAACTTTAAGTGGCGTTCTTGTTTAGGTTGACAGTGAAAGCATTGTTCTGAATATGCAACTGAGTGAAGGAAATCTTAATTGGTGCAGCTGTATCATGAATGAATGAAGATGGTTATTGTTACGAGTAGGCTTCAAATCAAGTTACTGTGAAAAGCCCCTAGTCGCCACATTCCGGCACCTGTCCGGGCAGGCTGGTATGGGAATTGAACCGTGCTGCTGGCCTGCCTTGGTCTGCTTTAAAAGACAGTGATTTAGCCCAGTGTGCTAAACCAGCCCCATGTGATAATGCAAGTAACTTTACCAGCAAAGGGTGTTAGTACAAATCCTTCATTTGATATGATCACTTATGCAGATAAAATAATTATATCTTCACTGATATCACCGGCATCAACCACTTAGTGGTTCTCTCAGTTGTCACAACACACATATCAAATGCTGGAGGCTCTTTGGTATAAGTAAAGAGGACCTTGCTGGAGTTTCCTCACCAAATTACAGCTTGATCAAATATTGTGGAATATTTGTTTGTTCAGCAGGACTTCACTGACATTACTTTCAGCGATTTATGTAAGGCTTTCAGTTCAGCATCTCGTCCAGCCCTTCTGAAGAAGCTGGAAGCAAGCACTTGGTTTGCTATGTATTGGGCCGGATTCTGTGTTTTTCGGACTATGTCGCCACGCTGTCGTAAAAACTGTGGCCTTTCACGCCAGAAAAACTGGCGTCAAAACGCCACATACTCATAGCCCTGCAGTGGGCTAGCAGTGAACCATCGTAATACCAGCAGCATTTTCTGCAGACACGGGCCACGCACTTCCGAGTCACAGGCCGCGGATGCGCATGGCGGTGGCCTCCATTGGCCATGCCATGCTCCATGGCGGACTCAGACCACAGAGCTGGACCTCAAACATAGTGCCGCTGATCGGCCACGTGCCCGACCCAGACCACCCGCCCAGAAATTGCCCGGTCCCGAATAAGGAACCTCTGCCCTCCATTCGGCCCGCCCCCGACCAGGGCAGCCGCAGACTGAGTCCGCGGCCGCCACGCTAGTATCCAGTCTGGCATCCACGCTGTCAGGATTTCGGCCGGTCGGGGGCAAAGAATAGCGGGGAGGGCCTCCAGCAATGGCCGCAGGTAGGCGATACATGGCGCGGCGTACTCTCCGAGCATGTTGGTTTTTGGGGCCTGGAGAATCAGGGAACAGGCACCGGTCCCGATTCCATGAGGGGAAATGGATTCTCCGCCCCGGTGCCGGCCGCAATTTCGCTGCCGGGGTGCGGAGAATCCAGCTCACTGGATTTTATTCAGGACAAGGTAGTTCAGCTGCTCACTCTATGTCAGGGTAGATGAGAGATTCACTGAACTTATTTCTCCTGAAAATAGACTGAGGTAAGATTGCCCACCATGACTCATTCTATTCTATGCATTCACTCATGAGGAATTAAGTGAAACAAAGAGACTTTGCACCTGTATTTTCCAGGTGTTAATAAATACAAGGTCGGGGCAACATCGAGGGCCGAAGGGCCCGTACTGCGCTGTAGTGTTCTATTGTGGCACGCTTTTTAACAGATGATGTTGTGTTGCTGGCAATTCTCCCGGGGCTATCTTCACCATCCTGAGAGAAAGGGCTTATCGGTGGTTGTCCCCAAGCACAGCTTTGATATGCTCAAGAGGGAATCATAAAGGTGTTACCTGAAAAATTCAAGAGCTATCTGTCTCGATCCTTGATTCATATTAGTCCCAGGGGCCAAGGAAGTTGGCAGTTCCAGAGGTGACGGGCATTTTTGTTCCTTCGCATCTTTTGTGAATGCCAGCAAACTGCCAATGCAGATGAAGCATGTGGCGTATGAGAAATGTGCCCGGACAGCGCTATTTTGTGGTTCAGGATTGCTCAGCTTGTAACAGGAGAGGTTCCTCCAGCTCATATGTGAGATACTGGGCCAGAGATGGAAGTCTCTCGCCATTTAGTTCCCTGGAGGGAAAATAAGTCTGATGGATGGAGAGACTTCCTTGTGAAGACATTTCACATTTTGACCGGGATTGAGAAGTTGGTTGCAGGCATGGTAACACAATGGGTAGCACAGTTGCTTCACAGCTCCAGGAGGCGAAGATGAATTTCAGCGTCTATGTCTATCTTTGTCAAGAGGGGGAATCCTAAGATATGGTAAATGGCCCACATTTTCCAGGATCTCATTATTGATCTTAAATCAACAGAGAGAGGTGCTGTGCTGTGACAAAAAGGATTGGCTTTAATTGCAGATATTTTCACTGTGTGATATCCAAAGGATTGTGTTTAGTCTGAATGGCACAACACGCTTAATTGTCAATGTATTGTGGAAGTAATTAGTGGCAATTTCCATCTTTGACTTGAAAAAAAGCAAGTGTTATCTTTCAAGCTGTGAAATTGGGACTTGTATAGCACTCTCTGCTCTGATTCACAATAGGTATTCAATAACACTTGGTTCGCCATATGAAATTAGACATTGGTACTGGTTGCATGTTTAGTGGCACAGCATTTATAAAATTACAATATCTTTTGAAATATTAAATAAACAAATATCACCATTACGCAGCTTATTATGTTCTCAAATATCAGCCTCTCTATTGTGACTATAAGAAGTTGACAGTGAGCTGAATATTTACCAGTTTCATATCTACCGAAATCAGCTTCATCGGAGCTACCGTCTGTCTTTACTTACCCTGTTCAGCGACTAGCTCTCCCCTTTTTTCTGTGAAAGCCCATCGACTGAAATCAGCATAAAAAACATATTTTGTGATATATATGTCCACAGTCACTTGCATTAGGCATTCCCATGCCTTTAACAACCATTTATCAGCCTACCCCAGTCCCAAAGCTTTGCTTTTTAATGGGATCCGAGTATAGACTAAGAAGGCATTTCTTTCAAGAAGTCAATACTGGTTTGTCCCCAGAGTAACCATTTAATACATGTTCTGCTGTATTTTCAGTAATTGTGTCAAGGTTAGCTCTTAAGAGACCCATACATTTTGATGGTATGTTGCAATTCTGGTAAGTAATGCATACCTTTTCATGCTGTCAAGTCATAATAAATTAGTAAACTGGCATACAGTTAAATAACATTTTAAAAACTGACAGACGAGATTGAACATTTTATGTTCCGTGAAGGTTAGAGGCAATTGTGCAACCAATTTAATGGCATCCACAGTGACTTGGAACACGTTGAGTTTATTTATGAACACTGAAATGTGGTCCAATATGGACAACATTGGATTTTAGACACCATGCATTCTTCAAACCCAATGTCTGACAGCATTTACTGTATAACTTTAGCTCTCCTTGCAATATCTCTCCACGTGTGTGCAGATTGTTAGCTTTTACTCCCCTACCATCATGGCCAACAGAAAGCGAGTATTGTGTCTGGTGCCACAGTAATGAAGCATATTCAAAAAACGCAAATATTATTGTGGAATTTTGAATGCCACAGTAAGAATGAAGGAATACGCTTAATTCTACTGGGCATTCATGTCCGGCTTTATAGTTAGTTCATAATTATGATTTTTTTTCCCCCCAGCAATTTCCATTGTGCTTTGCTTTGCATTCCGTTTAGTTTAATAGGCCTTGCATTGTTATGGTCTTTTAAACCTGATTGTACCAGGTCAGGAATATAGAACCGAACAGAATTCACCTGATTTTATATTGAAGTTCTGATTCTAAATAATCATATAAATGGACCATACTTCATACTTCATGGTACTTCTTATTTTGGAAGTTAACTTTAAGGCTAGCAGCTATCATAACTCCTACTTGGATGATATAAACTCTCAACAAAAGGCTGCACAATAATTAATGCGGTGGAAAGTGAACCTGGCGATGCTACACTCCAGAATGGCAGTTGCACATCTCCCCCTGCTGCTGAAATATTGTATTGCATCAAGGTTTCAAAAGGCCTCTCCTCGAACTTGCAATCCAAATTAAGTAGATTTGTGATCAGGAAAATCATTCTCAAACTATAGAGTATCTGTTCTGGTAGACCAAAGCAAAGAAACACAAAAATAAACTTAACTATGTGTTTAAAATGGAACAATCTGGAAAGCCAGAAACCTGATATTTTTCTACTCCAGAGCTGCCAATCGTTCAAAATAAAAGCAAAAGCAAAGCACTCAAGATGCTGGAAATCTGAAACAGATACAGAAAATGGTGGCCACACTTAACAGGTCCACCCACCTAATCACGGAAGCCTGAATGGAGATTATCCGTTGCGGTGTCTACAGACGCACTTGGGTGCAGTGCAGGAAGTTACCTCCTCCACACTGAAAAGGTGAGGGGAATGGTGGTGTTGGGTCAAAGTGGCTCTCATGAGGTTAGCAAGCAGTGTGCCACAGGGAGAAGATGGAGCTGGCCAAATGGTGAATGAAGTGTAAGACACAGCAGCAGATGCATTAGATGGCCTGGGTGGATGTGGGCTAAAGTTTGCAGGGAGCACACATACTTGCAGTCAACAACCTACTGCACCTGTTGGAAGCCTGCAACGGTCCTGATGCCCACAGATCTTTTGGTTTGTCTCTCTGGATTCATCCTGAGGGGCGCAAACTCTCCAGTCCTTCTGAAGAGGACTTTGATTGCCTCTTTGTTGCGCCGATGTGAGGCTATAAGTGAGTTGTCTTAAATGTTGCCTGTAGAACCCTGGAAGGAGCCAATGATGCAGACGTTTAATGCTGCAGTGATATTTAAAGTCTTTCACATCCAAATGGGCTGCAGCTCATTCTGAAAGAGAGGTCTCTGGCATCATTAGCATTGTTTCTCTAACAACCGCAGGTTGCTGAGACTGGAGTGCCTGCTTTGGAATTCCTCTGTGTCAGTCTGGCTCCTGGCTGTCTCCCACCTGACCACCCTCAGCATCTTGATCTGCCCATTGTGGAACACCCTTGTTAGCTTTCTGGGTACTCTGACTACACCACATTCCATGGGTGGAATTCTCCGACCACCGCAGGGTCGGGGAATCGCCCTGAGCCGGTGTAAATCCCGCCCCCGCCGTGACCGGAATTCTCTGCCACCTGGGAATTGGCGAGAGCGGGATTTACGCCCTGCCAATCGGCGTGCCCTCCGCGCCGATCGGCGAGCCCCCTGCGGCGATTCTCTGGCCCGCGATGGGCCGAAGTCCCGCCGCTGACAGGCCAATCCCACCGACGTGGTTTAAATCACCTCTGTGCCGGCGGGATTGGCGGCGGGGCGTTCGGACCCCGGGGGGTGCTCCCACGGTGGCCTGACCCGTGATCGGGGCCCACCGATTGGCAGGCGGGCCTGTGCCGTGGGGGGCACTCTTTTTCTTCTGCCGCAGCCACGGCCTCCACCATGGCGGATGCGGAAGAGACCCCCCCTACCGCGCATGCGCCAGTGGTGACGTCAGCGGCTGCTGATGCCCCAGCGCATGCGCGGACTCACGCCGACCGCCGAAGGACTTTCGGCTAGCCCCGACGCTGGCAGGCGGGAGCCAAAGGCTGTTGCCACCGGTTTTGGTGCCAGTCTGCGTAGTGGGAGCCACTCTGGCGCGGGCCTAGCCCCTAAAGGTGCGAAGAATTCCGCACATATGGGGAGGTTCGATGCCGAAGTGGTTGGCGCCACTCCGATACGCTGGGACCCTCCGCCCCGCCGGGTAGGGGAGAATTTCGCCCCATGTTTTTATTTATTCTATCATGGAAAATGGGCATTGCTTGCAAGGCCAGCATTTGTTGCCCATCCCTAGTTGCACTTGAATTGAGCGGCTTGCCACATCCTTTCGGACGGCAGTTGAGAGTCAACAACATTGCTGTGGGTCTGGAGTTAGGTATCGGCCAGACAGGTAATAATGGCAGCACGGTAGCATGGTGGTTAGCATAAATGCTTCACAGCTCCAGGGTCCCAGGTTCGGGTCCCGGCTGGGTCACTGTCTGTGCGGAGTCTGCACGTCCTCCCCGTGTGTGCGTGGGTTTCCTCCCACAGTCCAAAGATGTGCGGGTTAGGTGGATTGGCCATGATAAATTGCCCGTAGTGTCCTAAAAAGTAAGGTTAAGGGGGGTGTTGTTGGGTTACGGGTATAGGGTGGATACGTGGGTTTGAGTAGGGTGATCATTGCTCGGCACAACATCGAGGGCCGAAGGGCCTGTTCTGTGCTGTACTGTTCTATCTATCTATCTTTCCCTCAATGATGGGCTTTTACACAAATCAGCATTGGTTTAATGGGCCACCATTTACTGACCATTTTCTTTTAAACTCCATATTATTTAATTGAATTTGAATCCTACCAGCTGTCATGCTGAGATTTGAACCCTTGATCCAAGAACATTAGCCCAGGTTTCTGGGTTGCAAGTCCAGTGCCATTGCCATGAGGTCACCATCTTTATGCTTGCAGTTCCTCCTCCATATAAGGCTCCAGGTACACTGGGTGCACAAGACCCATTTTTCCTGCAAGAAGTTCAAAAGAGAGCAGAAACTTGGAAAATGTGTCTGCCCCCAATCGCGAACTGGCCTTCGACAAATTCCTTGCGCTGTGGCCAAATGGCGCTCACCCCGGTCTTGCCTGAGCTCACCCTGGTCTTGTTTTTAGTAACACTCAATCTTCTCTCATTCAACTTCAACCTTCACTGTGATGCTTCTCAGCCTCTTCTTCCCTCTTCTAACAAGATCTCGAGGGATGCCAGGCAACTCCAATGGTTTACCTTCCAACACAAGGACTGACTTGCCGGCTCATCACCAGCTTGAAATGATCAGTAAAGTGAAGGTCCATGATTGCATTGTGCCTCCAATTTAATCATTAAGGTATCATTGATAACTAAGGTATTGGTTGAATGAGTATTCACCGCATGCAAACCATTAAAGTTACCTTCCCGCCCCATGCTGTTGGCATTGTCATCCCATTTCCTACCCCTACCAGGATAATCCAGCCTGAATTTGAGGATGTGGCACTGCACTGCCTCTTTCCTTTGACCAATATTGAATTCTGCCCATATATTTCCGGCTTTCGTGCATGCTGTTGGACCCCTTGCCCCCAACATGGCGGTCAGTAAAATCTCCTCCAAAGAGTGTGTGAATTGTCTGAAAGGGTGAGTGAAGGGAAACATGGAAAACTGGAAAAGTGTAGCAAGTTCCAGTGGTCCAAGAGCAGGAAAATAAAAGCAAGATGATACCAAGTGCAACAGCCCTCACTTGCTCAATTTGACCTTCTCCACTTTAGTACTTCAGAGGTGTATGTGTGCAAGTGTATTTTTGCCCTCTGATTTCCCTTGTTCTTTTCCTGTTTAGGTGTTTTTCATTAACAAGATCATTAGTAAGTGTAGAATTGCAATTGCCTGGGACAATTGCCAAAGGACCAACATGTTTTTTTCTTTACAGTTGCTGCCTGGACCTGCTGAGTGTATTTTTTAATAAATTTAGATTATCCAATTATTTTTTCCAATTAGGGGGGCAATTTAGTGTGGCCAATCCACCTACTCTGCACATTTTTGGATTGTGGGGACGAAACCCACGCAGACACGGGGAGAATGTGCAAACTCCACACGGACAGTGACCCAGAGCCGGGATCGAACCTGGGACCTCAGCGCCGTGAGGCAGCTGTGCTAACCACTAGGCCACCGTGCTGCCCTTTGCTGAGTGTTTTTAACCATTTTCTGTTTTTTCTTTCAATCATATTCTAATCACTTACATTGGAATGAAGTCCTGAGTCCAGAAAAAAGGCAAAATGAAAGCGATGTTGAGAATTTTTTTAAAAAATGCAGGCAGAATTTTAAAATACATATATCAGTGGGATATATATCAATCAAGTCAACGTACAACATTTATCTCATAGGTCCAAACAAAGCTTTGTACATCAGTGTTCATTGTAATTGATACCTACAATTATAGGTTACAGAGCATTCGATGAAAAGTCTTTGGAACTTATTGTATCAGATTGTCTTGCATATCAAGGGTTAATGTGGGACTGAAAATTGGTCCCACCACAGTGTGATGCAAACAGACACATAACCTGAAACTAGGCTCAGTTGTGGACTGGAGCGAGACCTGTGTAGAAGCAAGCATGGAGTTAGCTCACATCCTTGGTCAAACTGATATGATATCAATAAACACTTAATGTTCAACCATACAAGATTCAGAATCTCTTTGTGGGACCTCCTGAACACACAGCTTACAACTTGGTGGCAGCTAATGGAAAAATCCAAAACCTCAGAGAAGCTGGAGCAGAAATTCAAAAGCTGGTAAATTAAAGGAGCAGCATCCTGACCTGACTGAATGCACCTGAAGTGAAGACATGGAGGGGGATCTCCTGAAATAAGCCCTTGCAGGATTGGAAGCAGAAGATAAAACTCTTTTGTGCAGCTGAGGACCCTACAAGGTCTCAGATGTGGCCATGATGAATGCTCACCGAGTACAGATTCAACGGTCCAAGCAGGGGATTGCAAAACATTCTGTTCTGAGCCAGGACTTGTCTGAAAATGATCAGACCAGCCCATTTCTTAAAGCATCATGGCCAGCCCATGTTCAGAGTCAGCGGCACATCATGTGAAAAACAAACTCACTGTCAGGAAGGGAAATGAAGCAGAATGTTTAAAAACTCCAGCCGAATCCGAGAGTTGATTGTAAGGTGCCTCCAATATCGCAGGCCGAGAATAGTTGATTGAGTAAACTGCTGCACAAAATAAATAGGTAGGGACTACCATTGTCACAGGAGTCCACCAAAACATGACAAGCATGGAAGACTCTTTGAAAAAACGGTAACAACGGAGCCATTTGAATCTTGCACAGCATTTAAAGCTGTACTCTCCTGCACTTTAAAGTAACCAGGGATAACAAATTAACATGACTAGACCAATTTGGACTGTTCGAAGGACAAGACCAAACACAAAATTGTGGACTTTGGATTAGATAAAAATTAGGACAAGTCAATACACTACATTATTCAGTAGGTCTGATAGCTGATGATATTATTGTGAGGCAAGGCATGAACAAATCCTCACATAAATTTTATGAAGTTATAAAATTATTACATACATATTTTGATCTAATGTCATGTGTTATGGAGCCAAATGACCTCACAGGGGTGACCAATGCCCACCAATCTCAGTGCAGTGTTTTAATTACAATTGCCTGGGACACTACGCTATTCAAGCAATTCACCCAGTCAGGTGGAGCACCCAAAGACAACCCATGTGATTGAGTTACCATTCCAGGAAGACACCTACCTGTCCTTCTTGGGTGAGGTTAAGGATCTTGAATTCTCCCTTTGGAATGCAGACATCTCAGTAAACAGTCACATCACCAACAGTAAATTGGACAGGGGAGTCAGTGTTATAGTTCTCGCAGACAAGGAACCATGGCTGGTGGCACGACATCTGATGCTACCCGCAATAGAGCTGTCTGGAGCAGGTGACATCAAGCTCCCAGTTAAAGATACATTGCAGGCGACACATCAGTACAACGATAAACAAGGGCAGCACGGTGGCGCAGTGGTAGCATTGCTGCCTCACGGCGCCGAGGTCCCAGGTTTGATCCCAGCGCTGGGTCACTGTCCGTGTAGAGTTTGCACATTCTCCCCGTGTTTGTGTGGGTTTCACCCCCACAACACAAAGATGTGCAGGTTAGGTTGATTGGCCACGCTAAATTGCCCCTTAATTAGAAAAAATAAATTGGGTACTCCAAATGAAAAAAAAATGCAACGCTAAACAAATATGGGAGACATAATTTGTTGTGCACAATCAATAATTTCCCCCTTTGAGCAGCAAATCATTTGTCGGCATCAATCCCCTTCCAAGAATTGACAAGGTCAACCAGCAAGGGTCTGGTTTCAAATTTAAAGAAAAGTCCCCCAAACTCATCACTGGATTCAGGTGACTGAGGATCACATACATTATTATGTTATGAGAGGGTGGCATGGCCCGGTGCCTGTTCTCACCCCGGAAAATACCTCAGCCACTTATAATGCAAGTGTAGCAAGAGCTGAGGGAGTTGATCAAAATGGGGATCACCTTCGCTGTCACCCAGCTGACAGAATGGTGTTCCAAAGCGAAATGGGTCAGTACTTAACTGTGTCAACTTGACACAACACAATTAGGCAGAGACAAGAGAAGTCCACCCAAAATCCTCAGTAGATGGCAGCTTGACCCAGCTCTCCAAAAGCACCATGTTATCAAAGCTTGATAACAGCGGCTTCTGGCAGCTTCCACAATATGAGAAATCCAAATTGCTGACTATGTTTATCACACCCTTTGGCAGATTCTGTTTCAACGGCTTGCCATTCGGCATTACCATGGCAACCATGATTTTTCAAAGCAGAATGTCGGAATTTTACATGACCTGCAGTGTGTTTTGGTCCATGGCGCACCCATGGAGGAACACAAAAGAATGCTTCCTTACAAGAAGCCAGGTTGACACTAAGGGAAAAATGCGAGTTCTCCAAGACCTCTATTTAGTTCTCAGGACTCATTGCCAGCAGCAAAGGCATCGCAGTGGACCCACAAAAATGAAAGCTATCAGTGAGTTCCTAATTCCATCTTCTAGTGCAGACTTCCAGATTTTCCTGGGAATGGTGAACCAGTCAGTGTAGTTTCTACCAACCTGGCATAGGTCATAGAATCCCTGTGACACCTTCTCAGAAAAGGCAGGGCATTGTGCTGGGATAAGGAACACGAGCAAGTGTCCAAGCACATTTAACACTCAATATCCTGGCTCATTGTGACCCATCCCTGCCCATTACTATAACTGTGGATGCCTCATCCATAGGCCTAAGGGAATTTTATTTCAGTAACAACTGGATGAATGTCGCTGATCAGAATACTATGCATCCACAGGTCCATCAGCCACAGAGTCACAGTATGTCATTATCGAAAAAGAAGTTCCACAGCCACGTGGGCTTATTAGAAGTTCTCTACATTATCGGCCTGAAAATCTCCATTGAAACAGATCATGAATCACTTGTCTCATTGTTAGATGAGAAAATACTAGCAATGATGCTCCCCTGCCAGAATTCAGAGATCCCGTTTGTGCCTCATGAAATTTGAATGTGAGAGGGTGTTTGTTCAAGGGAAACATCAAACAAGTGCAGGCACACTATCCAGGGCCACAATCAACCTCCCTGCAACACATGATGTCAACCTGATTGAGGAGCTCGAGTCACTCCCAACTGGTGAGGAGTCAACTGCCAGCCACCTCGGGGAAACGCCAGCAAATCTGTCAGCTACAGATGTGAAATGAGAAGTGTGGCTGCATCCCATTACAGATAACAAGGGTGGTCACAGCAGAGGCCAGGCAGCAGCATCATGAAAATTTGGTTTGAACAGCAGAAACACTTCATCATGATTGATAATCTGCTAGTGTAGATTCCGGAGATTCCTCCCAAAAATTCACCAAAGCCAACTGGGTATTACAATGTGCTGAGTGCGTGCCCAACCTGCAGTATGGTGGCAGGGCATATTAAGGGCTACTGAAGAAATAATCATAACCTGCCAGGTGTGTTTATTACATAAGCTTGATCAATGAGAGGCACTCATACTGACTCAGTTCCATTCTGGTCCATGGGAATGGTTAATAATTGATGTAGTCATCTTCAATGGCAAGTTCTTCCTCATCATGGTTCACTACTTCTCCGAGTGGATCGAGGTGAAGCATTTACTGAGCCTTTCATGAGATCCTTGAAGAAAATGTTTGCGAGCCATGGCAATCAAGCATTTCTGATAATGGCCTATAATTCTCAAATGAATACTTCACCCCATGTACCATCATCAGTTCCTGCTTTCAACACCGTACCAGCCCCTTAATGCATCCACAATCAAACAGTGAGGCGGAAAGTTGTGTTTGCACATTAAAGCTCTTCTGAGAAAGCACGATGACTTCTGTATGGCAATTTTAATTTATAGATACACCCAGCTGAGATGTGGATTTTCCCCCTCAGAACTCCTGGTAGGCAGAAAACTCCACGCCCATATCCTAATGCTGCCAATGAAACTAATCCTGCGATTGGCTGTCAAGGACTGCCAAAACATGAAAGGACCGAGAACATCCTACAGGTAGAGGCAAGTTTCCACCTACAATAGATATACCCAGCTGAGATGTGGATTTTCCCCCTCAGAGCTCCTGGTAGGCAGAAAACTCCACGCCCATATCCTAATGTTGTCAATGAAACTAATCCTGGGATTGGCTGTCAAGGACTGCCAAAACATGAAAGGACCGAGAACATCCTACAGGTAGAGGCAAGTTTCCACCTACAATAGAAACCTGCCACCATTACAGAAAGGGAACAGAGTGTGGATCAGGAACCTTGAGTGATTTTCTGGAGAGACGATGACAAGCTTAGACTATATCTCATCTGCAGACTGGAATATACAATCAGGAGGAGCAGGCAAGATACAATCAGGAGGAATCAGAGCTTTCTCCTCATCCCTCAAGCCGAACCTCCTACTCTATACTTGGGTGATTTCGAAGAATAAAACAATCAAGTGCCAGAGACAATTATTACAACACAAATATGCTAGATATGGTTGCACTATACAACTATACAACACAAACTCTGAATCAATAGAGCCGACCACTCCTCCAAATCAGACCACCTGAATTTATAAAGTCAGGGACTTAAGTGGGGAAGGACAAGGAAGGACAAGGAATTGCATGACTGTAATGTTAATACATTGGGTAAATTCTTGGGGAGTATAGTGTAACCATATCTAGCAGAGCAATGGGGCATGGAAACAGTACCACCCGCAGTGTAATGAAAAGAGACACATGAAAAGAGAAACTAGGGTCAGTTGTGGACTGGACAGAGACCTGTGTAGAAGTAAGCGTGGAGTTAGATCATAGTTTGGCTACACCCTATGTGCACATAGTTATAGTATCAATAAACATTTAATGTTCATGCAAGACTCTGAGCCTCTTCATGAGACTGAATATAGAACATACAACAGAACTCTTTAAAATGGGATTCTGCAACTCCAGTGTCAGATTGAAGCATTTCTGGTTAAAGGTCTGCTTTCTACATGATACCACAAAATAACACCTTCTGCTCAATTCAGTTTTGCTCAGGCATATAGTTATTGCCTTCCGTCAGCTCGTAATACATTCTTTGGCATATTACATGTAAATCCCCTGGAAATGAGATCCACATGCTCACTAGATGCACTGAAGGTATTGTCCAAAATTACACCAAGCACGGAAGAAACTGGGAATTAAGGAAACAGCAGGCTTGTGGGAAAGGTTAGAAAAAATGGGACAAAAAGTAACCATGTTAAAGAAAATATATTTAAAAATTTATATTAAAAAAGCATACTGCAAAATACTGGCGAACAGACCAAAGTATGAAGTGCAGTTTCCATTCAGCTGCATTGTTTTCTTTTGGCTCAGAATTAGCATTGCTGATGCAAAAGATTGAGGAATATTAAGTGCAAAGAGTATTCAACGCAACTCAAGATCCTGCAATTGTTTGCATCAGTGAAAAGCATCCTGCTCGAAGCAGATCCTGTTCACAAAACTGGTTGAATTGACTACAAGTAATTACAACTGGGAGTTTTTCTTAATTGCATTCCTTTGCAGCCTTTGAGGAGGCTTACATAATTAAACTGGATCTTACGGGTGCAATAACTCTAATGGGGCATGGGTTAAAAAGCTTTTGATTTTTAAGAATTTACTGTGAACTCGACTACTGTATTTTAAAAGTAATATATGCCAAAAGTAATTTTCAGCAATTTAAACTTGGCTTACTCACAGGGGGTGAATTGACACTGTGATTAAAAATGCTTAATTTGTGCGATAAGCCCCTTTTCAGCTGTGTTAATCAAACTGCACCAAGCGACCAATCTTTAAGTATGTCAAGGAATATATTTGAAGCAAAATGTACAAAAAAGCATTTAAAATGCTGCCCGATTGCACTGGCTTATGGTAGATTTTGCATCTGATGACATGCAAATGAATTGAAGTGGAAACACAAGGAAAGAAGCACAGGGGCAGTGCTGGAGGGAAGACGTTGGGGGGTGGTGTGGGAGTTCCGGGTCCGTATTCATTGTGGGGGGGGCGGGGTGGAGAGCACCACGGTGGTGGAGGGGAGGGGGGGGGTGCAGTTACATGGTGGAGGCAGTTCCTTAGATCAATTGGTATCGTTTTGCCATCGGGTCACCCTTTAAAAATGGCGCCCCCAATCTGTCAAGAGCCGAGGTTGCTAGCATGCTCTTGTGGGATCAGAAATCCAGGAGAGAAAAGGGATTGATATAACATTTTGTTGACCTTGGTTCTGGAATGTTTGCATTCCCCTTTGCGGAATCTGCCAAGCGTCTGCAACAGCAGAACAAACCACAATTTATGGAATCCCTACAGTGCAGAAGGAGGCCATTTGGCACATTGAATCGGCACAAGCCCTCTGAAAGAGCACCCTAACTAGTCCCATGCAACCCCCACGCCCCATCCCCGAAACCCCACGTATGGATCACGGCCAATCCACCTAATATGCACATCTTTGGACTGTGGTAGGAAACCGGAGCACCCGGAGGAACCCCACGCCGATAAGGAGAGAACATGCAAACTCCACACAGACAGTCATCCAAGGCTGGAAATGAACCCGGATCCCTGGCATTGTGAGTCAGAAGTGCTAACCACTGTGCTACCGTGCCGCCCTTTTAGGATCGTTAGGATTTAGAATTCTTTTGGATCAAGAAATTGGACTGCTCAGAGAAATCAGTGCTGAAAACAGGGGCGGGATTCTCCCGTACCCGGTGGGGCGGGGGGTCCCGGCGGGACGGAGCGGCGTGAACTACTCCGGCATCGGGCTGCCGCAAAGGTGCGGAATCCTCTGCACCTTCAGGGGTTAGGCCAGCGGCGGAGTGGTTTGCGCCCCGCCGACTGGCGTGGAAGGCCTTTGGCGCCGTGCCAGCCGGGACCGAAGGGACTCCTCCGGCCGGCGGGGTCCTCGCGTGCGCGGGAGCGTCAGCAGCTGCTGACATCATCCCCGCACATGCGCAGGAGGGGTTCACCTATGCGCCGGCCATCGCAGAGGCTTACATGGCCGGCGCGTAGGAATAGAATGCCCTTACGGCACAGGCCCACTTGCGCCGCCAGGTCCCGCCGGTAAGGGACCTAGTCCAATTTACGCCGGCAGGACCGGCATAGAATGAGCGGGACTTCGGCCCATCGCGGGCTGGAGAATCGCCGGGGGGGGGGGGGGCGCTGCGAGCGGCCGTCGACCGATGCGATTCCTGCCCGCCAAACCTCTGGCGCCGGAGAATTTGGCAGCCGGCGGGGGCGGGATTCACGCCGCTCCCCGGCGATTCTCAGACCCGGCGGGGATCGGAGAATCCCGCCCCAGATCTCTCAAGGTTGTGGTCATGGTAAAGCCCTGAAACATGCCAGCAGATATTTGCCATCAAGCAAAGTAAATGAGTGCCACCTATACTTTCGCCCACCAGACCTACCCACCAATTCCATAGGTAGACATTGTTTCAAGAAGTTCAACAAATCACAATGACGTGGATTGAAATAGTGCCTTTTATTCAGCAAATTCTCTCACGGTGTGTTATAAGAACATTATCAAACAAATTTGCGTTGAGCTACTGTTGCTCGTTCTGGGTGAGTGTGCTTTACACTCAATTGGCTCTGTTTTATTCCTTAGCTCTAGAGTCGCCAGGTATCCTTATGATACCGCCACAAGATTCAAGTTCAAGGTCAGACCAATGACTCAATGCACCAGTTAGTAAGTTCAAACAAGACACGTTTATTATGACACAGTTATTTGCTACTCATGCATATAATACTAAGACTAAACTGTTCCTACCACTACTAGGCCAATACTTATCTGAAATAAGGGAACTGCCGGATCAGGGAACAATGGCCACATGCTTTGTCCAGGATCCGCAGGCTTCCAGTTGGTGTGGACTAAAGGGGTCAGGAGTGTCTACTCTCGTAGCGGGCATTGTATGACACTTACTTGTCAGTGTAGCAATTGGCCAGGCCTCTCCTTCTCACGTTCACGGTCCTGGAGAGCTGCTGCAAAGGTGTTCTGCTGGGAGGGCCGGCTAAGAGATCGAGCTGGGGTCGGTGTCTCTGTCTTATACTGTTTTGGGTTTCGCTCCCATCTGGGCGGACCCTCTATAAACTTGCAATCGATTGGGTCTCTTCCCAATCGATTGATTTGAATTTCCCCAATAATGGGGCTGTTCCTCGATCACTGGGCGGTTCTTGGGGCTGTTTGTATCTAATTGTCTGGGACTCCTGCTGGCGCCGAAGAGTCTAGCTTGGCCTTTGTTATTCTTAATTGTGTCCATTGTGCCCGGGAATCACCGGGAATCGCTCAAATATGCGCAGCTTGTTAGTTTCTATGCTGTCTGGTTTCTTCACAGACAGAATCCACAGAGAGGTTCTGCAACCTGCTTGCTTCTCTGACATTGTCCAATTTTCCCTGCATGCAACTCAATGTTCCATTTTATGTCGGGAAGTGGCCAGCTTCGGTGGCTACACTACATAAGAAGATGTGAGGGCATGTAGTTTGGTCAATGATTAAGGTTTTAAGAAAGGGGTAAGGACGGCGAGAGATTTTTAAGGGGGGGTGGATTCTATACCTTGGCCTTGGCAGCTAAAAGCTTGGCCAATGTGGAGTAATTAAAACTGTTGATTTTCAATAAGCCAGAATCGGAGGTCTTGGATGGTTGTAAGGCTGGAGGTGGTTGCAGAGATATGGAAGGATTTGAACACAGCAATGGGAAATTTAAAATTGAAGCATTATTGAATTGGAAACCAATGTCCTTGTTAGGATATGGATAACAGAGTTTTGGATGACCTTGGGTCTATGTAGGGTTGAGGCAGGAGGCTGGTTAGGAGAGCATTACGACAGTCAGGTCTAGAGGTAATAAAGACATGGGTGAGGATTTCATGGGTGAAGTTGAACTCAGACAAGAGTGGAGTCAGGTGATGTTACAGCTGGAAAAGTAAACAGTCATGGAGGTGGAGCAGATGTTGCTTGGAAGTTCATCCTGGGCTCAAATACAACAACAAATGAAAATATGTTAAAAATATAAAGAAATAAAAACACAAAGTTTTATAATCTATTCAAAAATCTCAGAATATGTAGGGTGGAATCTTGTAGCTGTGATGGAGATCTCGGCCACCATTTAGACAATCAGCAAAGTCCCCACATTGCCTCTTTTTAGGGAGGCCGTTGCATCTCTTGTCACTCAGGCACTTGAGAGGCCACTGGGGGAGGGGCAAGGGCAGGGGGTTAAAGTCCCGCCTACTGAGTGCTGCCAGCCAATCAAGACGCGGCAGCTTTCGGTACTTAGTTGTGCCATTTGGGGGGGAGCGGGGTTGCTGCTGGTGCTAAACCAACCTGAGGCCTCGGATTGAGGAGGGACCCATGCACAGGTGAGTGTTGGTGGAAAGTGGGTCACAGGTGAGGGGGTTGGCAGCAAGGGCGGGGGCTGGCTCTCAGTGGGCCACCCCATTTACTAATGCTGGTTGCTTGATCAGCACTGAATGCCTTTGAACAAGGGAGCTCACTACTACAATGCCTGCAAGCAAAGGTATTAGTGTTTTAATTGTCATGTTCCCTACATGATGAGCCGCAGCCTGCACCAGCTTACTACCAGCAGCAGCACGATAAGGCCCTTAGCGGACATTAGTTGTCTTCTTGCCACCAACTTAATTGAGCCGGAGGCAGGAAGGTGGTGTCATTCCACCCACAACCACACATCACCAAACCCACCATGGGGAGAGTGCACAAGATTCTGACCATTCTATTGTTTTATTCAGTGAACAAACTTATGGATTCAACCCAATGAACTGAGCCAACATCTGTCTCAGTTTCTGGATTTCAGATGCTTCCTTCTATTCATTTATAAGAAATGTGACCCCAGATTAAATGCTTTTCAGACCAAAATACATACAGATCCTTTGAACAAAAGATAAGAAAGCGGTTTAGAATAATGAAGAGTTCAGCCAAATTGACTTTTGTTGTCGCGCGGGTCAATATGACGAGGCACAGTTAAATCACAATGGTGATTTATTAATGAAGGAACAACTTTGTATTCATAGATCAACACAATTCCAACGCAGGATGAGTTCCCTCCACCCCAGCTTAATCTGAAGTTCCCACAGTACGTGAGTTCTGCGTCCTGGAACACGATAGGCACAGGCTCCCGTGCTCTGTCCTCATAGGTTCCAGGTGGGTCACATGGCTCGTGAAGGATCACCCCTTAAAGGGGCGACGCCACCACAACCAGAAATTGAATTGAGGGCACACATATTTTCAAAGTATCTGCGACTGGACTGTATTGTTGTGAAATCCTGATCAATTTTAACCTTATCTCAGGGAATCACAAGTAACTTCAACGTACATGTGGGAAACTGCTTCAGTTTGTAAATGCTGTGTTTACTGTGTACACATTTGGTAGCTTGATAGCTCAATGTGTTGAATCAGGGATGATATGCTGTTTGAATTATCGACAGCAGTGTGGTTACGTGACTGCAAAATCCCCTTTCTAGTACAAATAAATTTGATACCAATATTGATTTGAATCAGATGAAACTTCGAAACCACAGAAGTCTCAACTGGCTGGCTTTAGCCTGTTGCTGGGGCTTTTGTTCTAGATTCATCATTTAGTTTGAGCTGTCAGGAATCCTATTAAAATTATGCAAAAGATTTTTCAAGCTCTCAGCTATGCAAGTTGATGTCATAAAATTAATTCCTTCATCAACCTATCCTAGAAAACAATTCTTTTGGGGTTGGTGCTGAAGGATCATTATTTCACAACATTAGAGTGTGCGTACTGATGTGGGCTGTCAAGCAATATTTCTTATATCACAGGTTGCATATTGGGAACATTTGTAGACAGCTGAGTAGATGTGGCATGGAGTAGAGGGGTGCAAACCAGTGTGATTAATCATCATACATTGACGTAATGAGGGCAGCTGGACCATCCAGCGGAAACCTAACCCCAGTTCCAATGGAGAAAGATGACAAATTGAATAGGTTAATTTAGGCTGCTCTTGCCTGTCTCCCACTTTCAGAACCAACATTGGGATGATTTTCCAACGTTCATTTTCCATCCGGTGAAAAAGTGAAAATTTACCCCTTTGTGGCAACCTTGACTCCTTGCTCTGTTTTTTTTATCTGTTCATGCAATGTTTGCAGCACTGGTAAGGCCAGAAATCCCTCACTGTCCTTAAGAAGGTGGTGGTGAGCTGCTTTCTTGAACTGCAGTAAGAAGTCTTACAACACCAGGTTAAGACCAGGTTGTAAGACTTCTTACTGTGCTCACCCCAGTCCAACGCTGGCATCTCCACATCATCTTCTTGAACTGCTGCAGTGCATCTGGTTTCAGTACACCCACAGTGATGTTTGGAATGGAGTTTCAGGATTTAGACCCAGCGGCAGTGAAGGAAAGACATTACTGTTCCAAGTCAGGGCCGTGTGTGATTTGGAGG
The DNA here is from genome assembly GCF_902713615.1 of Scyliorhinus canicula. Classification (NCBI taxonomy): domain Eukaryota; kingdom Metazoa; phylum Chordata; class Chondrichthyes; order Carcharhiniformes; family Scyliorhinidae; genus Scyliorhinus; species Scyliorhinus canicula. The sequence goes on along the minus strand of NC_052162.1, from coordinate 75,280,520 downwards.
GATGCTTCCAGGTCATCTTGTTCCGCTGAATCTGCTGCCCTTGTCCTTCTAGCTGGTAGAGGTCTTGTGTTTGGAAGGTGCTTTCAGAGCAGGCCTGGTTTATTGCTGCAAGTGGTACACATAGTTGCCACTATGCATCTGTGGTGACGAGAGTGAATGTTGGAGGTGGTAGACGGGTGACAATCAAGCAGACTGCTTTTTCCTGGATGATGTTGAGCTTCGTTGGGGGCTGTACTCATCCAGGCAACTGGAGAGTATTCCATCACAATCCTGACTTGTGACTTGTAGATGGCGCACAGGCTTTGGGGAGTCAGGAGATGAGTTACTTGCTGCTGAATACCCAGCCTCTTGCAAACACAATATTTATATGGCAAGTCCAGTTAAATTTCTGGTCAATGGTAACCCCCAGGATGTTTATGGCAGGGAATTCAACGATGGCAATCTTGGTTGGGAGTATTATGAGGTTGGAGAAAAGCTCTTTCAGGGTTACAAAACATTGTGGGATGGAATATATGTTGCAATATAACTTGTATTTACATTGTGTTCTTTTCACAGTAAAATGTCCCAAGGTACTCCAGATGAATAGTATCAATAACACTTTGACACTGAGTTACCTAAGATGACATTGGGCAAATTACCTAAAGCTTGGTCAAAGAGCTAGGTTTCAAGTAGCTTGTTTAAGGAGGAGTGAAATGTAGAAAGAAGTAGCTTAGGGATAGAGTTCTAGCACTTAGGGCCTCGACAGCTGAAGGCCCTAATCATGCCAATCATGAACGTTCAAGATTGGGGATGTGGAAAGAGCACAGAGGCCCTCTAGATTGTAGGAGAGGACGGAGATTGGGAGTGTGAGGCCATGGAGGAGTTTGAACACAAGAATGAGAATTTTAAAATTGAAGCATTGGTAAACTGCGATCTGATGCTGGTCAAAAGGAGAGAAGAGGAGGGATGGATGAACAGAATTTGTTATGAGTAAGGATAAAGTCAGCAGAGTTTTGAATAAATTGAAGTTTACAGATGGTGCAAGTGAAAATACAAAAAGAAAAAAATCTCAATATCCCAAACTTCATTGCAATTACCCTTTCAGCTAAACTCTGACAATGTACATCAGCTTAGTG